>NC_090940.1:101950952-102265119 GCF_040938575.1 Ambystoma mexicanum
AGCTAAATCCAGCAAAAACCGAAATTCTGGTGTTTGAGAACTTAAGATCACGCAAAAAGCAGAAGGGGGCAAAACAGAAGTGGTCTTTGGAGCAAGTGACCATTAGTACATCAGATGCAGTAAAATACTTAGGTATGATTCTGAATTCTAGCATTTGTGACGACCCGTGGGTGATTGAGTCGAAGAGGAAATGTGGCCAGCTGGCATGCCAAGCCCTTATAATCCACAAAAAATACGGGCGATTTTCAATACGACCTTTGAGAAATTTCTATGAACAGAAAGTGGTCCCGATCTTAACATATGGCGCAGAAAATGCTTTTGGTTGCCCGCCTACACATTGGGCATCATTAGAACATATGTTCTGGATGAAGGCCCTAAGTCTTCCAATAGGAATCTCTACGGCATGTATAAGGTACGAACTTGCGCGGATATCATTACATGCAAGAGTCTGTTGGAATCAAATAGCGCTGTTCCGAAAATCTAAAACTGAAGAGGGAATTCTACAATTTAAGATCTTTCATAATGCATGCAGCTCAGGCACTGATATCTTGTCCCAATGGGTGAAACGTGGAGAAGAGCTACTAATGATGAACAACATTAACTCAGAAATCCTGCACGGAAATCCAACAGCAGCAAAACTAAAGATCTGGCGCACTGATTGGATTAATACAGGCAGTGAACGCCAGGCTGCTAGTGCGATGAAAGACGCGCCCGCTGAAGCGAGAAGATACAATGAGTTGCAACCATATATGAGCCATTATCCAAACTCGAAGGCACGTAGACTTTTCTTGCTATTCAGGCTGAATTCGTTTAAAACGAAAGATCGTATCAGACATCGACCAGAAGACCCTAACGTAAATTTCACATGTCGTATCTGTCTTAAGGAACCGGAATCTCTTAAACACCTAGTGCTTTTTTGTCATTCTTTAAAAAATGAGAGATCTGTGCATTTGGGACAATGGTACGCAAATCATCAAACAGTGGACGCGGACGAATGGTGGCAGAAAATGTGGAATGGTCTGGAACTGAAATTAATTATGCCCCTGACCTCATTTTTAGCAGTAATAGAAGAGAGGTTAAATACAGTCCAAGAGAAAACTGCTTTGGGGACAGGTTCCCACGCTTCAGATGTAGGGTAAAAGAAAGGATGACTTCAGGGGCATGATTAAGGAGCATTGACAATGTTGAAAAGCTTTGTTTGTTTTGTCATATTTTAAAGGTTTGATTTTAAACCAATAAAATTAAAAAAAAAAAATTATGCTAGAGAGCTCTGACTACCACTCCCATGATCTTTCACCATTGACTAAGTTGAGTAGGGATGATGGGAGTTGTAGTCCAAAACATCTGGAGAGCTAAAGGTTGCAGACCCCTGTACTAGATGCAAACATGGCATCAATTATACCTGCACTTTCCACCCATGCTCAAGAGTTGCTGTCTGTATAGAGGCTGTATCATGCCAGAGAGCTCTCACTGCTGAGAACTCAATATCAAAGAATTCTGAACTTCATTCAATGTCTTAAAATTCTCAGGTCAGAGATCTGGCTTCCATCATGTAAATGCAAAAAGTTGGAATTAGCCTGCGCAGCAGATCTTTCGCTCAGGCCTCGCTCCGAAAGTGGAGGCCTTGAGTTTATGCATGAACCTCTGCGCACACAGCGGTACAGGTAAGTCGGAGCAGATGTCTTTGTTTGTACGCCATCAAGCGATTCTGCGACTGAAGCCTACAGTTGTCCACTAATACACGTGAATATTTCCCCAAATGGTTTAGCAACCTTGATCCCGCTGCCGTTTGGCGGCTTAGGGTTTCAGCAAGGGACGTCATTTCACCAAAATGCCAGGGGTAGCGGAAGTGACATCACATGACCCTTGACCTCTGAAGACATCACAGAAAGTGATGCCATTTGACCCCACCCCGACGTGAAATCACAGAAAGTGACGGAACGCAACTATTTACCCCCTGACAAAACAGGAAGTGGCATCACATAGCATTGTTTCTAAGTACACTATGAAAAATATTGTTACAATATCACTGTAACTTGATATACATTTCATACAAGAATGGATCACCATATGTATCGGCAGAAAAAAAACATGCTATAACTGCGACTTGTGAAAAGAAAAATACATAGTCCGAAATGGATGCTTATTCTACGCTAAATGCTTTTTGGAGGATTTTGTCTGCATTGTGAATTTGAGGTGCTTAAGAACAGACTAAATCAGTGACTCACCCCCTGATGTGTGCCAGAAAAAAACCTTTAATGAGGCTAGCAATTATTGTTTAGAATTCCAGAAAGACAAATTAATTGTTATTCATATTCTTTCTTATTTAGGGTCACTACTCAAAGTGTTACACTTGTAACCTGTTATTTTTTTAGGAAGCCTGAACAAGAAATCCAGCCACTCTAGAAACAAAGAGGCACATGACATTGGCTACAGCTCTGGAGCTATTTTTTTTTAAACAATGTTTTAGGAGTAGCAAAGGAGTGTACAGGGGTAGCAAGGGAGACCTCAGGGGACGCAAGTGCGACCCCTGGTGACCCCTAAATGACGTCCCTGGTTTCGGCATTGGTGCATCTGTATTCATGATGAAGTGTGAAACATGGCGGACCCGTATGGTGCCGTGCAATTGAGCGACCCGTCTCAATCTCTGGAAATATCCCCACAGCTGAAGCACAGGCTCTCTGTACTTAAAAGCATGGTTAGTGAATTGCTACCCAAGAGCTGTAGTTTCTCCAGAACCACCAACAGGTGCCATACACTACAGCAGGGGTCTGCAACCTTTGGCTTTTCAGATGTATTGGACTACAAATCCCATCAGCCTCAGCCAGCATAGTTAATAGTGATTGATCGTGGGAGTCGAAGTTCGAAACAGTAAGAGATTTAGAAACAGGATGAGGGAGATTTTTGTTTTCCATATTCATGTACATTGGATGAAAGTACATTTTTGACAGAAGGTTAAACAAAATAAAAACATGTATTGGCTGCCAATTCAGGAGTCTCCTGCATAAATGGGGAGAGTTGATCTGTCTGATCTGAAGAGATATGGGTAGTTCCAGGAATGTGCCCCAGGCCCCAGGTGTGCGTTATCGAGACACCCACCTCACTAATGACACCCAATGAGACTGAAACATGTATGTGGCTGTTTGTGGTCTCATGCATAAATAATGTGATCAAGTAGTTTGGCTCAATGGCACCCTTTGAGGACTGGAATCAGCCTGATTTCCATATGGTTCATCCCCTATGATAATGGGACAGCAATCTGAAAAGCAATGGGTTGGATAGCTGCCTAGAGGTAAATGCCAGTGGTTGCGATTAATTGAAATAATTTCCCTGCATTGCTCTTCATTGTTGCTCTTATAAATTCCTCCCAATCATTTTGTACGAGCTACTGTTCATGGCATTAGTCAGCCTAAGTTGGTCGCTACTTCTGGCTGTGCCTGTGTGTCTGTATTATGGAAGTCACATAAATGACAAATGAGAGAAATAAGCATGCCACATGGGGGAGACGATGGCCTGTCTGTCCCTCAAGAAGAACACCCTGACCCTAGCGGCGGTGCCTCTCCCTAGATGGCGCGGGATGCACTGCCTATCTGAAAGAGGATAGATGGAAGGGTGCCTCTAGATCTTCTCAATTGTGTGGGCAAGATTCACAACAAGTATTGTGGTTTCAATCAAAAAGGGCAACTATGTCAGCGTGAGACCACCATACAGGAAATCAACAGCAAGTCATGTCATGATATCTTGCGATCGAGCAGCTATTAAGCTGAACCTCTGATTGGTGGTGACATGGGAATGTCAATACTATGTTTATTCGCCATAAAGCTACCACTTCAACAAATGTAGGTGGTTTGTGTGTGGAACACAGAACTTGGTGAAACAACAGACAATTTAAAAGAACTAATCCCAGACAGGCCCATCGTCTCCCCCATGTGGCATGCTTATTTTTCTCATTTGTCATTTATGTGACTTCCTTGTTCTGTACTTGTTACTCCCAAAGAACTTTGTAGGTTGTGTTATGGTAACTGTCACGTTACGGTTAGGGAAGGTAGTTATCTTTCTTTATTTCTTATTGAAATAATGCCCTGTTGTTATTCTGTGTCTGTATTATGGTACATATGCCAACATTATCCATTCCATTCCGGAGACACTAGGCCAGTCCTGGTTTTACCTTTGTATTCTGCTACTTGCAGTCCTGGATTTAGTTGGTGCTCTCCCACTCTGCTGCTCTGATCTCTCCCTTCTTTCCTTCTCTTTTTCTCTCCCTCCTTCCTCTCCCCCTCTCAATCCTCTACCTTCTGTCGCTGTGACTTCGCCTCTTTGATATTTCCTCTTTCTCTTCAGCTGTTGCCTCTACTCTTCCCTCCCTTTCTACCCATTCCTCACTTTTGGCTGATTCTGCGTCTTTTCTTCTCTCTGACACCCTGGCTGACTCCTTTGACCTTCTTTAACCCTGTATTGCTTTTACTCTGTCTCATAGGCCTTCTCACCCTTGGACGTCAGCGACTCTTCGGTCCACTCGTCGCTACCTTTTACAGGCTGAGCGGCATTGGCGTAAGTCTGGGGCAGGAACGGATTTGTCACTTCTCGCTTCTCTCCACTCTTCCTATGACTCTCTGTTCTTCTCCGCCAAGCAACAATATTTCCACTGTCTCTTCACCTCACTTGCCTCTCGTCCTCGTCACCTTTTCCAGAATTTAAACAGCATTCTTTCCCCTGCTCCTCCTCGTCCCATGTCACCTTCTTCCCTCTCCACATCTGACTTTGCCAACTACTTTTGCTTCTTAATATCTCTATTTCAGTTGTCTATTCCCCCACTTCCTCCTTCCTTTTTCCCAGGCTGTTCTACTTCTCCGTCTTCAGTGATGTCCACATTCCCCCCTCTCACCGATTCAGACATTTCCTCTGCCCTGGCTAGGGCTCATCCCATCTCCTCCCCTGACAATCCTCTTCCTTCCCTCCTAATCCTGCCGGTTTATTCAACACTTCTCTCTCCGCTAGCACTGTTTCCTCCCACTACAAGCAAGCCGCACTGTTTCCTCTTTTTACTATCCTATCTTCGAGTGGCAGCGCACAACCTCTTTCCAGGGTAAGCACGCTCCCAGGGATAGTGTAGTTCTTCATTGAGGGATAGAGATAGTTTAGCTAGTTGTTGGGATTCAACCCAAGCATTACAATTGTTGTACTAACTTAGGTCACCCATGTGTGTTACAATCTATTCTACTCTCCAGCTCGTTCGCTCCGTTCCCAATCCCATTTTAGCGTAACTGTCCCCTGTTCCTCCTGTGCGCCCTACCGTTTCTGCTCCTTTACTAGTGCCCAAAAATGTGAACTCTGTTCCTCCAACTCCACGTTCCATATCTTTTTTCCCCCCTTTTTAAGACCAGGCTTAAAGCTCATCTTCTCGCTCACTGATCTGTGGTTTTGTTTCTTTGATATGTGCATTTTATATTATACCGTTATCTACTCTGTTCAGTGCTTAGCCGTCAAGCGTCATGGAAATTTAATGAAATACAAATACAAATTTATAACGGAGAAAACCAGGACTACAAGTCCCAGAATGCAATGGTAAAACCAGGACTGAATTATCGCCTCCCCGATGGAATGATTTTTTTTTTTTTTTTTGGCATTTATAAAGCGCACACAAGCCCTCGGGCATCAGAGCGCTAAAATCCAGTTACAGGATAATGTTGGCGCGTATGTTATACCTGTGGTCTTGCCGCGAAGGAAGACCCTCCCCCGCATTAAAGCTAAAGATACCCTGCCTGTGGGTTTTCTTTGCTAACCCCCCTGAAGTGGTCTGTTCTGCACGCAGCGCGATATAAATAAAACAACTCGAACAAATACAGTCAAAAAATGTGGGAGGCGGGCGAGCTGACGAAGGCCTGCTTTCAGGCGCCGGAAAGACAGACGCACTCTTTGAAACGCCTCACGACAGATTGTTTTTGGAAATGAACGTCTTGTTCCGCTATGAAATGTGGAGCCTTTTATGGCTGGAGATGAAGCGGCATTTAATTGAGGCGCTGTTTAATCGGAGCGATGATAACGCGCTAAGCTGTTGGCGATAAAGCATTAATGCTTTGAAGCCGCCGCCCGCCCAGCCGTGCTGCAGGCATAAATTACCGCACAGGCACTTGAGAGCTGCAGACGAGTGGCTCTCAGGCCGCGCGGGCAGGCGGGTGGCTTCGTTTGATGAAAGCATTTTCATGTTGGCTTCTCTGTTGCCGGACTTTGGAAAGTCCCTTTAACTTGGCACTGGCTCGTGGAACTGCCAGACTCGGCTCCCCAAACGCAGGCCATTGTTATTATTGTGTGTTTGAGTTGTCTGACCGTTCACACAACCTCAATTACTGGGACATGTTCTGACATAATGTCGGTTCACAATGTGTAGTAGGCCTTTTTGCCTGGCAAATGAGGGCATGCCAACTAGCGGGTGCAGGCTGCAGTGGGCACTGTATGACATACATTATCCATTCCATTTGGGTGATGCTAGTCCAATCCTGCGTTTAATTTTGCATTCTCTGACCTGTAGTCTTGGACTGTCCCCTTTCTAAACCCAGGACTACAAATCCCAGAATGCAAAGTAAAAACAACCACTGGGCTCGTGCCTCTCGAATGGACAATGGTGTCGTGTATGAGGTTACACGAATCATGTCTTCTAAGCTGAGGACTTCATAACTCCAGTGTGACACCTCAAGCCAGTCCTGGCTTTTTACTTTGCCTGCTGGGACATGTAGATTCTTTTCCCCCTCTGTAAGAATGGGCCTGCAAGATCAAGCAGGTAAAGTGAAAAGCAGGACTGGATCAACGTTACTTGACGTCCATAAGAGTTTGCAGGGGTGCCCTCTGTTTTGTCGGGCCGTTGGTCGCGGACGGTGTGCTACCATCATGTATGCATTGTCTTAGGTTTCCTGTGGCTTCCTTATGCATCGCCACCCTTCCCTCCTGAAATCCATACATTGTGCTGTCCAGGCGTAATACCAGTCAAAAACAGGGGGTCATTAATATATTTTTTAACTTGCCCTGAGAGCCCTATCCAGAACTTTCCCCAAATATTCTAGGACCAGAGTTAGATTAGAATATGCAGGGGTGGGTGGGTGGGTGGGGGTGCTTTATTTGGGGTCCATTTCACCAGTTTTATATAGAACAATTGTTCTTGATCTACCATAAAATGTAGGAAAGCGCACACGGTGTTCTGTCGGCCGCACAGCCCTTTAGCAAGGGAACCCTTTGGTTATTTTGGATACCAGTGGGAGACAAAATGGCTGTTCGTCTGTTTTCCTTTCACGCTTATTCTGTCTCCAATCCTTCTTTATTAGTTAATTTTTTAACATTATATTTCTGCTTTGCATGCTGGTCAATCTTACTCCATTTTTGTTGTTGATTACTTGCCTACAAGGCCCCACTTTCTACCAGAGTAAGGCAAAGTCATTTTTTACATAGATACATACATAATATTTACTAATGATCTTACACGTTAATACTGATGAAATTAATATTGTCAGTGGAACAATATTTCATTCCCGGATCCAGAAAGCTTTGTCCACATATCCTGGGACTGGGGTAATTTACTAGTTGGGCAAGGAGGAAACATTGAAAATAATATAATTCCACCAA
This sequence comes from Ambystoma mexicanum, assembly GCF_040938575.1. Lineage (NCBI taxonomy): Eukaryota > Metazoa > Chordata > Amphibia > Caudata > Ambystomatidae > Ambystoma > Ambystoma mexicanum. The sequence continues at coordinate 101,958,567 of NC_090940.1, forward strand.
CTATGTTTTTCTACTGGTACTGTCACTGGATACTTTTACAGACTGCTCCTACTGTCGATAATTCTTGTTGCGTTGCGTTGAACCTGAGTCACGATGTTGGGGATAACTCCCGGATATACCAGAGCGATACTGGAAGTTCGCAGACTTGGAGGGCCCAACACCCTCCCCCAGAATACACAGAGGACTCAGTCAACGCCAAGTTCAAACTGTAGTTTATTACAGCCAAAACCAACATGGATTGATACAAGAACCCAGAAAATTTCCAGCATGTCACACAGTAAATGGGACGCGGGCCACTTTTGTCTTGGAAACACGTCACTGCTCCGTCATTACTTGGGCCTCTCTCCAGAAACCTATTGCTGTGTGGGATTGGCCGTCGGGAGCATAATACCCTGTATGAGTACCTATACATGTTATTCTACTGGCTCTCCCATGTCAGGTGGCTGGCCTGATCCATCCCCAATTCACTAACTATAACATTGTTGCAGTGTTGTGGACTTACCATTGGTTCTTGCCTGTTGCTACCCACCAATAGGGTACTAAACTGTGATTGGCTAGAGTTGACGTCCCCATGCCTGGGACGCGAAACGGTTCTCAGCTCACTGTGCAACTTTTCAGTGTGATGTGAACGATTATGTGTCTGTATTGTAACTTGTGTGCATCACCTTTTCCTTATGAGAATATTCTTCTGCTCGGCACAACACTTGTTGCATACTTGTTGCAGTCCATCTCTGTATGCTGGGATCAGATCCCCTTTCTCACCACTGATCACTGTCCATTGTCTGCTTCGGCTGCGCCACGTGTTTGGAGACCAATGAAATTGAGCTCTGCAGCTCCGAATTATGAGGATTTATTCCCTTTTCTGCAGCTGGTCCCTTTGTTGTCTGGGGATTGGAATGTCATCTGTATCTCTTGACCTTGGTTGTAGGTCCTGTCTAACACGTCCTGCTCTCGATCCAGTCTGAATCAGCTCAGCTTGTGCCTTGCTCAGTGGTCGGTGGCCTGCTGTAAGTTTCCTAAACCTTATGATGCGGTTTCTACATTGTCCACGCTATACTATTTTCTCCATAGGTTAGTCACACTTGGCTCTGTTAGGTCCCATAGGAGCTCCTGCAGTTCCATAGGATTATTCGCATTTAAGCATCTGCTTTGCTCAGGATCTCTTGTGTCTTGCGGTTTCTGCTTTGCTGCATTTGGCTAATAGCAAAAGTAATAACGCAATGACAGTATGTATATGTATCTGTCCTCTAACTGCAGAACTGTACTCTCATGTTCTTCATGTATTCGAGTGTGTCTTTGTGTCACGAAGTGCGGATTGCACGTGTGCTTCATGTCTAACGCTGCTATGTTGTGGTGTCTCTAACAAAGTCAGCAACACGGCTCCTTGGTGATTAGTCCAGACTGTCCATATAGGTGTCTCTGAACATAGCCTGCAGCTCTTCATTCACACATGGATAGATCTGCACTGTGCCAGGTTGGTAAGGCTGACTGAGAGGATACCTCTCAGTGTATTTATCGATCATTGGAGCATTCAGGATTCGTCTGAAATAGAATGGGTGATTACAGTGTTTCTGGCCCTCCGTCTTGTCATGAACTTGATGGGAGGAGGGTGTGGGGGCAAGATCCTGATTCCCTCTTCAAAGAGAGGGCATTATTGACCTCAAATACAGCCGATAAGGCCTTTTTCACAAAGTGAGTATTTTCTACCTCTTGGAAGACAAAATGCATGCCTGCTTTGGCAACTGTTATATGAGCAACCGTTAGCCCTCTCAATGCATAAAAAATAAATTAAATCAGATTTCATAGGATACAAGTTGTGCAACAATGTTTCAAAAAAGAAGACCGTCACAATTACAAGATTTATCAAAAAGGAAAAATATACATAGAAATAAAAATAATAGATATTAGTTACTGCTCCAAAATGTAGGCTGATCATTAAAGTACTGAATTTAGGGACAGGAAATTTAAGGAGAGAGTATGGGGGTGATGATAACTTTCAGCTGAGCTAGCACAGATAAAGTGGAAAAGGAAGAAAAAAGCCATTTGGCTGACAGATTCGTGCAACATGGGTCAAATACTATGTAGTAATTGACTGGTGTTCCATGAATGTGACTGGGCAAAGTTTAAACAATACAAGTCCATGATATACTAATTGGCATAAATAAATGCAGGGGTACTTTTTCAGCAGTTTCGACAATTGGCTTGTGCCCAGCCCACGCTTGGGTACTTGCCTCTCATGTGACGGTTGATGCTATCCCAAACGATGCTCATAGTGTCACGTGTAATTTCATCAATAGAGCTGCGCTCGCCGAAGTCCAGTTGCATGGATCATTACCTCCCTAATATCTCGACTCGCTTCATCGTCTAAGCAAACTGAGCATAACTTCTGAGCGCGTTTGCCCTCTGAGGATCTCAATGTGCTTACCGAGGTGAAAGCGACAGTTGAACTGGAGATGTCATTCTTTAGGGTGAGATGCTGTACTCTGGATCTGAATTCAACATCCATCAGGAAGAACGACACTAACACTGAATGCGTAAATTGTCTTTTTGTCATCCTCTCTTTGAGCTTCGCTTACGCAGTCATGCATGTGCTCGCGTATCCGCAAATGCTCTTTAAACTTTGACAGTAAATGCAGGCGGTTACTTTATGATAATTCCCAAAGGGGAATAACTCTTTAGTCAATTGACATTAAAAGACTTTTTGGAGGATAATCCCCTCATCCAGCTGCAAATTTCATTCAAGATATTTTAGCAGTGAGGAAGGGGATTCACGGGGTGTATATTCATGGGAGCCCATTTACGGATGTGTCCGTTCCATGGAGCGGTGTGAAATCACAGAAGCCAGGCAAGAAGAACATCTGGCAGAACACTCTGCCAGATGCAAACAGTGCTTTCATTTCCTGAAATGTTCTTAATTACAATTAGTTATACTTTCAAACTCCCTGCTGGTATTTGATTAATTCGGCTGCAGTTTGATTTTTTTCAGTGTCCTTTTAAGAGGAATGCATAAAGTGGATCTGAAATGTTTTTTTTTTAACTTATCCTCAACCTAGTGGCTTTGCGATGAGGTTGAGTGGATCCAACAATGTCTGACTTGGAATAAATTTGCGAGTTTTACGTAAACCCCTTGGCTTTACTCAAAGACAGCTTTTGTTTTCAAGATTGTTTCTTATTTTCCACTTTTACCCTGCAAGTAATAAATTTGACATGACCGAAAACTTTATCGGGAACCCTATGATGTAAATGATATAGAGGCTGATTATGTCCTGCGTGTCTGGGTGGCTAGCGCGCGACATGCGCTCTCACCTGCGCTCATCTTCCCAAAGTCAACAAACTAAGTGTCATTAAATTGGGTAATAATGGCACCTAATGTGACAGCACTTAAAAGTGGGAGGAATTGGGAATTGAGCAGAAAGTGCTGTGGAGAAACATGATATTAACATTATTATTACTGGCGTACACATACACATCAGTTGTATAAAATATTGCCCAAACATTTAATATTTATTTATTCAAGTTTTGGCACCCAACATATCACCAAGAAGAAGCTTCAGGATGCATGACAAGAAGTCTGGGGTACAAAGAGGAAAATTCGAATGCATTAATGACAAATTAGTCTTAAAGAGTTTCCTGGAAGTCATATGAATGGAAATGGCTCTCTCATTTGTAAAAAGGCATTTACAAAGAGAGGATTCAAGCGCAGGATGGGGCATCGACCTCAGGTGGACGGGAAGGATGGGAGCTGGTGGGGTTGGGTGAAGATGGCCTAAAACTGCGGTAATGGACGTAGCAAGGCCATGGGAGTGGTACGTAGCTGGGCCACTCGCAGTCAATGGACATGTACTCAAGGTGGATCTGCTTCAATCATGTCCTTTCTCTGGTCAAGAGATTATGGAATGCCTTAAACCCAGGCTTGACATCAGTGTGGAAAGAGGCCAGTCATTTTGGAAAACCAAGCCTTGGCGGATAGAGGGGGTGCAGAGCAGAAAGTGTTGCAGCAATCAAGATCTGATTGGTCACTAGTGATGTTGAAAGCAGCCTTTTACGAGAGGAAATGAATAATGGAAATGAATGCAGCAACACATGCTAACATGACAAGGTGTGCTGAAAACCATGAAGTGCATTGAAGTCTCATGTTCTCAATTCAGGGAAATAGCTTTAATCTGCAGCAGAGCTTTACCGGGTTCTAAGCTGGCACTCATTATGGATCAAACACACATCCCATTAACACACTTGCATCAATGCTTTTACTTTCAGACTTCTGCCATGACCATCTTATAGGGCAGGTAGTCCAGACTTCTAACTCGTCCATCAGATGATGCAGATGTTCTAGAATTCTGAAATGTCCACAATGCAGACCAGATAGTCTAGACTTCTAAATGGCCCATCAGATGAGGAAGATAGTCCAGGCCTCAAGAAGGTCCCCAATGCAGATCAGGTAGTCTTGACTTCTGAAATGTCCATAATGCAGGTCAAGTAGTCCAGAATTCTAAATTGTGCATCAAATGAGGCAGATAGGCCAGGCCTCGAGAAGGTCCCTAATGAAGAGCGGGTAGTTTAGACTTCTGTAATGTCCATAATGCAGGTCAGGTAGTCTAGGCTTGTGAAATTATTATCTTATACAACAGGTAGTCCAGACTTCTGAAATAATGACCTTCTTATAGGGTACGTAGTCCAGACTTCTAAATGGTCCATCAGATGAGACAGATAGTCCAGGCTTTGAGAAGGCTCCTAATGCAGATCAGGTAGTCTAGGCTTCTGAAATGACCATAATGCAGGTAAAATAGTCTAGACCTCTGAAATTACTACCTTATAGGGCAAGTAGTCCAAACTTCTAAATTGTTGATCAGATGAAACAGATTGTCCAGGCCTCTAGAAGGACCCTGATGCAGACTGGGTAGTCTAGACTTCTGAAATGACCATGATGCAGATCAGGTAGTCTAGTCTTCTGAAATGACCATCTTAAAAGGCAGGTAGTCCAAACTTCTAAATTGTTGATCAGATGAGGACAGGCCTCTAGAAGGTCCCTGATGCAGATTGACTAGTATAGCCTTCTGCGATGTTTATCATGCAGGTAAAGTAGTCTAGCTTCTGAAATGCCCATCACATAGGCCAAGTAGATTACACGTCTGAATTGTTCAACGTGCAGGTCAGGTAATCTAGATATCTGAAATATCCATCAGATAAGTCAGGTAGTGTAAATTTCTGAGACTTCTGAAATGTCCATCAGATAGGTCAAGTAGAATAGACTTCTGAAATGTCCATCATTTAGGATCGGTATTCTAGGCTTGTAAAATAGCCATCATATTGATCAGGTAGACAAGACCCCAACAATGTCCATTGGATAGGTCGAAGTCGAGATTTCTCAAAAGTCCATCATTTAAGATGGGTGGTCTGGATTTGTGAAATGTCCCTAAAATTGGGCAGGTCGACTAGACACCAGAAATGTCCATCAGACAGGGCAGCTAGTATAGATTTCTGAAATCTCCAGAAAATGTGGCAGGCATTATCGAGTTTTTTTGTTTGTTTTTTTAGCAATCAGTACTCACAGTTAATGTGTTTCTCAGTGTTCCCCATGTTGGATCTAAGGGACCTGAAGTACTGGAAGATAGCGAGTTCCCCAGAATCCCAGTTTGATCACTGAAGAAGTAATTAGTTAAATCCTGGTATCATAGGTCTACCACCCACACCATAACCTTACGCGAGAACCCCTCCCATGACAGACAGCTCAGGCACACCACTGCTATGGTTTTCAGTGCAATGTGGGAGGTACAGTCCGCAGAAGAAAGGCCTCATTCAGACTCACGCAGAACTCAGTTGATCAATCCAGAATTCTCCTACATTTTACAAGACTTCACCTTTTTTCTATTGAATGGGGGTGCAGTAAAATGTGTACCAAATAACATCAAACTCTAAATCAGACCCACAGTATTTTTTTATTCAAGTCCTTTGGCAGCACCGTGGAGTGGTAACGGGGAAGAAGGCCGTTTAGACTGCGTGTAATGCAGAATGTGGAGTGGGGCTGGAGAATGTGGTGGCAGTTCAAGATGTGTTTTAATGTTGAATGCGGGTGAAGTGTAGAGTGCAAATGTAATGCAGTGTTTGCATTAACTTTAGAGAATAGTTATGTTGTTGAACGTGAGATAAGTATAAATAAAGTGTGATTTGGCTGGAGTATAAAGTACTCCTATTTCAACAAGTGAGCATAGTTTTCAGAAAGTGTAATGCAAGCTCTGGTTTGAGTAAACAGAATGCCTATTACAGGAAACGAGATAGTTTACAGAGAGTGTAAAGAAGAATGTGATTGGAGTATACAGAATACCCCTAACATAGTATGGGCATGGTTTACAGACAGTGAAAGGGAGAACGTGGTTGGAGTACATGCAATGCCCAAACCAGGAAGTGGGCAAAGTTTGTAGAGAGAGTGATGAAGAATGTGGTTGGCGTATACATAATGCCTGTTACAGAAAGTGGGCATAGCTATAGAGAGAGTAATGAAGAATGTGGTTTGAGTATACATAATGCTTATTACAGAAAGTGGGCATAGATACATAGAGAGTAATTAAGAATGTGGTTGTGTTATGCATAATGCCCAGAACAGAAAGTGGGCATAGTTTGTAGAGAGAGTGATGAAGAATGCGGTTGGAGTATACATAATGCGTATTACAGAAAGTGGGGATAGATACCGAGAGAGTAATGAAGAATGTGGTTGGAGTATACATAATGCGTATTACAGAAAGTGGGGATAGATACAGAGAGAGTAATTAAGAATGTGGTTGGGTTATGCATAATGCCCAGAACAGAAAGTGGGCATAGTTTGTAGAGAGAGTGATGAAGAATGTGGTTAGAGTATGCATAATGCTTATTACAGAAAGTGGGCATAGATACATAGAGAGTAATGAAGAATGTGGTTGGAGTATACACAATGAATATTACAGAAAGTGGGGTAGATACCGAGAGAGTAATGAAGAATGTGGTTAGAGTATGCATAATGCTTATTACAGAAAGTGGGCATAGATACATAGAGAGTAATGAAGAATGTGGTTGGAGTATACACAATGAATATTACAGAAAGTGGGGATAGATACCGAGAGAGTAATGAAGAATGTGGTTGGAGTATTCACAATGCCCAGAACAGAAAGTGGGCATAGTTTGTAGAGAGAGTGATGAAGAATGCGGTTGGAGTATACATAATGCGTATTACAGAAAGTGGGGATAGATACCGAGAGAGTAATGAAGAATGTGGTTGGAGTATACATAATGCGTATTACAGAAAGTGGGGATAGATACAGAGAGAGTAATTAAGAATGTGGTTGGGTTATGCATAATGCCCAGAACAGAAAGTGGGCATAGTTTGTAGAGAGAGTGATGAAGAATGTGGTTAGAGTATGGATAATGCTTATTACAGAAAGTGGGCATAGATACATAGAGAGTAATGAAGAATGTGGTTGGAGTATACACAATGAATATTACAGAAAGTGGGGATAGATACCGAGAGAGTAATGAAGAATGTGGTTGGAGTATACATAATGCGTATTACAGAAAGTGGGGATAGATACAGAGAGAGTAATTAAGAATGTGGTTGGGTTATGCATAATGCCCAGAACAGAAAGTGGGCATAGTTTGTAGAGAGAGTGATGAAGAATGTGGTTAGAGTATGCATAATGCTTTTTACAGAAAGTGGGCATAGATACATAGAGAGTAATGAAGAATGTGGTTGGAGTATACACAATGAATATTACAGAAAGTGGGGATAGATACCGAGAGAGTAATGAAGAATGTGGTTGGAGTACTCACAATGCCCAGAACAGAAAGTGGGCATAGTTTGTAGAGAGAGTGATGAAGAATGTGGTTGGAGTATACATAATAAGATCCCAACACCTAGACACATCAGCTAGCGTAATACTTCTTATTAATATGTAATGTTCCATGTGGCTTCTGCCATGTCCTGTTTTCTTGATACTTCAAGTCTGTCTTTTTGTAATGCGCTCCGATGCCCGCGGGCTGCAGCACTATATAAACATATAAATAAATAAAAAATAAATAAAATAATGCGTATTTCAGAAAGTGGGGATAGATACTGAGAGAGTAATGAAGAATGTGGTTAGAGTATGCATAATGCTTATTACAGAAGGTGGGCACAGATACATAGGGCCTCATTGCACTGATGGCGGTAAGGGATTACCGGCACCGGTAAGGGCACCAGTGCCGGTACTCCCTTACCACCCTACTACGAGGTCCCTTTGCTGGTCCCTACCTTAACGGCTGGTTTTACCAGCCGTTAAGGACGGAACCCGCAAAGGGACCTTGGAGGCAATTACGGTACCGCAATTTGCGGTACCGTATTTGCCGCCTTCCCCATTCCCATTTGAGCCCTATGGGGGCTCAAATGGGAATGGGGAAGGGCCAATGGGGAATTACGGCCCCGCCAACCTTGGAATGGGGTGGTAATTCCGCCGTTCACCATGGCGGGATCGGTAAATTACAGGCGGCAACCATGGCGCTAATAGCGCCATGGTTACCGCCTTATGTGTAATGAGGCCCATAGAGAATAATGAAGAATGTGGTTGGAATACACATAATGCCTATAACAGAAAGTTGCCATATATACAGAGAGAGTAATGAAGAATGTGGTTGGGGTATACACAATGCCCAGAACAGAAAGTGGGCATAGTTTGTAGAGAGAGTAATGAAGAATGTGGTTGGAGTATCAATAATGCCTATAACAGAAAGTGGGGATAGATACAGAGAGAGTAATAAAGAATGTGGTTGGAGTACTACGACTGCTATTAGCTAGCCTCTTGTAGGAGTTCCTTATACTCCAGACACATTTTAGGGTGGAATGTTGGAATCCTACCAACCAATCAGGATGAAGGGATTCTGGACAATGAGCCCTTTGTTCGGATTGATCTCCTGCCAAGAAAAAGAAAGCTGAAACTGAGCGGCCATTTCAAGTGGAGAGAGCAAGAGCGGAGACCATGAAAAGAGTTCTGTAGTTAATCAATCCTCGAGATGGCCTCAGAATCGAAGCCACTAGATTTATTTTGGGAAAGATTAGGCTGGACGAGGAGTTTTAAGGTAGCGGTATGCAGTGGAAGGGTCACTCTTCCTGCTCCAAAAATACATCAATCCTATTCCTCAAAAATCATCATTCGCTGAACAAAATTCCCTCATGGGGGAAACGCAGCAAAGGTTGGTTCTGATTTTTTTTAATGTGGAGATTGGATAACTTTTTGAATTAAGGATGATAAATTGAATCATTATTTAAAGTTGTTTAGGATACTGTTTGAAATGGTGCTATGTACATTGTTTGTAAGTTGGTTTGTGGAGTACATTGGTTAACCCAAAGTAAACTTGAAGTTGATTGGCAAAATTGCCTGAACTAAATTTGTAACATTGTCAATATAAAACCAACTAAGGAAATGCGCATTGACAATGCCAACCGTTTTGTGTACCTAGGAATCTAATAGCAGTGACTGGCAAATGCCTAATACTTATACACAAGCCAAAATTGTTGGCCAATGCTAGTTTTTAACGGGACTTGAGTGAATGACAAGCAGAGTGCTTATAAATCGAGTGGGTGAAGACAGGTATGGTAGGACATTTTTATTACACCATCAGCTGGTTTACAACTCCGATTAAGTCATTAACTCTCCGAAGACTGCTTTGAGAAAACACCCGCAGGCACTTCGAATGCAGAGTTTGATGGTAAGGCTTGTTTAAAGCGAACTCAAAGAGATCTCAAGAGGGGGGTATTTGGGCGGGGAGGGACAAGAACTGGGTGGGAAAGGCCATAGTGATTAGCATGCCCATGGGCAGTAGACGGTGTGGGTTAGTAACCAAACAACATCTACAAGCTTTATGGCCCATCTCATATTTAATTTCTCCCCATCTGTACTCTAGTGCAATAGGTTCAGCCTACAGGTTGCTTTGCCACCAAATAGCCCAAACTAAAAATCCGTTCAGATTGCATTAGAATGGTGCCCGTCCTAGCACGATTGTCAGGATATACTTTAGGCTTTGTATGTATGGGATTTATAAAGTGCAAACCTAGCTGGGAAGCGATGGAGCGCTGCGAATAGGGCAGGCAGCCAGGGGGGTTACAGGTAGTGGTGTCTACATGCAGATCAGTGGGGGAAAGGTGAGTTACATCTATCCCACCCCATCGCGGTAACCACCATCCGTGGTGCTGAGCGGTGCAAATCAACCACACATGTGACAGCGTCATGCCAACTCCAGGAAAGGGCAGTGTAGGCGACATGTCACAAATGTTAAATGATTCCATTAGATTAGCTTAATTCAGCCAGCGAGCTGATTCCAGCAAGTGGCTTTCTGTAAGATTCCACTTGCACCTGTGAACAGTAGGAGAAGAGCTGCAGATAGGAGATTCCCCAGGGGTTTTTGTGAGTGTTTTGACATGTGATCTTTTATGGTGTTTTTCGCTGAAATAAAGAATTTGTTGTTGTTGATTTTTATGCAGGGCAATTGAGTACCTCATTTGTGAAATTGGTAAACACGTGTTTTGTCAGGAGTAAGAAGCAGTTTTCATGGCAGACAAGATCACGTCAAATCAGGGAAATTATATATTAGTTGTAGAAACGTGCAAATTTGTGATCTGCACTTTATATGTAATGATATGATAGTTTATTTATATAGCGCCTCAAAGCGCTTCAAGGAAGGGAGGGAACAAGGGAAAAAACAATGACATTCTTACAGGCTATGAACAGTAAGGATGTGAAATTAACTATCGTACTTGGCCTAACGAAATTTCAGATAGTGCAAGAGCTAAGACATAGATAAGGAAGAGAGGGGGAGAGTTTGAAGGAAATGGAAACAGACAGGCGACTACCGTACGAGGCCTGACGACATTTCTGGTTGAGCCGGAGAAAAACAAAAGATGAGGGAGAGGGGTGCAGAAAGGGAGGAGAGGAACAAAACAAGCGACTATCGTACTAGGCCTGACAGCATTTCAGATAGTGCTGGAGGGGGTACAAGGAAGTAAAGGGGGGAGGAGACAGACGAGGTTGCTAGCATACTAGGTCCAGGGGCAATTCTGATACAGTAAGTGCATAGAAGTAAGTGCATAATGTTTCATCATACAAAATTCAACGATGCGTTGTGTCAGTAGAAGGCCCGCCTCAGATCAGGTGCCCATAGACGTGCAGCTCACTGTGGCATGGTGCTTGCAATGCCACTGCTCTGAAGATATCTAAGAGGCAATGTGAGCAGAATGCCTGGCAATGCCCACTGAGGCCCCATTTCACCAGAAAAGCTAGAAGGCAGATATGACGAGCAGAGTGCGCATTTCCTGCGATCAACATCATAAATATGAGATGATCTGGGGGGCGTTTAATGACCTTTATGCTTAATTATTTTACTCACGTTCTAGGGGTTTTGTTTTGATTCTCTTCATTTTGTAATTTTTGATTTTATTTTTATTTTTTTATTCTCTTTATTTGCATGTCTTTACTCTTTTATTCGCCTCACTTCGCACCTTCTCTCTGTCATTTCCTTTGTAGATTGGACTGTTATGATGTGTTTGAATACATGTTATTCTGTACATTAGCATGATTGTATTTTGACTTATTGTTTATGTGTCAAAAGAATAAATACAACTTTGAGCAAAAAAAAAGAATGGCCTGCGTGCAGGTTCCCCTGAGTCGCCAAGCGTCCCTGCACCCAGGAGGAGGGACGAGACACCGCTGCTACCCATCTGGATATGTGGTTGTTGAATATGCTGTATGCCAGCCCCTAGTTAGGCGCTGGCATACAGCATATGTGAGGGTGGAAGTCAGGGATGGAGAAGTAAAAAGGCAACAGAAAGATCCTGCTTTGCTTTTAGTCCAGAACAGCACGACTAGGCCTCCGATTCTGAGGTGCACGAAAAAATAGGAAAGTGTTCTTCCATGACGGATGTTGCATATTGTGCCCATGCCTGGGTTTCAAGGCAGGGGTCTGTGGTGGCAAGACGAGGGGTGCAATGTTATGCTATGTTATATTATGTTATGTTATGAAGCTTTTATACTGCACCAATAACCAACATAGTGGTCTTACGGCCCCGTTATCTAGAAAAAGAGCTTGGCGCATTGTGGCCCTGGCCTCAAAAATCATGCCATTGTCGGTGGTGGAAGAAGAAAGGGAAACAGGACAAACTGTGGGGGTGGGGGAGGTGGGGAGATGCAGGAATAACAGCACTTGACTATGGATTTATGCTGATCCCGGAAAGATCATTTGAGTAGCTGCTGTATGCAAGTCGAAGGATTTGGTCCTTAGCTAGATAAGAACCCAGCTAAAAAAGAGGACTGTGCCTGACAATGTGCAGGAGCGCTGCGGCAAGGAACGTGCAACCGCTGCGCCAATTGCCCGGCACCTGCTTCTTGTTCTTTGTCTGAGCTTGTATTACTGGCTTCTCTTTTGCGCCGAGAATAAAGGCTAATAGTGGAACCGGCCAGGCGTTTCACGCAATTGAAGAATTTCCCCCAGAGCGCCCACCTTTACTTCCATTGTTGGCGCATATAATGCGCGTCGTTGCAGTGTTTCTGCGGTTTGACACGCGGCATCAAGAAGTGCCATGACAAAGAAACCCACAACAAAGGTGTTCCGCCCGGTACCTGTGCGGGGACAGAACTGCGCGTCAGTTTCTTCTGCTCATTCATTCAATGGCTGCTGTCACTGCCACCTGCCTGTGCCTTTCATTGTACGCTGCCTGCTAGATCATGGCAGCTTCGCATGAAGCGAATCAGGCCAGCATGCCAGGCCTCGCGCAGAGTGGGCGGTGTTGTCGTGCGCCAAACGGGGCACCCCGAACAGAGGAGGATAATATCTGTGACTCGGAATATCGCTTGCTGTAAAAGCGTGCTCTCTGCTGCACCTGTGAGACGGAGGCAGGGCAAGCATGGCACTAAACTCCAGGGGCAGAGGGGGCTAGGCATGGTATCCCTTACAAGTGAGCTGGGAACTCTATCCTTAGAAGTGAGCTGAGTGCTGGTTCCCTTACAGGCAAGCAGAGCACTATACCTTTGAGAAGGCTTAGCGATGTATCCTTCGGAAGTGAGCTGGGCGCTATATCCCTTAGAAAGAAATGGAGCTCTATATCCCTCGGAAGTGAGCTGGGCACTATATCCCTTAGAAAGAAACACAGCTCTATATCACTCGGAAATGAGCTGGGCACTATATCCCTTAGAAAGAAACAGAGCTCTATATCCCTCGGAAGTGAGCTGGGAACTATATCCCTTAGAAATAAACGGAGCTCTATATCCCTTAGAAGTGAGCTGGGCACTATATCCCTTAGAAAGAAACAGAGCTCTATATCCCTCGGAAGTGAGCTGGGCACTATATCCCTTAGAAAGAAACACAGCTCTATATCCCTCGGAAGTGAGCTGGGCACTATATCCCTTAGAAAGGAAGAAACCACTCTATCCCTTAGAAGGGAGCTGGGAATTACATACCTTTGAAGTGATATGGGCACTGTACCCCTAGCAAAGGAACAGAACACTATATACCTTACAAGTGAGATTGGCACTATATCCGTTAGAAGCGAGCTATCGTTTATATCACTTCCAAGTGAGATGGGCACTGTATCCCTTACAAGTGGACTGGGCACTATGAGCCTCATCACGAGTTGGGCAGTATCCCAGCAGTAAATGCGCCAGGATACCGCCCACCGCTATTAGTGTTACCACAACTCCATCCTGCACAATTTGTGTCGGATCCTGAGTTGTGGTATGGCATTTTTCAGCGCTATGACCGCCAGTGGTAATACCGCCGGCGGTAATAGTGCCAAAAATTGGCAGAAACGGGAGGTTTTTACTTCCAGCAAAAAGCTGCAGGTAAATCCCCCCCCTTTCCGCCCAAACTCGGGATTGTGCTCAGCGGTAATGCAGCGGTAATAGCATTACTGCCTAATTTTTACCACTCCGCCCAACTCCTGATGACCCAGTATATCTGGACACTATGGGCCTCATCACGAGTTGGGCGGTAGCCCTTAAATGCGGTGGTAACAGGGTTACCACTGCATTTTAGGATCCACCCAATCATGAGTATGGTGTGTTTACCCCAGCTAACAGCTGGGGGTAAACACACTGGAAAAAGGATGATTTGCGGTGCAATTGCAGCATGGTAATACACCAAAGGTAAATGCACTGACAATTCCACAATGGACCCAATGGGGAGTGGGGAATAATGTTTACCGCCCAACCCATGATCTGGCTGTAATACCGCCGGACAGGTGGGCGGTGACACAAATAAAGTTGGCCAGTATCCCAGTCGGGATACCGCCCAACTCGTGACAAGGCCCTATGTCCCTTGGAAAGGAACAGAGCCTATATAGTTTAGAAATAAGCTAGCAATGACATCTCTTAGAAGTGAGCTGGGCACTATATCCCTCAGCAGGTCCCATGCATACAATCAAAAATGGAATGGGTTCGCAAAATAAAAGAAAAGATATGTTTGCCCTGAGTGAGTTCTGGCATTGGAGCGGAATGTGCCAACATTCTCTGATTGGGTTATGGTTATTGCTGGCAAGAATTTTAAAGTAATTAAAAAAGAATTGTGAATTTGAAAGTAGCCTCAGAATTATGCACGCACGCACGCACACACGCACTCGCTCGCACACGCTCACTCACGTTCAGTGCCGTAAACAAGATGTCTTAGCCAAGTTAAAAGAAAGAAAGAATAAAATACTGCACCAGATGGAAAGCAAAAAAGCACACACAAAATCAGTCAAATACACAAATGTTTCGCGTTTGTGACGCACAGCACACGTTGAATATTTTCTAGCACAGTCTCAAATAATAATTCATTGCGAATTCCATCTTAAAGTGCAACAGTTCAGGCCGTCATCAAAGAAGCAATACAGTCACTACCTGGGACCAGATTACAGAAACTTTGCACCAGTGCAAGGGCAAAGTTTGCACGGTATTAGCACTAGGGCAAAGTTTGCCCTATTTTTAAAAACACTGGGACACATTAAAAAACCATTGCCCCTCAACAAGTGCAGTTTGGCATGGTAGAGGCACCTGGGCAAGAATTGCCTGAGTGCTAATATGGAATGGTATTAGCACTAGGGCAAACTTTGCCCTGATGCAAAAAAATGCAGTGAAAAGGTATCTTTTTTCCACTAGGGCAAATTTTTGCCCAGGTGCCTATACCATGCCAAACTGCACTTGTCCTGGTACAATAGTTTTCTAATAAATTCCAGTGTTTTTAGTAATAGGGCAAACTTTGCCCTAGCGCTAATACTGTGCAACTTTTCACTTACACTATTGCAAAAGTTCTGTAATCTGGCCCCTGTACTGCTCTGCGAGGCGCACTTATAAACACGACATAAGGAACTATGTATTGTATGTTTGTATAACCTAACTCTATTTCCTTCCAGTGCCGGTCACATGGATTGCGTTTCCGTGCTATTGTACCCAGCACTAGAAGCTTCCTCTTTCTAATGGTCTTGTTTGTATATCTAGAGTTCTGGAGTAGTGAGCTAGAACATATTTATAATGCACCTTGGGTTGTGTAATTTGCTTAAACCTTCCTCTTGCGCATACTCCAACCAGGTGTAGATGAAGGACCATGTGAGGTGTGTGCGCATCATGCAGGTGGCTCTGGGGTAGGGAGCCCTCCACGGGGATTGCCTTGCCAGGAATTCATGCCCGCTTAAAGGACTGATGGTGTCCAATGGACAGCGTTGGCCATGGTCCATTCACCTAGCCTTAGCATTCCACTCTCAGTCTAGGGGAACGGTGAGTACTCTAAGGATAGAGACCTTGGCAGTAGCTCTCGGAGGGATTAGTGACTGAGCGATAAAATGTGCCCGGCACACATCAACATCAGCATCAGCGTTCAATACCGGCACCCATGAGTGATTCGAAATTGAGAGGCTCGACGCCGACTAAGCTGTGTGTCCATGAGAAGATCCTACCGGACATTAGGATCTTGTAATGGTAATACTCTTTGGCTTCTGCGTCCAATCAGCCTGACCAAGATACTTTTTTGTCAGAGAATCAAAGATGTCCTGCCAGATTATATCTGATGAGTCCTGCCAGTGGGTCCTCAGGAGCTGGTTACTGAAGACATGTCAATTTCAGTCACCATCAGGCCTTGTAGAAACTTGAAGAGAAGGCTCCGTGAATAGGGGTTACTTTCCTCAGCTCTGAGATGGGTCACCCTCATATTTTCCTTTGTTTCCTTTGTGGTGGTAGTGCAGGAGGCTGGGTGTGCCGCGTACAGTCACGTTTCTAATCAAGCCGTGAGGTTATTAGTAGTCCCGTTACAATGACTCGGTCTGTGAAAGATAAGACGACCAGTGGATTTCTTACTAGTCGTCGGGTAGTAGCTTGGTTTGCTGTTTATAGTCTGCCTGGCTCCCAGCGCAAGGCGAGAGGGTCTTGCGTTGTTTCTCCTACATCAGGGCTCTTTTGGAGGCTAGAGAGATCCCAGGGTTGGAACTGTGGGGAGAGGCCCATCCCAGCACACAGAGAAGT
The DNA here is from genome assembly GCF_040938575.1 of Ambystoma mexicanum. Taxonomy (NCBI): domain Eukaryota; kingdom Metazoa; phylum Chordata; class Amphibia; order Caudata; family Ambystomatidae; genus Ambystoma; species Ambystoma mexicanum. The sequence goes on from NC_090940.1 coordinate 101,975,045, forward strand.
GTCACACTGCAGCAGAGTTTAAAAGAGGGTAGCAAAGGTATTGCATCTTTTTTCAGATTCATCTCTTGTAGTGTGAGCTACTTAGAGAGGAAGTGCTTCGTTATTTCCCATCCAATAAGGATTATATGTGTTGTCTGACCCATCAGTATTTATTCCTCTTTTCAGTGTTGTTGGTGTTAGATTGTGACAAGTGATAAACTACAAACAAATTAGCAGAAGCAGCTAAGAACCCATAAAGTATCAGAAGAGGAGCAGGTGTGGAGTTCCATGAAGACATGGGCACGAGACCATTAAAACAATACACATCAGCGCAACATAGAAATCATCCATGGAAGTTGGAGCAGATGTGACAACAAAGGGTCTAAAACTCTACTCAGGATCATGTTTACAGTGACAACATAGGATCTAAAACTCTACTCAGGATCATGTTTACAGTGACAACATAGGGTCTAAAACTCTACTCAGGATCACATTTACAGTGACAACATAGGGTCTAAAACTCTACTCAGATCACATTTACAGTGACAACATAGGGTCTAAAGCTCTACTCATGATCACATTTACAGTGACAGCATAGTATCTAAAACTCTACTCAGATCACATTTACAGTGATAACATAGGGTCTAAAGCTCTACTCACGATCACGTTTACAGTGACAACATAGGATCTAAAACTACTCAGGATCATGTTTACAGTGGCAACATGGGGTCTAAAGCTCTACTCAGGATCACGTTTACAGTGACAACATAGGGTCTAAAGCTCTACTCAAGATCACGTTTACAGTGACAACATAGGGTCTAAAGCTATACTCAGGAACATGTTTACAGTGACAATATAGGGTCTAAAGCTATACTCAGGATCATGTTTACAGGCACAATGTAGGGTCTAAAACTGAGCTCAGGATCATGTTTACAGTCACCAGATAGGGTCTAAAACTGAGCTCAGGATCATGTTTACAGTAACCAGATAGGTTCTAAAACTCTACTCAGGCAGCGGCTACATAGGGTCTAAAACTCTGCTCTTGATCACGTTAACACAGTCATATTTCGTATGACTGTCCATAGTATCGATACCCCGGAACGCAGAATCTAATTAGTTTCTGCTCCAGTTTTCTCCATAGGTTGCCAATAGAAGACCTCTTGAAGTCCCCAAAATGCCACAAGAGGGATGAAACATGTTAGGATTATTTTGAAGAGAGAAATAACCTGCACAAATAAGAAGTTAAAAGAAAGAGAAACAGTTTGCAAAGGAACGAATAATGAAAAATGGACTTAGGTCTGATCTACAAGAACAACTCGGACGCAATGACAATATGGCAATAGAATGGAAATAGGTGTAATGTTAATAAATTTAGCGCACTGATGATTTGTTTGTAATGTTTGTCATGATAGTTTGTGGTGTATAGTGTGATGATCCGGTCCTATTGTGCTGCTGGTATGGATATATGCATTTCTATCCGATTAAAGCTATTATGGCTTTGTTTGATGTGTAATGTTTTTATGGTGACATTGTTCCATATTGTACACACATGAATAGCACCCCACTCTACCCTAGTGGCTAGGCGAGTAGGTTCTACGTTAAAATAGCGAAATAAAAACAACGAGGCTGAAAATAACAAGGTTTTTTAAGTCGAATTCCGACAATTATTTGTTTTTTTGTGTGTGTGTTTTTTTTAATTACATGGGAGACCCCGCACCTCACCCCCCACATCCCTATACCTTATTGTATACAATTACCCTCTATTTATTTATTTAAAAAAGGTACCAAAAATCCAGCGAAAATTCGACTATTCAAACTCGCTATTTTCAGCCTCATTGTTTTGGTTTTCTTTATTTTTTTGGGGGAGGGGGGCTGCTACCAGCATGTATTACAAATATGTAAATAAATAAAGGCTCGTAGGATGTCCTCATTAGTACACAATAGATCACTACACCTGGGTCCCTTGCAGCATCCCAGAACACCCATAGGTGTAACCCACATAGAATCTCGCCTACACACAAGCGCTGGACACTCCTGACTCTGCACTCTGCACATCAGGATTCACACCTGCCCTCTTCCTCTGCTCTAACCAACCCCCATCCTCCACTCCAAGAGGCCAGCCCAGGGGCAGGTGTTGCGCTATGCAAGCCCCAGTTGCATAGCATTCCTTTCCCGTTCCCTGTTGTATATGTTGTATATAATGACTGTACCTATGACTTTGTCTTAATGAAAATGGAATTTACTTAAAATGCGCTCAGATACCCTCAGGTTTGGTGCGCTTTATAAATCAATAAACAAACAAACAGAAGCAGTGAGGAAAGGCCCCCATCCGTGTAAGGCATAACTCCTCCCCTTTCCCCGTCGCATGTAAATTGTTGTGGGAGAGGTTTGTGGCTTGGCGATCAATCTGAAATCCCAGTCGCCGGGGGTTATTTTCTGGCCCACACATTCCCATTATCAGTCAATTTTCCCATGGATTAACGCATTAATGGATTTTTGCAAATGCAAGCCCCTGCAGTAATCCAACCAACGTCACGTGGAGAGATAATTGGACAATGGTCCTTCTTCTCTCAAATGCCAGTGGTCAGAAAAAGGATGTCTGGGCTCTGATTGGCCACTTAGCAAAAGTAGTTCCAATTATTGGTTGAAAGGGTTATGGATTCACGCATGCACAAATTGACGGGCAGTGAATACGTTAAACGGATATTTCCATTTAGGGGAGGGGATTGCACTGGATTCGCCAACCGCTCAGTGCACGTGAATACAGACACTTCACACAGGGGCTACCTGCCTTAATACACACTATGGCGCTGATTCACAAAACGTTTTCCTACGGGATTGCGCCATTATAAAACACTTCCACGAATCAGGCCCTATATATATACTCCATCCCCGCTGGAAGTCACAATGGCACCCACGCCGTGCAGGAGGCCACATTCGCTCTGCATGACATAGCTCACTGAGGTATAGGAGAAATAGCGCTTGTCCGTTGTCTTGCAGGAGATACAGGGTAGAGAGGGAAAGGTGGTCCCCTATTATAGGAACACCTGAAAGGACACAGAGAGAGGCCCTGCATAGTGTAAGAGGCAGGAGATACAGGGTAGTGAGGGAAAGGTGGTCCCCTTTTATGGGAACACCTGAAAGGACACAGAGAGAGGCCCTGCATAGAGTAAGAGGCAGGAGATACAGGTTACAGAGGTAAAGGTCTCCCCCTATAATGGACAAACGTGAAAGGACATGGAGAGAGTCTCTGCATAGAGGAAGAGGCAGGAGAAACAGGGTAGAGAGAGAAAGGTAGTTCCCTATTATGGGACCACCTGAAAGAACACAGGGAGAGGCCCTGCATAGAGTAAGAGGCAGGTGATACAGGGTACATAGGGAAAGGTAGTTTCCTATTATAGGACCACCTGAAAGGACATGGAGAGAGTCTCTGCATAGAGGAAGAGGCAGGAGAAACAGGGTGGAGAGGGAAAGGTAGTTCCCTATTATGGGACCACCTGAAAGGACATGGAGAGAGACTCTGCATAGAGGAAGAGGCAGGAGAAACAGGGTAGAGAGGGAAAGGTGGTTCCCTATTATGGGAACACCTGAAAGGACACAGAGAGAGGCCCTGCATAGAGTAAGAGGCAGGAGATACAGGTTAGAGAGGGAAAGGTCGCCCCCTATAATGGACAAACGTGAAAGGACATGGAGACAGTCTCTGCATAGAGGAAGAGGCAGGAGAAACAGGGTAGAGAGGGAAAGGTAGTTCCCTATTATGGGACCACCTGAAAGGACATGGAGCGAGTCTCTGCATAGAGGAAGAGGCAGGAGAAACAGAGTAGAGAGAGAAAGGTAGTTCCCTATTATGGGACCACCTGAAAGGACACAGGGAGAGGCCCTGCATAGAGTAAGAGGCAGGTGATACAGGGTACATAGGGAAAGGTAGCTCCCTAGTATAGGACCACCTGAAAGGACATGGAGAGAGTCTCTGCATAGAGGAAGAGGCAGGAGAAACAGGGTGGAGAGGGAAAGGTCGCCCCCTATAATGGACAAACGTGAAAGTACATGGAGAGAGGCTCTATATCGAGTCAGATGCAGGCGATACAGGGTAGAGAGGGAAAGCTGGTCCCCATCTTGATTCATTTGTTGCTGGTTCTGCGCCTCTATTTTTATGAGTTTCACACAATTTATTTTATTTAAATTATATTTTGAATTTGTAAAGCACACTGCAGCACTTGGGCATCGAGGCGCTGTTGCAAGCAAATTACTTATTTACAGTTTTATGGAGGATTGCTCAATGGTTACGGAGAGCTGAGCCTACCATAAAGAGCAAGAGACCAATTACATGTGTAAGTGAAGCAGCGAACAACATATACAGTAATGCAACAACAAAAGAAACGCAATCTGCAATCGGCAGGTGGCCAACTAAGACCAGGAGCAATTTATACAAAAAGCCAGGTTTTGACGGCCTTCCTGAAAGCTGTGTGTGAGACTCAATGCTCCTTATGTTTATGGGTAGTGCGTTCCATTGAGAGGCAGCGATGAAGGGGAAGCTCGAGCCACCTGTGTGGGACCTGGAGATTTTGGGAACCGTGCCCATGTTAGAGTAGGCCAATCTAGTAGACCTGTCCGAGCTGGGTTTGGCAAATCTCTGAGACAGGTACAAGGGGGCCTGGTTGTTGATACATTTGTGTGAAATGATGAGAATTTTAAAGGTGATGCATTCCTTGATGGGGAGCCAGTGGACTCGTTTCCTGGAGGCAGAGATATGTTCCCTTTTAGATATGCCAGTAGCCGCACAGAGGGCGTTATTCTGTATGGTCTGAAGTTTTCTCATTTTTTTTCCAGAGGTGCCAGCCAAGAGGGAATTGCAGTAACCTTTCCTTGATCCAATTATAGCTCTTGCTATCGTGAGGCAGTTCTCTTTGGCAACCTCCTTCACCAAACCTTTGAGTCCCTGAGTTTGCATCTGCAAGCCCCTTCCTTCTGCTAAGTGTCACCCCCTATAATGCCCCCAGAAGAGCCAGATGTCTGCAAGTTACTGAGCAAGTCCTCCCACGTGTATCGGGGACGTCATTTCACCAACATGCCAAGATTAGCGGAAGTGGCACATATGACCCATGACCTCCTGGTGACATCACAGGAAGTGCTGTCATTTCATCCTGCTCCCAGTGACATCACAGGAAGTGCCATCATAAAGCATCGTCCCTCAGTAAACTAAGAAAAATATTGTTACGATATCACAGTAATGTGACATACATTTCATATAAGAATGGATCATCATATGTAGGAGTGTGTCAGGGCTCATGCTACCACGGAAATAATTATTGGTACACCATTTTTCCACCAGTGAGGGTCGGAGATTAGCACACACAGGGAAAGTAAATAAAGAACACAACAACAAAAGACATTGGACTCAAGGCTTTGACCTAAGCATAACCAATAGCACTGTTCTGGGTGGGCCAGTCTTTTCAGCCCATTGCCATCCTCACAGAAGGGGACAACCAGATGCATAGCAGTCTTAGGCCTGCGACAAAAGAGAGCAGTCTAGCCCGAACTCCTAGGACATGTACACTGAACGCAAGCAACTGCAGGCAGGTGCCAGCCATTGCCTGGACATCAGTGGGTTGGAACTTTATTCTCACAGCACAGTGTGGTAGTTGTCGACTTGTGGTCATACCATCTCAGAGACAAAATCAAGCCAAAACTGCTGCATAGTAGGGCTTTCCGTTACCTGTACAATGGCTAATGGCGTTACTCCCAGCAGTCTTCCATGCTTAGTTGTTCCATCTCGGAAGAGACTTGGCCTAGTACTTCAGATTGAACTGCTCGAATTGGTGTCAGGATCAAAACGGATGTGGTTGGTCCCCTTCCATAAAGGCACAGTGGCCAAAAATGAATGAACCAGAGAGAGGGAAAGCCAGTGGTTGTGATTAAGCCAAAACCTTTGATCACCCACTGTGGTGTTTTTAATTACCGGCCATTGGGCCTGAACTGATGAAAAAGCAGGCTGAGCTTGGAACCCTGCAGTGTCTAGTGATGCTGAACTTGTCTGTGTGCATTGCAGGCCTTTAGCCTCTTCAGCTAGTCCCAGACCAGGTTGCTTCAACCAACACACACATTTTGGCAGAGGTCTTGTGAACTACTCTTTCAGCATTTTATTTTGTTTGTGTCTGATGAACTGCAGGATACCCTCAAGCCAGAAAATGTAATCAGCATAAAATTGGCATTGCAGACCAAGGCAATCCATAGTCTATAATGAGCTATTCCTCCTCTGGAGCACCCATTCCCATCACACATGCGGGAGAATGCTTTGCTAGCCCAGGGAAAGGCTTTGCATGCAGAGACCATTGGGCCGTGGGACAGCTGCATCCTTCCATACTCCCTCCCTTGCTAAACGCCACAGTCACTGAGATTGGTGACCAGGGCCCTTGTGCGTTCTTCTGGGTCCTGCCCCCCCCCCGCACAATCGCCTTTAGCTTCTGCCCTCTCCCTGCACTTGCCTTTTGGCGCCCACTGGCCTGTGCTGTCTCACAGGCCTGCACTTATTGTTTTGAAAGTTGACCACTCTCACCAAGTGATCTCTTCCAGGCACTTAACAGCTGCTTGAAATGTACTCCCGAGCACTTTCCTCCATAGAACCCCTAGCACTTACCCCCCTCCCTCGCCCCTTCTCTCTCTCTGCACTTGCACGCTCTGAATGCTCACAAGGCCTAGTCCGACCGCCTCTTTCTTTCTCTTCATTGCTATTATTTGCCTTTCGATCCCATGTTCCCTCCACGTTGCCTTGTGGGCCCGTTGAAACACAATGTACTTGATGTATAAGCGCCTTACACATGCACAATAAAATAAATTAATAAATCTTGCAGCACACACTGAAATGATGGACTTATTCCTGACAAGCGCAGGGTTCCTCAATCAACATAAAAATAAATAAAAAATAAACATGCAAAGGGTTTTCAAAAATGTTAACGTTTGAAGAAAAGAAAATACAGCAAAATACTCTTCCACCATTATTATAGGTGTCTGGTAAACATCGGAGTAACACCAGGCAGGCCAGTATACCAGCACCAGCGCAATGTTTAGACACATGGACCAAGTAAACAGTCTATATAGGCTAATTTCTTGTTGGACCTGAAAGTCATCCTCCTGCCCCTATAGAGGGACCTGTTGTGTGGCGGGTGTTGCACACCAACAAGTCACCCAAGCATACTATAATGGAGCTCAGGGTTAACACCTATACCATAAATCACCAATATTTTCATTCACAATAAACAAGGTTACCAACTAGGTCACAATGGCGCAAACCAGCATGGCCGCCAATATACTACTAGGACTTCAAATGTGACCCCCAACCTATTAAAACGTGCCAGCAGTATATTGCACATAGACTAGGGGTGTGAGAATTAAGTTATGGACATGTACAACATGGACTACTGTGTCCCCATTACAATTAATGTTGCCCGAGTGGCAGTTATTTGGATAAACGTAAGTGATTTAGAGCGCACGCTACTCGCAGAACTAAACATTTTGCTAGAAACATTAAGGAACTTTAAAACCAGTGCTTCATTTGCGAGGGTGCTTGCCAGGGATCAGCCCCAGCACTTATTACTGAGCTCTGGCACTTATTTTTCAGCACAGTTTGATTAGGTTCTGGTATTTTGGCAACTTTATTATTTTAATTGTCAGTCAGTCATAGTAACACAACAAGCAACAACAGTGTGATATGATTGGTTATTTATAACACGATTAATACCCAGAGGTTTCTAAGCGCAGACCCTGGGATCTAACCTGTGCTCCTCCGTGTCGTGTTGCTTCCAAGGCGAGCACGTTGCCCCTGAGCTATCCTTCCGAGACAGCTTAGGTTGGCAGGTCATGTCTAATTATCCATTTTCATGAATAACAAGGAGTTGAGCGGTGACAATACCGGTCACTCATGCTAGCCATGGCTGCACACTGCCCCACTCAGCCTGCATGACATTGGTGTAAATTCTCTACCTTAATAACCAGCAGCACTGCCACAGCAGGGTGGGTTGGCAACAACAGGACAGTCACCAGTGAGCAGCCCCAACTAGGGGACAAGCTCAGTGAAAGGGCCAATGTCGAAGAGGGGTGCCCGTCACAAGAAGACCGTATTGCATTGTTTGACAGGAAATGTCATTACGTCAGTAATGATTTTGCCTGCATCTGTCCATCAATTTGCCACAGTAGGAAAGCATGTTTTCTCTTTTGTCTCTGATTAGATGGTCTATATATTGAAATTGCCTCTGATACAATTAGAGCAAAATGTTAGCGATGATGTGTTTTAAGGAAGCTCTTGAACATTTATGATATTTCGAGCCACAACTAATGTGTTATGTCGACACTGCCAGAATCAGATCACCCATACCCTTCAATGAACCGGTGGGAGTTGCAGCTTTAACCCCAAATATGCTGATACTGTATGGAGCAGACGTGTGCGATATCACCCCGGTGTGTCACAGGCGTGCTAGAAAATATTTGGACCCTGGCACTTATTTTCTTACAAATTAAGCACCGTTCAAACCAATGCACTTTAGGAGGGTGGTCTGTTTTGAGGTTGAGCTTTCGAAACTCTTAAAGTGGCCTAAATAAAAGATACATCTAGAAAACCAAATGAAACACCTTTGCCTGATCATAGTGGTAAGGAAGTCTATAAAACATTTCAGAGAAACGCATCACATTCGGGGAAGGAGGGGAGGCGGAGAAGAGAGGTTCACAGTAAAACACCTATACATTAGCAGTGGTGCATGAAATGATACAGCGCTTTGCTGTCTAAAGAATGAGGCCAGCCTTTAGCAGGCGGTCAGCGAGCACATCTGCACCCCAATTGTAAAATAGATCAATAACCTCTGTATGTCAATATCTGCTTTCCATTGCATTCTGACGTCTTTCGGTCTCATCATTAGAGGCTGGAATGATTCTCTGGTGCAAAAAGATTTTGGCAATGTCGACTCCTTTTGTTTAGCTGGGAAGAAAAGGAGTAATACGATAGGATAGGATATTTATAACGCACGTAATACCCAGAGGTTTCTAAGCGCAGACCCGGGGATCGAACCTGTGGCGCTGAGTGTCATCTGGTTGCCAAGGCGAGCACGTTGCCCCAGAGCTATCCTCCCGAATGCTGTATAAAGAGGACCCAGGAATAGGATAATATGGGTCACATAAGAAAGCTAGAGGGTTACAGACCAGAAGGAAGGATTGGGAAGGAAAAGGCAGACAAGTCTCGGCAGTTTCCAGCCTTCTGCCTTTTCTAAATGCCCAGGACCCTGGGGAGGGCCTCCCTTGCCTTTAAACTGAAAAGTTTTGCCGCGCTGCCCCCATGCCACGCCATCCTCTCTGAGAGGCAAATATGTATGCAGGCAAAACAAACGTTACCAAATTCCACAGTTCAGGCGCGTTAGCAAGGAGGGTGCCGCAAACAGGGCCTGCTAACAGCTGTTACCCGGAGAACTGCACACCATGACACACTGTACCACAGAAGTAGGTGTAGGTGCACGGCATAGCACAGATGCTTGTTGGCAACCACCGGGTACCACACATGCCGGACAGCAACGTTTACAAGTGCAGTGTGCCTGAGATGTGTTACGTTCATATGCAGTGCGTGGCGTGCCCCAGTGGTCTAGTTGCTATTATATGTGCAGTGTTTCACAGATGGGAAAATCGGTCTACCACATGTGGCTTATCTTTACACCTGCTGTGAACCCCACGTGTGTCCCATCTTTAGATCTGTAGCGTTTCCACCTGTCCACGTGCCGTGCACGACAGGTGTGTGTGTGTGTGTACCTAGGACCTGCACCGCCGTTCCCAGCTTACACCTGCGGTGTGAAGCCAGCGGCTTAACTTTAGCAATGCAGTGCATCACACAGACAGGTTAGGCTGGCATGTGCAATACCGCAGATGCCCATTCCTTCCTGCAGCCTACCACACGTCTAATCTGCAGGGTACCACATTTACATCTCCACTGTACAATGGGTGCATGTATCCTTGGGCCCTCTTGGTCTGATCCAGCGGCGATTTCCTAAACAGAATATCTCCATTGAGCACCAAGAGCAGGGACGTAATTTCACCAAAATGCCTGGGGTAGCGGAAGTGACATCACATGACCCTTGACCTCTGATTACATCACAGGAAGTGATGTTATTTGACCCCACCTGGAAGTGATATCGCGGGAAGCGATGGAACACAACCTTTCACCCCTTGACAAAACAGGAAGTGGCATCACATAGTATTGTTCCTATGTACAGTACGAAAACATGGTTACGATATCACTATGACGTGGTATACATTTCATACAAGAATGGATCGCCATATGTATCATTAAGATCAGTGTGTATAGGCCCATATTACCACATGACTGTGAATACAAGAAGACGTCCATGGCCAAATGATAATGTTACTATATAGCACTTACGCTTAAGTGGTTTATATAGAAAAAATATACATACAATATCACCCAACCTGTGTTGGTACTCATTTATCGACCTCAGAAGGATGAAAGGCTGAGTTGAGGTGTTTAAGAACAGACTAAATCAGTGACACCCCCCCTGAAGTGTGCCTGAAATAAACCTTTAATGAGTCTAGCAATTCTTGTGCGGAATTCCAGAAAGACACATTATTTGGTATTCCTATTCTTTCTTATTTAGGGTCACTGCTGAAAGTGTTAGACTTGTGAACCCCTGTTCTTTTTAAATTTTAATTTTTTAAGAGGCCTGAACAAGAAAGCCAGCCACTCCAGAAGCAAAGAGACACATGGCGCTGGCCACAGCCCAGGAGCTTGCAATACAAAAAAAACACACTTATTTTATTTTTTTGGGGTAGCAAGGGATATGATACGTTACGTTATTTACAGCGCACTTAATACCCAGCGGTTTCTAAGCACAGACCGGGGATCGAACCTGTGTTGCTTCATGTCGTCTTGCTTCAAAGGCGAGCATGTTGCTGCTGAGCTATCCTTCCAAGTCTAAGGCGGACCACAGGGATAGCAAGGGAGACCTCAGGGGTTGCAGTTAAGACCCCTGGAGACCCCTAAATGACATCCCTGACCAAGAGTCCTCCCAAACATTATCAGCCTGCTCTACAAGACATCTTTTCATTGTATTAGATTTTTAACTCAACGGTGGGAGGGTCGGTCTGTGCATGCGCTGTGGCCAATCCAGTGGACTAAGAACAGCACATCAAATGTACTCCTTCACTTCAGCATTGGTGTATCTGCCTGGCTCAATGCTATTTTCAAAGGCTAGCAGCGCCCATCCCAATCTACCAGCTGTGTGTGTGACAGGGCGGATTGGTGTAGGTGGGACAACAAAAAAAAGACAAAAGACTGTTGTCAGATGGGAACAAGTCAAGTGGACACAAGTGGCTAGTGTCCGGTTCAGAATGCCGAGCCTGGGTGGAGAGGATTACACGGGGAAGGGCTTGCGATAGGATAGGTGCAGAATCGACTTAATGGGACACTTAGCATTAAGAGTTTAAGAATATTCTAGTGCATCGGTGTGGTGGTCCCCGAACCCTGCGAACGTCAGGTGCACGTGCTCTCGCTCTGGCAGACGAGGAGGCCTCACTGCCTCAGGCCGCCCTATGGTCCAGACCCGGCCCGCTAACCGATACATAATGCAGCCAGCCAGCACGACGACGGACCTGTGGACCACCACCACCTCAGCCCTCTCTCCGCTTCCCCTGATTGAGCCAGGGTGCAGCTGCTCAGCTTGAAGATGCTCGCAGCTAAAGTCGAAGAAGCGGCAGGACACACGTGCTGCCTGCTGCTGAGAGTGGCAACAAAATTGAGGAGCCCAGGCACATGGCCCGTGCTTGGCTTGCTGTAGCCACGCCCCTTGCATTCTCTGATTGGAGGAAATGCAGGGGTCGCAACGGATTGATAGGGGTCGCCAACTAATTGGCAGGGGTCGCTTCTGCGACCCCTGGAGACCCCTGAATGGCATCCATAATGTGTATCCTGTCTATTCTACGCAGCCATTTAAAATGTAAAGCTGAATCGAATGTTTCTGTGTTTCTCTCCAAGACTCAACATTTTTTATTATTGCCTATTTTCAATACATTTTAATTGGAAATAGGCAGGAGACAAAATCCATGAAATAAAGAAGCACATACAGGATTGCTGGTCCGCTTGATAAGTCAATAGGTGCCCGGCTTTCATGTTAAGTGGTCAAGAGCAGCCTGATGGTGCTGGACACAGGGCCTTATCGCTGAATAAAACAGGTAATTACAGGTGCTGGCAAAAAGGTGGGGAGCCAATGTAAAGGCTTCAGAGAGGCCTTGTGAAGGACTGTTGGAGATCCCCACTGGTTCTCACATCGCTGCAATCCCACCCGCCCCCTTGCTCTCCCCCAAGTACATCAGCCAAGGCCTCACCGCTTCTGCAACAAATCATCCTGATTACAGATGGAACCACAGGATGAACTGCTCACTCCAGACAGAAACAACAACAAACACAGCTAAAAGCAATTGAAGACACAGACAAAATGTATCACTCCTGACAGGCCTCAGAACATCGGGACAGACTCCCTGTCAGTATAGGGAATGACCACATTACCACAGGACTCGCTGATGTGCCACCCAGACCAGCAATTATCTCAGGATGGGTCAGGGATCTCACAACACAGTGCAATTCTAGCGTGCCCACAGGAGCTTGCCACCACAGGATATAGGTCTCAGGCTTCCTGGGCGTGTTTCTGGGTTAGATAGGTAGTTCCCACACCCAGGCCGCGTACCGACTATTACAGGGAAAAAAGCAATGTCTCATGGAGAGGTCTGTTCACACGGTACGTCGTGCACATTAAAATGACAGGGGATTAAATTACAGGCGATGAAATAACATGGAACTGTTCACACTGTGGTGCAGCCAGGGACTGGGTGCCCCAGTACCCAGTAGAGTAGGCCAGTCACAGGCTCCCAGTACAGCCCCAGGACAGTTCCCATCTCTTCAGGCCTATAGGAGCTCCCCGTGCACTCACTGCACCCAGCACCAGACATCAGGAAGCTCTGACAGATGACACCGGCCCCCGCAGGCCTGCTCCCCTCATGGCCTCCCCGCAGGTGATCCAGCGCGTATCCACCACCGCCAGATGGGCTCAATCCTCCGCTGCCACTGCTCTCCCCAGCAGGTGTTCGCCATACAGGTTTCCCTCGGGTCGCCGGCAAGCCTGCGCTGAATCCACGTTGCCCCACACTGTGCCACTGCCCCGGGCGGATGCTGCTCCCCTCTCGCCACCAGAGGAGTTCAATCCTCTGTAAATGAGAGCCCCAACATCATACCACCATCCACAGCCCATCCAGGACTATGCCAGGCATCTCTCTGTATCTCTGCCAGCTGCCATCCGCCATTTTGAATCAAATATGGATTTCCAAATGCATATCATATCTCAGCTTCTCAGAACTGCACCACTGGTCACCCAGGTGCCCACACGTTCCTGTCTCGCCTCCATGATTTTAAAGCTGTAAGGATTCCATTTGTACCATAAAAGGATCAGATTGATCGGATCGTACCCGGGAGCCTCCACGCATGGCTTCCTTACAGCATGACAGCTAGCCTTCTCAATCTTGTGAGTTTCCCTTGCCTTTGCTTTCATTTCTCTTCCCAAATGATCTTCTAGCCCGTTACTACTCGTTCCTTCCTACCTTTTTGGCTCTTCACTCCTGGCCGTCGTCATCTGCTCCTGCCCCTCCGCCGCGCGTGCCTCCCTCCTGCGTGTGCACCTGCCTTCTACAGGTCTGCTCATAAGACCTGCTCCCGGCTATTGGAAAAGTCCTACAATCTCTGGTAATTGATCCCTTCTGTGATATTCATTTGCCTTCAATGGTCAGCAAATGTGGCGCAATGTCCAGCTGCTTTGGGCGAGTGTCAATCACGAGGCGTTGCTAGGCATCCATTGCTATGAGAACCCACCTTGCCTCCTGCCAACAATGCAGGGAATAAGGGTGGGTTCAGAGAAGGGAAAAGTGTCCCTCACCCCACCAAAAAACAAATCCAGTGCCCAGGTCGGATATCATCTTGACAAGAGATTGCCCTTTAAAAGTAATCAGCTATGTGGATTATCACATAAGCCGGTAAGATATCTCAGTGGGTTGATCACTTGCTGCTACGATCTGAGCGTGATCTGCAGGTCGCAGGTTTGAATCCCGGCAAGGACAACTCAGCCTTTCATCCTTCCAAGGCCGATAAATGAGTACCAATTTTGGTTGGGTGATATTGCATGTAAATATGTGCTCTGTAAAGCGCTTTAGATTATGGTGCTATATAAACAAACACATCATTATCATCATGCAATAAAGGCCATATGATAGTCAAGAACTGTTTTCCCTATTTTTATTTCACCAAAATAACCTATAGTCTGTAAAAATCAAAGGATTCGTTACTCAAACTTTGCCAGCATTCAGCACTAGTCCTTTGATCCTTATTTCCATCTCTTTCTCAATCGATCTCAGGATCCAAGATCCTTTTCCTGGTCCCTCCTGGTTCGCCTCATCATTCTTCTCCCATTTTCTTGAGCCCACCCAGTTCAATGATCTGAGAGACCCCCTAATGGTCTCTAAAGTCTGCTTTGTCAGGGTATTCCTTAGGAGATCTGGCCAGCCTTCTCAGTTAGTTTTCTCAACCTCTTCATAATTCAACGTAGGATTTCTCAGCTTTTCCTTGCACTCAGATAGACTTTCTCAGAGTGTCCTTCCAACTAGAATTAACTAAGGAATTCATTCAACTTCTATCCCCCCTGCATGCTTGTATTGTAATTGTAATTGTAATTGGTTATTTATAACACGCTTAATACCCAGAGGTTTCTAAGTGTGGACCCGGGGATCACGTTGTCTTGATCCTCCCGAGACAAGGAACATCAGTTACCAATTCAGTCTTTCACTCGTGATTCCATCAAGACTGAGCAGAACGTCAGTTGTACCTTCTTGCATTACGAGACACACAATAGTAGTCCAGCTTTTCCATGCATGATTTACTGGAAATGTAGTATTAGTTCAATCTTTCATTGGCAAGTCTAAGTGGCTCAATTCAGCTTCAGCTTTCCAAGAGACCAACAGAAGACTTGAGGCCATGTACATGTTCCAACTTGGCTTTACTTTGTACACATCAGGCAAGGTTATTGTCATGTCATGACCCCTAGGGTTATGGTCTTGTGACCTTCCCTTCTGCCCTCTATACCTCAGCATCCTCTTTGGCAGAAAGCAGTTCCTCAGTCCTTTGGATTTATTGTCTCCCACACTTCTTTTTTGAATCTGTGTTTTTCTTGGTTGATGTTGATGTTGTCAGGGATGCACATTGGTCCTCCTGGGCACTCCTATCAGGTATGCCCCCCTGTTACCCTTTCATCTTCTGTTGGGGGTTAGGTGCCAGAAGGAGTGCCACTAGTTTGGCTCACTGACTGGGTAAAACCTGTGTAACGAACTAATTCCCCAGCTGACTTGGATTGCATATCAGAGTGCCACTTGGCCCGCTCACCCAAGTTTACAAAGTTTGTGTCAGCCATCTTGGAAGTAGTTTGGCAGCCATCTTTGACAAGTCTCCTGAAGACAGCCAGGCTCTCATTTGAGAATCTCTCCCCAGACCTCTGCGGGCACAGTGAAAAGCCATTTGCACATGGCCCCGGGCATGCTCCTCCAGCCGTGCTCATGAACTATCTATTTGGAAAACTTGATTCCATATGGTAGTAATGCAGCTTGCATCTCCCAAGGAAATGGGTCGACGGGTAGCTCGCTTCCTGTTCATGTTACATGTAATTTCATGACTACAGATATAATTTGCAGACAATACATGTTCTCAGAGCAGCGGGAGTTCTCCTATACAGGAAGCCAAGGATGAGACAGGGGTCCCATATACCACCTCCGGGGCCTCAATCACAGAGTAGGTGGGGGCCCCAGGGTCCTCCCATTCTCATCCACCAGCCTCATACATGCGACCTCATCACAGAGGGTTGTCGCAATTTTACCTGTCGTGCCTCACGGAGCAGGCATATACCAGGCTCCCCTTTCCTCAGCCTCCATCAAGTCGGCTGATGGAACCAGATTTCCCCACGTGCCAAACAACTTCGTTTGGCCTCGCCCTAGAGAAGGAAGTCTTTTCAGTACCTCCCACATTTTCCAGTCCACAGACCCTCTTGTATGCAGTTTCAAAAACACAAACACAAGAGGTTTCCTGTTCATCACAAAGCATCACACCACTTACGAGATTCACAATTCCTTGAATAGTGCCTTCACGGTTCACGTCGCTTTCTAGATTCACAGTGCTTTGGGTGTTGGAGTGGCCCCCAGGATTCCAGCACTTCTGTCATGCCCCGCATTCCTGTTTCTGGACGCTCGCGGGTGTTTACTTCCAGGTGGAAACTACCCTGGAGACTGTTTACAGCTCACGGAATCCGCCGCACTACAAGGTCCAGAATTCCATCTGCTTGCGGTCACGTGAAACACCCGCAACGTGCCTCGCATTCTGAAACAGACTCCAGTACTTAGTGTGGCGTGTCCCTGTAACGGGTGCTCCTAAAACTGACTATTCAGTTCGAGTACTCGACATTCTGTTACTCTGATTCCTGTTTTATTACTGACCCGGCTTTGTATCAAGGACTATTCTGAACGTCTTTTCCTTCGATTTCTGGCTCCTGACTCCCTCGGTTGTTTCCCCTGGTTAACGAACTCCTGGCTCCCATTTCGGATTTGTTCTCCGCCTGCTCCCGTATGTTATGGTATTTGGATTTTTGCAAGAATAAAAGACCTCCAGTGCTACTCTCTGTTGAAAACTTCCACGCACGTTTTCTTTATCCCTAGTGTGCTATCACTCTTGCACGAGTTTCTTGCTTTCCTTCCCCTTCGCCTATTACACGGAACATATACAAACTCTTTACCACGGACAGACCCACGGCGCTGCCCGCCGCACAAGAAGACAACCCTCTACCTACTGAAGTGACCAAATGGACGCTCTCCTGTTTCTGGTGGTCACTCCCTGGATTGGTTACTTACACTTGGGGACGCTCTGCTGAATACACTTGGGGATTATTTTGAACACTACTAGTTGCGCCCTCGTGCCGTTCGGGTTAGGTGGACCATTGCACAGACCTCCTTCCACTGGAACTTCCATTTTCTATCATCAAGTCACCATCCTCCTGCACTCTCTGAGGTTACGGGACTTCCTGTCTTGCTAAGCAGGTAAGAGGGGGCAAGTACGGGGGGAAGGAACAAGTGCTGTAATTTCGTACCTTTTTGGCTGCTATCTTGAACTATCCTTTTCTTTGTTCCCTTAGCTCTGTTGTCGCTGCTCCTGCCTTTCCACTTAAGCCCCTGGCCTGTTAGCTGGTATACTTTCTACAGGCTGCGCTCTTGGGGGGAAAGTCTTGTGCAAACATAGCGTCCAAGATATCCCATAACCATCTTGGTGATAATCCAGGACATCCCAGAGTGAAGGGGTTCCAAAAGCGGATGTTGACCTTGTATCCTTTATAAATCTGTATCCTTTTTCCAAATTGCGTAAAAGTTGTGACAGATTTAGGAGCCTATTATTTTTGCCTATCGGTCATGGAAACCGGAGCTGATCCAATGGCTGCTTTTATGCAAGCCTTTGCGACCTTACGCTCCGATATGGCATCTGCGAATGCGACTCTCCATCAACGTATGGATGTACTACAGAGTTTTGTGCAGCCCTTACCCCCCGATGAGGAGTTTGGTGATGCTGCTGCCGCAGCAGCCCCTCCTGTACCCCAGGCACAATCTTCGGCTTCCGCACCCATTGTGCTTCCTGCAACCGTTCCCTTTGGCCCCTCCAGAACGCTTCTATGGAGATCCTAAGACTTATCGGACCTTTGTAAATCAATGCCGTCTGCATTTTCTTTGTCGACCGCTGGCATTTCCTGACGCTGTTACCAAAGCAGCGTTTCTCCTTTCACATCTGGGAGGAACAGCAGCGGCTTGGGCTAACCCATTACTCGAAGCCAATGATCCAGCCCTAAATGATTTTGATGCCCTTATTCAGTCTATGAATAGCGTATTCGATATGCGTTACAAGGCACAAACCTCGGACCTCGAATTCCTTGCTATCAGTCAAGGCAAATCAGACCTTTTGTCTTACCTTGCTCGCTTTAATCAATTAGCAGCAGAAACCACCTGGCCCGAACAGAAGAAGGCAGCTGTCTTTTATAAGGGTCTTTCGGATGAGTTAAAAGACACCTTATCAGTGGTACCGGCTTTACCAACCGGCTTCCCGGAATTGTTGGACTTGGTCCTACAGGTCGACGCTCGGCTGCGGCAAAGACGTGGCGAACGGCGTAGTCCTGACTTTCGCCTCTCAGTCAAGTCAGAAACGACTCCGACTACTTCCTCAGGAGAAGCCGAGCCGATGCAAATAGGGGCCATCAGAGGTCCTCTAACCAAAGCCGAACGAGAACGACGTATGGTTAATAACCTATGCTTCTATTGCGGTCAATCTGGCCATTTCATTCGTGCATGTCCTAAGAGACCTGTTAAGGTAGCGGGAAACGCCAAGACTCGTCCTTAAACCGAGCCCTAAGGATGAGTCGCCATATGGATGGCTCGGACCAATGCCCTTCCTCCTCACACATCTATCTTGCCATGTGTTTTGTCCTCCCTGGTGTTGAGCCCTTCACCAGTCCAGTTATGATCGATTCGGGGGCTAGAGGAAACTATATGGACATACAATTAGCTCAACACCATGGCATACCAGTGGTTCCTAAAAAAAGACCTGAGGAAGTACATGCAGTAGATGGTTCTGATCTGGTGTCCGGACGGATAACGGAACAGACTGTCCCACTTCGCATGTTTACCTCAGAAGACCACATTGAGCAAATAGTTTTCGACCTTATTTCAGCCCCCCAGTTTGGGATCATTCTTGATCTTTCTTGGCTCCGAACTCATAACCCTATGATTGATTGGGTCAAACAAACGGTGCATTTCTCTTCAGCGTTCTGTACCCAACATTGCTCTCGAAGCCCCGGTGTGACGCCTTTGTCTCCTTGTTTGGCCTTGGTGTCTAATGTCTCCTCTGTTAATGCCACGTCGGGAGATCTAAATCCCGAACTACCAGCAGTATATAAAGACTTTTCCGATGTGTTCGACAAAGGGTTATCTGAAAAACTCCCTCCACATCGTTGTTATGATTGCCCCATTGATTTGGTACCTGGGGCAGTGGTACCTCATGGTCGTGTTTACTCCCTGACCAGGAACGAAGAAGAACACCTGAAAGAGTATGTGGAGAAGGCATTGCGTCTGGGACATATTCGACCGTCCCGGTCCCCTGCTGCCTCTCCCATCTTTTTCGTACCGAAAAAGGAGGGGGATCTGCGCCCTTGCGTGGATTACAGAGCCTTGAACAAGATAACAGTCAAGAACCAGTACCCGTTGCCCCTCATAACGGAACTGCTTGATAAGATGACATCCTCCACTATTTTTACCAAATTAGATCTCAGAGGGGCATATAATTTGGTGAGGATACAAAGCGGGGACGAATGGAAAACCGCTTTCAAAACAAAGTTTGGGCTATATGAGTATTGCGTCATGCCATTCGGACTTTGTAACGCTCCAGCCACATTCCAACACTTTGTTAATGATATTTTCGGTGACATGCTAGATTGCTATGTGGTGATCTACTTAGATGATATCTTGATCTTCTCGGATTCATTCGCTCAACATATCCAACACTTTCGCTCTGTACTGCAGCGTTTACGTACACACTCTCTCTATGCCAAATTGGAAAAATGTGTATTTCATGCATCATCAGTTGAGTTCTTGGGGTTTCAGATATCTGCGAAAGGGGTGCTCATGTGTACTTCCAAGGTTAAAGCAGTTAAGGACTGGCCAGTCCCAGATTCTGTAAAGGCACTTCAATCTTTTCTGGGTTTCTCGAACTTTTATAGACGCTTTATTGCCTCGTTTTCTGAGATAGTAGCACCCTTGACCCGTCTCACCAGCCCGAAGATTCCATTCCTTTGGGATTCCGAAGCCCAGTCGGCCTTTGAGGCATTAAAAGAAGCCTTTACTACTGCTCCCGTTCTACAGCATCCAAACCCTTCCCTTCCATTTATAGTGGAGGCTGACGCCTCCGCTATCGCGGTGGGGGCCATTCTGTCACAGATCTGCCCCACTACACAGCAACTGCATCCAGTGGCTTATTTCTCCCGTAAACTATCTCAGGCTGAACGCAATTACACTGTTATGGATAGGGAACTCCTAGCAATCCGAGCAGCTTTTAAAGAGTGGAGACACCACCTTCTGGGAGCTCGACATCCAGTAACTGTGTACACCGACCATCGGAATCTACAGGCTCTTTCACACGCAAAATGTACCAATGCTCGACAAATACGTTGGCATTTATTTTTCACGCTATTTGACTTCACAGTTACTTATCGCCCTGGACCTCTACACGGAAAGGCAGATGCCTTATCCCGTGTCGGAGCCGAATTCAACACCCGGGAATCGGTTACCCCTATGCTACCTTCGGGTTCTGTCATTTGTGTTTGTTCGGTCTCCCCCTCACTTCTGGAACAAGTTCGACAGTGGGCCAAAGAACATGCCTCTTATCTTGATACCTTGGGTGCCCAGATTATCACGGGTCTTCCTTATGTTCATGGTCTTTTATACTTACCTGACGACCACACCAGACGGAAGGCTTTGGAATGGGCCCATGATACCCCGTTAGCTGCACATCCAGGTCAGCTTAAAACCTATGACCTGTTACATCGATGGTGCTGGTGGCCAGGTATGATGAAGGACACCGCGTCATACGTATCTACGTGTGCGATATGTGTACAATGTAAAAGGCAACCGGGGAGACCCTTCGGTCTATTGATGAACATGCCGCTTCCTCCACATCCCTGGCATACGGTTTCACTCGACTTTGTGGTAGAACTGCCCTTGGTTAGGGGAATGTCAACGGTGCTTGTGGTGGTGGACGTATTCACAAAGATGGCACGATTCATACCATGCTCAGGTATACCTACCGCCTCATCATTGGCTACTCTTTTTTTTGATCATGTGGTACGCTTCTTCGGCCTACCCACAATCATGATTTCTGACCGGGGTACTCAATTTACTTCACGGTTCTGGAAAGCCCTTACCCATTCTTTGGGTATTGATGCACGGCTTTCGTCATCCTATCATCCTCAAACGGACGGACAAACCGAACGCACAAATGGCACCATGGAACAATACCTTCGTTGCCTGTGCTTGCAACATCAGACAAATTGGTTATCCGTTCTGGGAACAGCGGAGTTTGCTTATAACAACTCTCGACATACTTCAACAGGATGTTCCCCGTTTTACGCCTTGTATGGATTACATCCAAGGATCCTTCCACCTGTCTTGCCTTCCTTGGACCAAATCCCTGCAGCAAAAACCACGAGGGACACTCTGGTTGCTATACGGGATTCCGTTATGTCACATCTACAAGCTGCGCAGTCCCGGGCAAAGACGCAAGCGGACAAACATCGGTCGCCTGCCCCCTCCTATACACCGGGTGATCGTGCCTGGCTGGCAACTAAACATCTCAACATTCGGGGTAAACGGAAACTCATGCCTCGTTATGTAGGTCCATTCAAGATCCTTTCTTGTCTCAATCCTGTTGCTGTCCGTTTGAACATACCATCCCATTGGCGGATTCACCCAGTCTTCCACGTATCCCTGCTCCGTCCTTTTATACCTGGCACTCGGCTTCCTGTTGCCCCTGCTCCAATTATGGTACAGGGTGAAGATGAATATGAAGTACGTGCTATATTGGACTCCCGTCTGCGTCGCGGAGTGCGTTTCTACCTGATTGATTGGAAGGGTTACGGTCCTGAAGATAGGACTTGGGAACCGGCCTCGAATCTGCATGCACCCCGACTCTTGCGGGCCTTTTGGTTGGAAAGACTGCGTGCCCGCAGGGGTGGTCGTCCTTTGCGGGGGGGTACTGTCATGCCCCGCATTCCTGTTTCTGGACGCTCGCGGGTGTTTACTTCCAGGTGGAAACTACCCTGGAGACTGTTTACAGCTCACGGAATCCGCCGCACTACAAGGTCCAGAATTCCATCTGCTTGCGGTCACGTGAAACGCCCGCAACGTGCCTCGCGTTCTGAAACAGACTCCAGTACTTAGTGTGGCGTGTCCCTGTAACGGGTGCTCCTAAAACTGACTATTCAGTTCGAGTACTCGACATTCTGTTACTCTGATTCCTGTTTTATTACTGACCCGGCTTTGTATCAAGGACTATTCTGAACGTCTTTTCCTTCGATTTCTGGCTCCTGACTCCCTCGGTTGTTTCCCCTGGTTAACGAACTCCTGGCTCCCATTTCGGATTTGTTCTCCGCCTGCTCCCGTATGTTATGGTATTTGGATTTTTGCAAGAATAAAAGACCTCCAGTGCTACTCTCTGTTGAAAACTTCCACGCACGTTTTCTTTATCCCTAGTGTGCTATCACTCTTGCACGAGTTTCTTGCTTTCCTTCCCCTTCGCCTATTACACGGAACATATACAAACTCTTTACCACGGACAGACCCACGGCGCTGCCCGCCGCACAAGAAGACAACGCTCTACCTACTGAAGTGACCAAACGGACGCTCTCCTGTTTCTGGTGGTCACTCCCTGGATTGGTTACTTACACTTGGGGACGCTCTGCTGAATACACTTGGGGATTATTTTGAACACTACTAGTTGCGCCCTCGTGCCGTTCGGGTTAGGTGGACCATTGCACAGACCTCCTTCCACTGGAACTTCCATTTTCTATCATCAAGTCACCATCCTCCTGCACTCTCTGAGGTTACGGGACTTCCTGTCTTGCTAAGCAGGTAAGAGGGGGCAAGTACGGGGGGAAGGAACAAGTGCTGTAATTTCGTACCTCTTTGGCTGCTATCTTGATCTATCCTTTTCTTTGTTCCCTTAGCTCTGTTGTCGCTGCTCCTGCCTTTCCACTTAAGCCCCTGGCCTGTTAGCTGGTATACTTTCTACAGGCTGCGCTCTTGGGGGGAAAGTCTTGTGCAAACATAGCGTCCAAGATATCCCATAACCATCTTGGTGATAATCCAGGACATCCCAGAGTGAAGGGGTTCCAAAAGCGGATGTTGACCTTGTATCCTTTATAAATCTGTATCCTTTTTCCAAATTGCGTAAAAGTTGTGACAACTTCATACAATCAGTGTTTACCGCAGGTCTCGAGCACTCCACAGGGTCAGACCCCTAAACCAGGAAAACGCAAAAACAAATACATTTCTTCCCAGGATTCCAACATTTCTCAGGAGCACAGCCCGCGCCAGCATTCCACAAGCACTTCACAGTCACAGTGCTCTCCAGGATTCCAGCATTTTACAGTCACGGTGCTCTCCAGGATTCCAGCACTTCATACAATCAGTTTGCTCCCCAGGTCTCGAGCACTCCACAGGGTCAGACCCCCAGACCAGGAAATGCAAATCAAATAAATTTCTTCCCAGGAGTCCAGCATCTTACAGGAGCACAGCCCACGCCAGCATTCCACAAGCACTTCACAGTCACAGTGCTCTCCAGGATTCAAGCATTTCACAGTCACAGTGCTCTCCAGAATTCCAGCACTTCACAGTCACAGTGCCCTCCAGCATTCCAGCACTTCATACAATCAGTTTGCTCCCCAGGCTTCGAACACTCCACAGGGTCAGACCCCCAGACCAGGAAATGGAAAAACAAATACACTTCTTCCCAGGATTCCAACATTTCTCAGGAGCACAGCCCGCGCCAGCATTCCACCAGAACTTCACAGTCACAGTGCTCTCCAGGATTCCAGCATTTCACAGTCACAGTGCTCTCCAGGATTCCAGCACTTCACAGTCACAGTGCTCTCCAGCATTCCAGCACTTCACAGTCACAGGGCTTTCCAGGATTCCAGCACTAGACAGGGTCAGAGTGCTCTCCAGGATTCCAGCACTTCACAGTCACAGTGCTCACCAGGACTTCACAGTCACAGTGCTCTCCAGGATTCCCGCACTTCACAGTCACAGTGCTCTCCAGGATTCTAGCACTAGACAGGGTCAGAGCGCTGTCCTTGATTCTAGGAGTTCATAGGGTCAGAGTGCTCTCCAGGATTCCAGCACTTCACAGTCACAGTGCTCTGCAGGATTCCAGCACTAGACAAGGTCAGAGTGCTGTCCTTGATTCCAGCACTTCATAGGGTCAAAAGGTGCACTTTACCTTGGGGCTGCTTTGGCTCTTTTATTGTCTACTTTGTAAGTCATTTATGTTTGAAATTACGTCTTGTTCTTCAATAAATACTATGCAAATGATTGTCTCCTGATTTTCCTTGATCTTGTTCAGATCTTATTGTTATGGGTACATTGAGTGTTCTATCAGAACATTGGTCAGCACCCTGTGGCTCTCCAGATGTTTTGGACTTCAATTCCCATGGTCCCAGACCATTGGCTATTTTGGCTAGTGCTGATGGATGTTGGAGTCCAAAACTTCTTCAACGTCAAAGGTTGCAGTCTTCTGGCTTAGAAGCAGTGCTTAATTTGTGTGGGTGGTTGCCGGTGCCCAACACCGGCACTCTTTTTTGGGTACCGGAACTCATGCTGGGCCAGCGCACATGCAATTGCTTTGTTTGTTGTTCCACTTCACTTTACTTCGATTATAAATCATTGGGATTTGTCATTCTGATCTCGATCCCTGTCGTGCTTGCAGGTTGCAGGCATGGCTGGCTGGGCCTGGGAGGGCCCAGCAATAGCAATGAACAACAAACTGTTACAAACAGCCAATGAAAACTACCATTCTGTTGTTACTATGCAGTATTTGATACATTCTGACAGAATGTGCAGTTTTCATTGGCTGTTCTTCTGAGCCAGTGAAATTACATGGTGACGTGTTGTTGTTGCCACAGGAGGCAGCGTGGTGCCACCTTCATTTCACAAGTTACTGGAGAGTGAAGGTGTCGAGGCATGGCGTCGTCGGTCCTGACTTGTAAGAGAGAGAGCCTGCCCTGCTGCACTGCATGGTGCGGCCTAGTTGCTTCCTGGGGCCCCCTCTGCCTGCTTTTTCATTTGTGAGGGTGCCAGTGTGCGCACCAAGCCGTCCCCACCCTGAGGCCCGACAGGAGACCAAGTACCAGCCAGCAAAGCAGGTAAGTCACTTGTGTGCTGTGCAGCCTGACCTGTCACGGTCAAGTGATCAAGCAAGGAAGGCCCAGGTCGGGGCCCGGGTGGCGGAACGGTCCCCTGGTGGTGTCCTGACTGCACAGGAGTCAGGGCCCCACCAGGGGCCCTTCTGCATCCGGGCTTCTGTCTGTGTGACCTGTGTGCAGTGTGCTGCTGACTGCAGTCAGTGCCAGGCCCAGGCCAATTTCTGTGACCAGGGGCTGCCGGCTGCGGCGGGCGGCCAGGCCCATGGATTGTGCCCAAAAGTATGTTTTTTACTTTTTTCTTTGAAAACCTGACCTTCCATGTGGCCGGTGGCTGGGGCCCTGCCCCACAGAAGGTAGGTTTTAAAAGAAATAACTTATTCTGAGTGGCGGCTGTGGCCCATCACTCCAAAAGTGATGGGCCCCAGCCTCCCAAATATACGTTTTTTCTTTTAAAATCTTACCTTCCGTGGGGCCGCTGCACCGCGCACCTATTTTTGTCATCAGGCTCAGCATGACCGTGGCAGCCCCACGGAAGATAGCCTGAGTGATTGAGGCAAGGCAGGGCAAAGCACAGTACCGGGCGGGGTACGGGCGGCAACGTGGTCCCACTAGTGTCTGTCACAAAAGTGTTTGCAACTTTGGCCACTTTTTCATTGGTGCTGAGCCCGACTCGAGACAATTGTATGCCCCAGTCCGACCATGGATAGCATTGATCTAAGCGAAACATGAGCTGTGAATTTGTGCCTGGGTGTTTCTGTTCTTCCTCTTAATGTTATCGGCCTCATTAGTTCACAAACGAGCTTCAGCGAGGGGACCCGGAATGGTGCACGTATAGGGCCGAAACCGAACTGGCTGCACTTCACGAGAAAAGCCCATGCAAAGACGAACTTCTGAAATGCCATTTCAGGCTTAAAGATACACACATGGAAACTAGACGGGGATAAACATGGTGCACGTGCCCACTAATCTGTCGTCATAAATAAAAGCACTAATTGAGTATTCGTGTATAATTCTCAACCGTCTTTTGCTGTCATTTTTTTACATAATTCCAGCACATGTTTTCTATCCTGATGTGTAGTTTATACACCAGATGTGGCCCCTTAAACTGGGTACAATACGCTCCGAGCATGTACTCTGAATGAGAGCACATGCAATCCTCAGATAGGAATCCTCAGAGAGGTGGGTGTCTGTTACACCCCGCAGTTTAGTGAAGTATGTCAAGAACATGTCAGTGGGAAGGAGATATCCGAATATGCATTCTCCTCTGGCTCCTGAATATTGGGTGACAAAACATATTTAGTTTTTTAATATGTGTTAAGGTGGAAAGAGGCCCTAAAGCAGAAGTAGCACAGGCTGTTGATTTCACAACAATGTCTTGCAGAAATGACTTTTTCCAAGTTATCCAACACCATGCTCATGCTTGAAGGAAGGGTGAAGGGGGATGCATTTATAAGATGTGATGACTGATAAGGGCTTTAGAGTAAATTGATTACACAAAACACCTGGATGAGGTGACTGAAGAACGGGCTGAGGGGAGGGTGTTCTTCCTGGAGGTAACCGATTAACAATACTGGGTGTACTTTAACAGACTGTTAGATGGGGCAGAAGGGGTAGAGACAAATACAGTGCAACAGTGACTGAAACAGAATGCTTTTTTATTTATTTGCATTTTTAAAGCACTCACACAGCCCTGGGGCATTGCGGCGCAGTTACAGGAGGAGCATGTCTTAGTTGCGTATTTACTACTAGCCTGTGCCAGCAGTTGCTGCAGCGCCAAACATGTGACACGGAGCAGCAGCAGTGTGATAGGCAGGTGGTGGGCCGATCTAGGTAGGTCTAGCACTGAACAGGCGCATCCGGCGCGCCCGCGCAGATGGTGGCACCGCGCCTGTGCTGATGGAGGCGCCGCGCCCGCGCTCGAGGCGGCGCCGCGCCCGGCATTATGGGGCCAATATTTTTTCGCCACTGGCACTTATTTTTTTACAAATTAAGCACTGCTTAGAAGATGCTTGTGCGTGCCCTATCGGAAGGCATTGTGATCTCTCCACTGGACAGACTGGGACTTTTGAAGGAAAGTTCTCATTTTAAAATAAACTCTTTTAAGTCTGCCTTCTTGGGTATTGATTCAGGGAGGTGAGCAAATTCTCGAAGGATTCCAGGTGCAAGCTCAGAACAGAAACATCCAACATAAGATTTCCTTGCTGATTTGGGAGCAGGTGGGCCGGTCCCCAAACGGCTTGTGAATGCGGCACCTGTGTGTTGCCATCCCTCTTAATGAGTGTCGGGCGATTTGGTACAACAAATATATCAATGTTTTCAGTGGTCATCTCTTCTGGGATGTCAAGCGTACAGCCCAGTTATATCACTCAATGAAAGTAAAGTTTGTGTTGTAAACTAGCCACTTTATATGAGTATGACCGACTTCACAAATCTTCACGCCGCAAGTCCGAACCTGGCAAATCGGCCTGCAACGGAGTGTGTGAAAAAAGCATCCACATGTCATGGTACCTTTGCAATTATCTAGGAGAGAAAAGCAGGGTTCTCCTTCATTTCAAATGATCATACTTGGATGGGATTAAATTCCCCCAGGTCATTAATACCTATTCGCACCGGGGAAGGGTGCTCAGCCAATCAGGCGGCTAGAACAGTGGACGAGAATACACATTCGCCACCTGCTGTTTCCAGCCACCTGAGGCCCGTGCCCGGGTGGTGCCATGTTTTGTTTGTTTTTGAATGTGGGGAAGTAACAGGGAGCCTCTCACTGTTCCCTCCCACCCCCTATAAAACAAACATACTCCTTCCCCACGCCTCCACCCACACTTACTTGCTGGACCGGAGCTTTGTGCTCCGGTCCCATGCACCTCCTGCTCCCGGCTGCCACCATAGAAATGAAAAAGAGACTTAGTTCCTTTTCTCTATGGCGGCGGGCATCTTTTTTTTTCTCAGGATATTGGAGTTGTGCAATAAGAGAAAAATAAGAAACCATTAGCACCCCGGATAAACCACAGGGTGTGAATGGCTTTCACCCCTGCGGCAGAGGGTAGCCATGGTCGGTAACATCCCTCGCCCAGGCCCTCGCTTCACTCAGGCCTACATAGGCTCGGGCTGGCCGGCCGTTACCGGCCATGTCTGCCCCTGTCACAGTCGTGAAAGCTATATTATCAGCAGGCTTCTAAAGACTTGCCTTGTGGAATGGGTTGGGCCCCCCATTGTGGCGAGTCTAATCTTCATAAGAAAATAATGCAGAGGGGTGGGATATCCCCGATAGTAGCCACAGGTGGAACCGCAGCTCGATTGCACTTGACCATAAACAAACAAAACATGTACACCATTGAACTTGAAGCCGATCACCCCTATAAAACTGAGTTTCTGTTGGCACAGTTAGTCAAGTATGAAGTAAGAGGGAGGGAAAGTGGGAAAAGAGTTGACAGACACCAGGAGGGAGTCAGGCAGGATTAAATGCTTGTATTAGTATGGACGTGTGTTCAGCCATGACCTATGGACTGTCTTCCAGACAGAGGAACACAGAGAAGTATGTGTTGAGCTAAAATAGGGACTGGGATTCCAAGACAATTTTGGAGTATTAAAAGATAGAGCTGTACTACTGTTGGGTGCTTGAGGGTCCTGAGATCCGTGCAGTAACATCAACGCAAAGGTCAGAACTCAACTTTGCGTTGGTGTTACTGACCAGAGTACATGGGTTGTGCCAATGGTACGACATTCTTACATCGACTGTTCATTGTTCGATTAGCTTTTTACCAGTAGTTATTTGCTGAAAAAACTCATCAAAAATATGGGTGGGGCGTGGGAAATGGGATAGAACGGGTTGGGGGGTGGAGAATAGGGAGTATATAATAGGGGAGGGAGGATTGGGGGGTACCCTCCAAAAATAAAAAATGAAAATGTTGATGTGTTTTTTCTGCAAAAAATGAACTGTCGATGTAGGGACATAGAACCGTGCCAACAGTAGCCCTCTCTTATGGGCATGAGAGAGCACCTAAGCCTGGGAACATGTCTTTAAAAATAAAACAATCTTAGAAGAAGCAGCCTTTGGAGGCAGAGAACTTTAGTTCGAACAGAGTAATAACTAAAGCAGAGGTTGCAGGGTAGATTGGGGGTTCCCTGAGTTTTCCCCTCTTTCTCATGCCGCCACGCTGGCCTCTAATTCTCTCAACTTCACGAAACTCATGCTGGTTAAGGACCTGAAAATGTGTTGTCACTGTGCTGTCTCTAATGTCCTCCAAAATCGCTTGTAGCGCAATACAGTGACTAGCCAAGAGCTGTAGGACTCAGAAGGGACCAGGCAGCCAGTCAATGCAGCAGAGGGGGCATTTATCAGGGGCGGGGGAGAGGGAAGGCCTTCCTTCTCAGGGCACCAGGCCCTCCTCACCCAGTCTACCCCAGCATCCCGGTCTCCCTGAACCTTCCCCTAACCTACACTTGCCCTTCCGGGCCCCCTTCCTCTCACTAGCCTGGCGGGGTGTGCATCCCTTCCAAGCCTGGTCCACCGCTGTCCTGGCACTTAGCATGTGGTCCTCTCTCCCTGCATATCCTGCATCCCCTGGCACTTGCCCATCGGGCCTTCCCTTAGCAATTGCCTAGCCCCAGGGGCCCTCTTCTTCCCTCCCCCTGTGCACTTGCATGCCCCCACTCTGCCCCGCACTTCCCTCCCTCCCTAGCATTATCCGTTCCCCCGACCGGAACTCCCCCCACACTTCCCTTGGGACTAGGCAAGTGCTAAAGGGAGGCCTGGTGGGCAAGTGCCAGAGGATGCAGGAAGTGCAGGGAGAGAGGACCACATGCTGAGTTCAAAGTGAAATTTGTACTGCAAAAATAATTATGCGCTTACTTTGCCCGGTCTTTGCACTGCAAAAATACACTTTGCACGGTTCCATGAATCAGGGTTTGTGTTGGCAATGCAAAGTCACTTTTCAGCAGTGCAAAGTAACTTTGACCCGGGCAAATATTCCATGAATCGGGCCCTTAGTGTTTTCATTGAGGCGGGGAACCCCCTCTTGGAATCCCCTATCAGAATAGGGGAATGTTAGGTTTCTCTTTATTTTCTTGACTAATAAAAGTCTATAGCAATGACTATGCCACCAGTGTGTCTGTCTCCTCTGCACCCTCACAGTACCTTCTGTTCCCCACCAAAGTCCCAGAAACAGCCAGACATCCCATGCACACCTTTTGTTTAGCCCCTGCATTCTGGGCCCCTGTGCAACAGGCACCCAAAGGGGTATATAAAGTATAACATATGAATAAATTAACTGCATATGTTATGTTTTGTTATGCTATCAACTATAGACTTAGTGGTCTCACAGTGTTTGGCCTTGTCTGAAAGGTGGCATATTGTGACCCAGCCAGGTTGTCACCAGACCTTCGTCTGTGGAAAGGAAGGGTGGGGGGGGTTTGGGGAAAAGGTTATAGGAAAGAGAAACTAGACAGCAGAATTACTAAAATCAGAGAGGAAAAACGATTGGGATGAGTGGCAGCGGATATGATTGTTGAAGCAGGGATGCACATTTCTTTAATGTGATTATTCATTGGTAAGCATAGGCGTAGGATTCGGGAGAGTAAACCTCGGTTTAGAGCAGAGTTCTATTTGGATGGAAATATCTGGAACCGGCGAAGCACGGTGCTAGAAGGCATTAGTTGTGTGTGCTTGCGTGATGGACTTCAGAGGTGCTCAAGCGGGCCCCAGTAGTGTGGAGGCTTTCACCGGATTCGTTTGTAAGAAACAATCCCTGTATCAAGGGAGAGCGCTGGGTTTGCCAAGCCAGCTGGCAGGAGTGTTGTCGCGCCAAGGGTTGGATGTGTATAGATGTATGCCTGGGAAGTTCATTGGGCAAATGGTAGGGACGGGAAGGGGAGATATGATGGACTTGCCTCTGGTAATACGAGGTTCTGTAAACAAAAAAGAGCAAGATATAATTCACTGTAACTTCATAAAGTAACATTCAAAACAAAATAGCTCAAGCAACCAGCTACTCAAGCTAGAAAGACAATGTCAAGTCTAATATATGCTAGAAAAAGCAACAGATGCCCGGTTACCATGCTATATAACTCTAGGACTATTTCCCACTTAGCCAAACTTTGCAATTCTACACTGAGCCTAATCCACCAATTTGTGTTACGGTATATTATGTTACAAGTGATCTATCCAACTAATAGTTAATTGCGCCTTATATTTTGACAATAACTACCTTCTTCAGTGCTTGCCTATATCTGTGTATGTGATTATGTTTGCATGAGAGAGCCTTCCCAGTGCCCTTCCCCCCCCTAGTCCATTATAGTGCCTTAAAGAGGTCTTGCCTAACTCTAAAGCGCTTGGGGGTTCAGGAGGACTCTGGTTCCTTCCCAACGCAAGGCATATATGCTTCCCCAAATCACCACCGTTGTGGTCTCAAAGCACCTGTCTTCTCAGGATGTTTGCATATGGTACTCAGTCCCCCCCAAAAACATCCAGATGTTAGTCAGCAGAGGAAAAGGAGTAGGGTAAAGGTAAAGGGATGGGGAAGTGGGTGAAATCCTGCAGACAAAAGATGGGTGGTGTAAAAGAGGGAAGGAATATTTTGCGACAGCTTCGGCATGTATGGCGGTCCATTGAGGTGGACCATAGATCGGCATGGTAAAAAGGATGGTATTTTCAGAGACTGTTTTGCATTCAACGAATTGTCTATATGAAGCAGCTCAGAGGAGCAACAGTGTGTTTGGCTGCGCGATGGCCTCAAAGTGTGCTCCAGCCACCAGGTTGAAACTTGTCATATGCACTGCCTGAACCATTCAGCTTGCTTGCTTGGAAGAGCTAGCTTCCTGTTTCATTCTCCACTGCGGCCGCCATCAACATGTTCACTCATGAGTTTCCCAATCTTATCCCGCCTTTCTTCTTTCAGATTGAAGATATAATTACCCGGATGCAAGACGATAAATCAGGCGGGGTCCCAATCCGAACTGTCAAGAGCTTTCTCTCCAAAATCCCAAGTGTTGTTACAGGTAAGAGCATGCGTGTGTTACCATAGCAATGGAGCCACATCATCAGGCAGGTAGTGACCGATGTGTGCCCAAAGGTTCCAGGATACAGAGACTTGGTCTGCGGTGATCATAGGCAAAGCCATGGGTAATTCGCCCCATGTGTTGGGTCTATTAGAGTAGACTTTAAATTGGGACTCATGTGTGAACAACTTTGCTCGTAATTAAGCAGAGATGGGATTAGTGAAACCGCAGCTGTTTGATTTATTCTCGAGTCTCAAGGCTCATAGAAAGTGATGGATGGCACATTACATTAATAAGCTTCTGAATCCTTGGCATAGTATTAATCTGTGTATGGCAATCTAGGACATGTGCCAAGAGCGGCGCAGCCAGCAAGTGCCCCTCTTCATTGGCATGAATGAGTGGACCTGGGAAGAAGTTTACTTAAGTTAGAAAGTTAATCCCAAACGCAAATAAAACGGTTATGGGGCATGTGAATTATTAAAGCCTTACAGACCACGAGTGGGTTCATTATTGTGGAATAAAGACCCGCCACCAAGTTATCGCCCGAGGTGAAGCCGAGAGCCATAAATTGGAGAAGGGTCATTATCCCAAGCAATAATGACCCCTCCTGAGGTCTATAATGCTATAAGCACATTGAGAGAATAGTAATACATGTTTTGGTGTTTTGTGGTGAAGTAAAAACGTTACTTTAATATTGAGTAATATAATAAACAAACTTAGTGAATTAAATCTGGTTTTATTTTGCAGTACTTAAACGAGGTGCTCTTCATAAGTTAAGTATTTAAATTTCAAACTGGCCAATAATGTCCCAGGTTTTACAGGAGCATGCATTAGGACTCGTGTAATAGTAAACCATTTCTCTATAAGAAAGCCAAAGCATTTTCCAATGTTTTATCTTTGTCTTTTTTTGTTAAGTAGGATGTTATGTCAAAAAAAGCTCATTGTAGAGAGGAAGTGTCTTGTTGAAAATAATCTTGCCTAGAAATTGCACTGTTTCCCTGTTTGCTTTTGAAGACAAATTTTCAGAATGCAGTCAATACCAGTAATTATTGACTGCACTCTGAACATTCTGATTGGCTGAGAGGAGGTCATTTATGATCTCCATGTGCTAACAGTATTTCAAGGCGCTGAGGAATGGCATGTTTTCAGGGCTTGTAAACATGCATGGAAGCTTTCAGTTATTTAGCCTTGTGTCCATGCTACATACATGTTTCTTGCCCATTCTACACTACAGTGTGTGTCCGGATTTGCTCTATGATATGAGAAAGTTGCATTGTCAAATCATGGGACTGCATGTCACAACCCTCGCCCAAAACCCCCTCTGGCAAACCCATTGGCCAGGTGGAGTCAGGACTGGGGCATATAGAGCCTGGCATCCTCTTCAAAAGCCTTCATGGGGCCAGTCCTGGCACCTATGGCGCCAGGCTCATACACCATGAAAAACAATGTGCTTGGGAACTACTTTATTGTATTGTCAGCCAACATGGAGGAATCCACATAGCTTGGTTCCTAAGAACCAAACTATGCGGTCTAGAATTTTGGGTGTGGTAGCCTAGGCACTACTTTACCTGGACTATTTTGTTGGGGCTATTTAAACCACACCCGAGCAAGACAACACGCTTTGCATTACTTTGCAGCTTGCAACGTAACGCTCACCGTGTCCAGCTATTCCCTCAAACCTCAGAGAAGCAGAACCTGCAAGGAAACAAAAGGAACATCATTTAGCAGCAGCATCCTACCTGCAGTCTTCATCTTTAAACACTCGCAGCTACTGAGAACAGCTTCCTCGAATCTGCACGCCTCCCGGACAGAACGACCTGAAAGAGGAAGATAGAGGCAACATTAAAGAAAGCAGTAGAGACATTTACAAATCACGAACTGCTCAAAAGGCTTACCTGGCTGGTCGCCTCTCGGCTGGCACCACTCCGGACATTCCACTCGCGCTGAAGAACACTGCGACCTACAAGGAAGGAAAACACAGGTTAGCAAAGGCAAGACTTCGCAGCGCTGCGCATAGCGCTTATTTACCGCATCATAGCGCTCTTAATGCGCCATCATTTACCAGTGGGGCTCAACCAAGCCAGTTCGCCGCGCTGAAGCTCTGCATACCTAAGGGAGAAAAAAGAGACATTTTAAACAAAGAAAGGCATGCAGGATAGCAACAAAACTAAAGAACAGCAATAAGACCTACCTGAACAATATCCAACGGGCCGGCATAAGTGAAGTAACTGGACAGCACTCGCCCATGAAAGACAACGCGCCCCTGCAAAGGAGGCAGGACGGAGAGCATGCCTAATTCTACCACAAGGTGAGGAGAGGGTGCCAGAGGGACTGAAATCATACGCAGGGTGGAGGGAGGATACTTACCCCAGTCGGTCAGTCTTGAACACAGTCCTCCTGTATTTTCAGGCAGAACCTTCCCCGCAGACCACATCAGGGCAAAGCTGAGAAGCATACCAGCGAGTAACCCGGCTGGGTGGCGTCCCTGTGGATAGCAGGTGAGCGTAACAGAACGCGAAGCCTACCATAACAAATCCACCTGGGCGCCATGGAGACATCAGAAATGGACCAATCGGCCCAATTACTAGGAGAGCTTCGTGCCAAGGTTCATTCGGCCCAATAAGAGACTAATGCCCTCCGGAGAGACCTAATAGTGACCAAAGAACGCACTGAAGAGATTAGCAGGCAATACTTGCAATCACAGGCAGGACAGACGCCTCTACCTGGAAGCAATCCAACGATGCAAAACCCCGCCATACCACCCACTCCGGTACAGATCACGTTACCTGGAACAGTGCCCCTGGCACCACCAGAAAGGTTCTCAGGTGACCCACGGAAGTATGCGGCATTCATCAATCAGTGCCGCCTTCATTTTCTTTGTAGGCCTGGAGCATTGCCAAATGACCAAGCTCCGGTAGCTTTTGTCTTATCATACCTGAGTGGTAGTGCAGCAGATTGGTCAGTGCCGTTGGTAACCCATGACGATCCTCTATTTCATGACTTTGGGGGGTTCCAGAGAGAAATGGAAAAACTTTTTGCTCGCAAAAGCCAGGAACAAGCAGTAGACAATGAACTCTTGTCCCTACGACAGGGGAATCAGGACTTGTTAACGTACATTGCTACCTTCAACAGACTGGTTGCCGAAGCTAGGTGGCCAGAAAACAAAAGAACCACGTTATTCCATCGAGGCTTACGAGGCGAATAAAAGGACGTCTTAGCCCAGGTGGTTGATCCACCCAGAGACTGTGCAGAATTCATAAATCTGGTCGTGCCGCTAGACCACCGGTTGCAGGACCGAAAGGCAGACCGGTCTAAGACGGACCCTCGGACCGTGTATGTTCGACCAAGGGAAAACACACCTTGTGTACCTGAAAATGCTGTAGAACCCATGCAGATTGGAGGGATATGGCCTCCATTAACAAAACAAGAGCGGGACAAAAGAAGACAACAACAGCTTTGTTTGTGTTGTGGGAAACCAGGACATTTCCTGAAGGACTGTCCAGTAAAACCCCCAAGAAGAACGGTCGGGGCCACAGAGAAGGATGAAGCTAAGGAATCGGAAAACTACCAAGCTCGAGAAACGTAGAGGTCAGTTTGTCGAATGAGAAGAAAGAGTTGCTGACCTCGCACTTTGCAATACCAGTGATCTTAATTAACCAACAACACTGGTCAAGAATGCATGCCGTTGAAGAATACATTGATAGCGGAGCAGTTGGAAATTATATTGATTAAGAACTGGCAGCAGAGATGGGTCTTCCTTTGTGTTCTAAGCCAACTATGGACAAGGTAACCATCATGGATGGGACAGAAATCGCTTCCGGACCAGTAACCCAGTGCACAGCCAGGGTAACCTTGCTGTGCCAGGACGGACATCTGGAGTCTATTTCATTCGATCTCATCAAGGCACCTCAGTTCAGGCTAATACTAGGGATGCCATGGTTAGTTGCTTACAACCATTTGATAGACTGGAGGGCACGAAAATTAACTTTCCCCGGTGACTGCTCCCCTGCCTGCTATTACCAAAAGGAGAAACCCGACGTCTGTATCCCCATGACTCCCGGAGCGACAGTATCAACTCTGGGAGCAACTAATATCTTGCCAAGTGAATACCATGATTTCCAGGATGTTTTCTGAAAGGACCAAGCCAAAACATTGCCGCCGCACAGGCCCTATGACTGTCAGATCAACCTTGTTCCTGGTGCACAATCCCTTGCGGCAGGATCTACGCTCTCACAGAACCAGAAAACCTTCATTTGAAATCCTATTTAGACCAGTACCTTGCAAATGGATTTATCCGTCCTTCGAAGTCCCCCGCAGCCAGTCCTTTGTTCTTCGTACCGAAAAAGGAAGGATGCTTGAGAACCTGTATTGACTAACGCGCATTGAACCAGATCACTGTGAAGAACCGCTACCCCTTGCCACTTATCCCTGAGATGCTAGACCAAGTTAAAGATGCCCAGATTTATACCAAATCGGACCTTCTAGGAGCGTACCACCTGGTCCAAGTCAGAAAAGGAGATGAATGGAAAATCGCCTTCCGTACTAAGTACAGCTTGTTTGAATATCAAGTCATGCACTTCGGGTTATGCAACGCTCCTGCCGCATTCCAGTATTTCATGAATGACATCTTAAGGGAGTTCATTGATGTGTGCACCTTAGTGTACATAGACAACATCTTAGTATACTCAGCCTCGGAACAAGATCATGTCAGGCACGTTTGTTCAGTCCTCACCAAGCTCTGTCAACATCGCTTGTTTGCAAAGCTTGAAAAATGCTTTTTTCACGTCACCGAAGTAGAATTTCTTGGTTTTATCCTTACTCCAAGAGGCATCAGAATGGACATGCACAAGGTAGATGCCATTCTGAAATGGCCTTCACCGAGGTCTCTGAAAGGGGTACAAAGCATGCTGGGTTTTGCGAACTTCTACCGCCGGTTCATCCCAGACTTCTCTCAGGTTGTTCACCCAATCATAGTACTATTACGAAAAAACAATAAAAAGTTTGCTTGGACCGAAGAAGCAGAAGAAGCCTTTCAGGAACTTAAACGAAGGTTTACCTCCGCTCCAATCCTGCGACAACCTCGTCCAGACCTCCCTTATGTCGTTGAAACTGATGCGTCCAGTCTCGTTATGGGGGCTGTCCTTTCACAGAGAGACCCGGAAACCGGGCAGCCACATCCTGTGGCCTTCTGGTCGAAAAAGTTCTCACCTCCAGAGATTAATTATGCCATCACGGACAAGGAACTCCTGGCTATCAAATCCGCCTTTAAAGCCTGGAGGCACTACCTTCTAGGGGCCAGACACACCATTACAGTCATCACAGACCACCAAAACCTGCAATATCTCAAAACAGCCAAGGCCCAGTCCTCACGCCAATTACAGTGGGCCCTTTTCTTCGCCAAATATGATTATGTAATCACATTTCGACCAGGAGTCAGAAACGGAAAGGCAGATGCCTTAACTCGCATGGGCATAGATGAAATAGTATATACAACTCCAGACCCAGTACCAATTATACCTGAAGAAAAACTCTTGGGTATCACAACAGCCTTAACACAAGCAGAACTACGAAAAGAAATCCAACGAACAATGAATCCTGATGCTTACCTCGCATGGCAAACTCAAGGAGAACAATATACCATCAAGGACCATCTACCCTTTTTTAGGGATCGCCTATATATACCCAAGAAGGAATTACAAAAGCATATTATTTCAAACTATCACGATTCACTGATCAAAGGGCATGCTGGGATCGCCAAAATCCTAGCTAAGGTGAAAGAGAACTTTTGGTGGCCTATCTGGCGTAAGGACATCATTCCGTATATTCAGTCCTGCAGTGTCTGCGCACAAAATAAATCACAGAAACAAAAACCATCTGGTCTCCTACAATCATCGGACATTCCTCTAGTTCCATGGCACACTCTTTCCCTTGACTTCATCACTGATCTACCTCCAAGCCAAGGGTTCAACACCATCCTTGTAGTTGTGGACTTATTCTTGAAGATGGCCCATTTTATTCCTCTCAAAGGCCTCCCAGACGCAGCCACTTTAGCAAAAGTGTTCCTCGAGGGTGTGGTTAAGCTGGCTTCCCTTCAGTTCTGGTCTCTGATCGAGGCAGCCAGTTTGTGTTGTGCAATGGCACAGATCGACGTTTGGCTATCTACCAGTCGCCATCCCCAAACGGATGGCCAAACCGAGAGAACCAATCAGACACTCTAGCAATATTTACGGGGCATGCTGCACCATGAACAAAGTAATTGGAAAGACCTATTATGGATAGCGAATATGCATCTAACAATTCTTTGCATTCAAGCACGGGGCAAACGCCCTTCTATACCCTTTATGGCAGACATCCGCGTACCTCTGAACTAGACCTTCCAGCCAGCTTGGAAATGCCAGCGGTAAAGACTCTACACACAACCATTACTCAGGCTTTCAATAGGGCAAAGGAACACCTTATTCATGCCAAAGAAAAACAAAAGAGATTTGCCAACCCACACCAGAAAAAGGCCCCTAATTATCAAGTAGGAGACAAAGTTTGGTTAGCCGCTAAATTCATACCCATCAAGGGAACCCGGACCTTTCATCCCAGATTCTTAGGACCCTATACCATTAAGGCAATTATAAACCCAGCAGCCGTGAAACTGGATTTACCACCTAATCTACACATCCACCCCGTATTCCATGTGTCCCTCCTGAAACCAATGCAATCCGGCACACGGATTGGGACACCACCTAAACCCATACTTGTTGACGGAGAACCAGAACTCGAAGTCAAAGATATCTTGGACTCTAAATACTCTAGGACCAAGCTATATTATCTCGTCGATTGGAAAGGATTTGGACCACGAGATAGATCCTGGGAGCCCAGTGAGAATATCCACGCACCATGTCTAATCAGGAAATTCCATCGGAACTTCCCAACCAAACCTAGGCCA
Source organism: Ambystoma mexicanum (assembly GCF_040938575.1). NCBI lineage: Eukaryota > Metazoa > Chordata > Amphibia > Caudata > Ambystomatidae > Ambystoma > Ambystoma mexicanum. Next base: position 102,014,030 of record NC_090940.1, read on the forward strand.
GACAGAAGGAACACCATGGGAGGGGCCTTAGGGGGGAGTGAAGTCACGACCCTCGCCCCAAACCCCCTCTGGCAAACCCATTGGCCAGGTGGAGTCAGGACTCGGGCCTCTAGAGCCTGGCATACTCTTCCAAAGCCCTCATGGGGCCAGGCTCATACACCATGAAAAACAATGTGCTTGGGAACTACTTTATTGTATTGTCAGCCAACATGGAGGCATCCACATAGATTGGTTCCTAAGAACCAAGCTATGCGGTCTAGTGTTTTGGGTGTGGTAGCCTAGGGACTACTTTACCTGGACTATTTTGTTGGGGCTATTTAAACCACACCCGAGCAAGACAACACGCTTTGCGTTACTTTGCAGCTTGCAACGTGGCACTCACCGTGTCCAGCTATTCCCCCTGAACCTCGGAGAAGCAGAACCTGCAAGGAGACAAAAGGAACATCATTAGCAGCAGCGTCTTACCTGCAGTCTTCATCTTTAAACACTCGCAGCTACTGAGAACAGCTTCCTCGAATCTGCACGCCTCCCGGACAGAACGACCTGAAAGAGGAAGATAGAGGCAACATTAAAGAAAGCAGTAGAGACATTTACAAATTACGAACTACTCAAAAGGCTTACCTGGCTGGTCGCCTATTGGCTGGCACCACTCCGGACATTCCACTCGCGCTGAAGAACACCGCGACCTACAAGGAAGGAAAACACAGGTTAGCAAAGGCAAGACTTTGCAGCGCTGCGCATAGCACTTACTTACCGCATCATAGCGCTCGTAATGCGCCATCATTTACCAGCGGGGCTCAACCAAGCCAGTTCGCCGCGCTGAAGCTCTGCATACCTAAGGGAGAAAAAAGGACATTTTAAACAAAGAAAGGCATGCAGGATAGCAACAAAACTAAAGAACAGCAATAAAACCTACCTGAACAATATCAAACGGGCCGGCGTCAGTGAAGTAACTGGATCGCACTCGCCCATGAAAGACAACGCGCCCCTGCAAAGAAGGCAGGACGGAGAGCACGCATAATTCTACCACAAGGAGAGGGCGCCAGAGGGACTGAAATCATACGGGGGGTGGAGGGAGGATACTTACCCTAGTCGGTCAGTCTTGAACACAGTCCTCCTGTATTTTCAGGCAGAACTTTCCCTGCAGACCACATCAGGGCAAAGCTGAGAAGCATACCAGCGAGTAACCCTGCTGGGTGGCGTCCCTGTGGATAGCAGGTGAGCGTAACACTGCAGTACCAAACATGCGCGCACATGCACAGTAGCACAAGCAAATGACTGCACAGCATTTGTACCAACGCTAATGCAACTGCTCCTGCTCACATTGCATTTGTGCTTGATGGCATTTTTGGTTTTCCAGCCCCTGTTGGGAGTTGGTAGGTTTTTCGAAGGCAGCGTTTTGAAAAGGAAAGTGCCCTTTGCTATTATTGCTCCTACTTGCAAGAACCGAAACTCTAGTAGAAGAATGCATGCATTTCTAGGACTCCCTAGATGCTTTTTAGCTCATGTGTGTTTTTGTTTGTTGCTTTAATTAATATTGTTATTAGAATTATTAGAAGTGTTGTGATTGACATTGGCATGTGTATTGTTATTGTTAGTACTATTATAATACTCAATAATTCAGTCATTATCATTCAATAATGTGCCTTCCCCCTGGTGTACTGGAAATGTTATAAGCAGGGTATCATTACTGCATGATTGTTAGTGCTCTGGTGGAAATGTGCAATACTGATGATTAATGCATGGGAAAGCATGTAATTAATCATTACCACTGGCAATTGCTCTGGGCAGCTTTCTATTCCATCATTGTGCTGCCTACTCTACCATTGCAGAAGTGGGTGAATAAAGATATGCAAATCGAGCTTGGTCGGGCCAGCCCAACTGCTAGATTGCTTCCCTTCTGCACAAGACCACGAGCAGGTCGAACATGTTTCGGCTTCGTTTTTCCTCATCAGTGAAGGGTACTTAAAGATTTTTCTATATCACACACTTCTGCAATTTCCATGCTCGTCTGGTGCTCTGGCAGATCTGAAAAAGAGAGTGGTGAGTTAAGTTAGTGGGGAGAGAGGAAAAATACAAGAAAGCTTTGCTGTTGCGTTCCGATGATCGGAAGTAAACAGGCACTGGGAACAAATCTGTTTCTACTAACCTGTGTTGAGGCCACAGTGGTCTGTCTTTGTAGCTTCTGCTTTATTTATTTTATTGTTTTTTTTTATAACGCACTTTATACCAAACCTGAGTGCGGTTTCTAAGCGTCGATCCGAGATTCGAACCTCTGTTGCTCTGCGTGGCGTGTTGCCCCTGTGCTAGCCTCCGTTCATCTTTTTCTTCTTGGGACGGCTCCTCAAGGGCTGGAGCTTGCAATTTCCATCTGGACAGATGATGTTCACCTATCCTTTGTTGCTAGAAAAGAGCCTTTGCACCCATGTTCAGGCTGCCCGGCTTTCTTATGGTGACCTAGCAACAGTAAAGCGTGGTTGGTAGGACACTTTTAAATTAATGATACATCTGGCTATTATTCCATGCGGGCAAACATCTGTGTTTGGTCCTATGCAGAGAAGATCTGGTCTTTTACTTCAGGTTGAACTGCTCTCATTGGCTCCAGGAACAATACTGATTTGCATATATGTGGTGCCTTTCAGCAACGGCTCAGAGCGACTAAAAAAACAGTCATATAGCATGTTACCCAGGACAACACCAGCGGCTATGATAAAACAATCACTTTGGTCAATAGCTTTTTAGTTTTAGCTTGTCTCCCTAAGAAAGAGAGCCGAAGTGGGCTCCTTAATTTCTGTGCACTAGAGAACCAAATTGCACCTCACCAATGAGGCCCATCTATCCAACCAATACATGCCTGGGTTTGCATGTGCGCCCTGGTGGAAGGGATGTGCTATTCCCATTGTTGGCAGCACCAAGACTGATTTCCATATGTATTGTTACCTTCTGCAGTGATGTCAATGGGCTACAAAAGCAATGCTACCAATCGAAGGTTGCCCAGGACAATGCCAGAGGTTATGATTTATGTGAAATAAAATGCACTGCAATCAGCATTGCGCTGCTGTGGCAACCTGCCCATGCACTCTTTCTTTACATCACAGCGCAGTAAATATTCAGTGGCGCACAGTGGTTTTCAGGCAGCTTGATGCGTCTACCATAAATCTTATGTTATACCACCCATGAGCAGAGCAATGATGTACTCATAACAACTACCTTGTTACATGCAACTCAATGCAATATTAAATCATGCCCAGGAGAAGGATCTTAGAGTCCTGTGTGTAGCTCAGTATGTTGCAGCCGCGTCATGCAGTGTGTCCGCGCGTCACAGACTTGAAACCTAGCAACGCTTGCACATCCTTTCATGCATCTGATGGCAATAAAATCGGCAGCAACACTGCTGGGTAAAGGAAGTCTTGTTGCAAACAGTGAACAGCCTGTAGGCAATCAGCAGGATGTTGTAGGTTTCATTTTTATTACCAGTAGTGGCAGGGGTTGAATTGCAGGTTTCATTTACAGTAAGATTCTTGAGTTATGCAAGCACTCTTTCCCTTATCATTTGATCACAGTAGTTCTTGTATGCACATCTCAGACACATCTGACCATGGATGTGAGCCTTGATTTCAGCCTATCATGCTTGGCACCAGCAGCTGGTCGAATACAAATACCTTTTGTGGTGTCCCCCAGGGCTCCACACCATGGCTATCGATCATCAGCATTTAGCTGCACCCCGCGGCTGAGGTAATTTCGCAACTCCACCTCTAATTCCATCTGTTTGATAAGCAGGTCCACCTCCATGCTGGGATACAATCTGGAACATTGCCACATTGTCATAGCAAAGCTAGTTGTTACTCTACTATCTTAAGATTCAGGCCTTGATGGTCCCACCGGAAACCCGCCCCCCGTACCCTGTGTACTGGCAATGAGTAGAACACCAGCTCTTCCACAGAACGTAACACACTGCGGGGTCTGATACAAGCTGGATATGACCTCTCAAAATATTTTAGATATTGCAACAAACACCAGCTGATGTTGAGGAGGCGCGTACCGCTTCTGCAGACGGGCCACTGCCCACTGTAATCCACAAAACAGCAGAATTCTATGGCTTCGCTAGCCTGTCTTACAGATGGGTGGCTGGATGGCCAAAAGCATCTGGCTTGACACATATCCCAGCCAATCAGAGTGGCAGAGTAATTCTGACCATGTGATTGATTGGAAGACGTGACAGAATGTTTTGAGTTGAATGGGCAGAACTTTGCCGAATCAGAGAGGTGGCGTGACTTGGCCAACCTGCCCTCGACACCATGGAGCAGAAGCACAGAGAGAGAGAGAGGATTTCATCGTCCATTTCACCATACCGCTGCACGGTTTTTCACCAATCCCTGTTCTCAGGGGTGGATTGGCCTATAGGGAACTCTGGAGGGTTCCCGGTAGATCTCTGCACCCTGGGCCTCTTTTGTGTGGTATTTTCGAATGTTCCCGTAGGAAAAGGGTTGGGCTTGCTGAAAATGTGTACTATGGGGCGACTGTGAAAATCATTTCCAGGGCCTCTTTTGGTTCCCAGTCCACCCCTGCCTGCTCTCAAAGGTAGTATCCTAGTACCACACTGGCTCAAAAGTAGCAAGATCGATGGCCGTGATTTGAAGAGACTTGATGTATGGGTGGCATCACCTGTGAGAATGATCCAATGTAGAGTGACATCATGAACAATGTTGGCCTAAACCTATCCACGTGAACAACAGCCTGAAATACGTGTGACTCTTCCGCTTGCGTTGAAACCATCAACCACGTGTGCGCTACCGTTCAATTTACAATTTTGTAAGATTCACGTACATTTAAGATAATATCACACACATGTACATGCATAGGGGAGTAATCCAAGCATAGAATGCCCTGATGAAGGACAGTGGCCTGAAACGCATTGTATCCTGATATGCATCTCAGCCTGTGTTGTTTAATAGGTTTTTCATTTTTCGCTCTGGTCTCCAGTAGTAGCAGTACATTATTTTATTCAGCCAGAACATTAATATATAAAACGATATAAAACATACAATATAAAAATCAGACCAGCAAAGACACGCCCCTTAATTGGAATAAAACATAATCATGAACTAAAACAGTCCACCATACCCTTTAAAAGCTGCTTGCACTTAATTACATGCATCTATTATAGTTTTATTTGTTATATTAGTGTTTCAATGTTAGGGCAATTCATTAGGATAAACATAGCTTCCTTGATAGTCCTAACATTATGATGGATAACGTGTCTCCTAAGCCAGAGCCTCCATGATCAGTAAGAATATTACAAGCCAACATACAATGAGGTAAGTCTTCCTCAACACCTGCTCCACCAGCAACCGCCTTGGTGCCGCCAAGCCAACTCTTCGGCCACTCAATGGCAAGACGTCCAGTCTAATCATAAGGTCCTCCTGTGCTCTAGGGGCCTGAACCCTATTATATGACTTTTATCAAAGTCGGTCTGCGTGGAGGCTGCAAAAATTGTTAATTATATTTGGTTATTTATAACATGCTAAATGCACAGAGGTTTCTAAGCACGGACCCGGGGATCGAACCTGTGTTGCTTCGCGTAGGCTTGCTTCCAAGGCGAGCGCGTTGCCCCTAAGCTTTCCTCCCAATGAGGTCAAATTGCCGACCTGCTGGTCTCTAGACTTTTTATTTATTTATACAACTTGAAATAACGTAAGGCTGATATATACACAAATGTTGAATGATTTGTGTAAAAATATATAATCCTTAATCAATGGTGCTTCCATAGGATTCCAACCAATTCCTAAGAGGTTTTCGTTAGGTCTCTTTTTAGAGATTTGAAGAGAACAATTTGGAAGATTCTGAAAATGAAAAGCTGATAAAAAGCCTAAAAAGCATACACGGGAGGGAAAGGGCCAGAATATTTGACTTATCTGGCCCCATCTCACCCTTGGCCACTACCTTAATTCAGGAAATGTAAAACTGGTAACCCTAACCTGATGTAATGACATGAAACATGAGGGCAGAATTACCAGACTGTGGGCGTGTAACTCTGAAATGCGTAGAACCCACACCTCGGGGGCTTCCCCCGGCTCTCGTCCTTTGCAACAACCTATTCCTAAGGCATCGTCCACTCACCAAGACATTGCCGAACCAACTGCGGCAAAGTGCTTGGGACAAAACCATTGCCCTTTGCAACTGCCTGTGGATATCTGTCAAGACAGAAGCAACATTGGCTACCTGCGTGACCGCCAACCCAATAGAAGGTCATGGGCGAGATCCCCAATCAGAAGAGCCATAATGAGGCTGACACATTACTGTCTGGCATGCTGGGAAAACAATGAGATAGACGTCCACCTTTAACAACGTTACTGCCCAGGAAATGGCCGCCAATGACCAGTGCTAGTCCTATGTGCCAATAAGGACCATAGGAATGGAATATTTAAGGATCTTCAGTGTGGAGAGCCTTTTTAAGAATTATGAAGATAGTAGCTTATTTCAATATTTCCCGGATGCTAGCCTCTTTAAATATGATCAGTATCGTAGCCTATTTAAAGACTTACAGGATGGTAGTTTTTTCCAGGAGTATTAGGATGGAACACCTTTTCATAGAATATTGATGTGACTGTGTTAACGGTGGACTCCTTATAGTACTCTAATAAATAAATAAATGATAGGATTATCAGAATAGGGACTCCCTTTAAGCAACCTCCAGATGGGAAGACTTTGTATGGATTATCAGGCTTTGCTGCCTCTTCAAGGATTTCCAGAATGGGGAGCGTCTTTAGGGGTTATCAGGCTGGTGAGAATCTTTACGCATCATCCGGAAGGCTAACCTATCTAAAGAATATGCATATGGGGAGGGTCTTTAAGGTGTATCAGAATGAGGGAGGCTTGTTTAAGGATTCACAGGTTGCATGCCCTTCTCATGCATTATCAGTTGGGGATGCTCTTTGAGAATTATCAGGATAGAGATCCTCTTTAAGCATTATCAGGAAGGGGTCTCTATTTCAGAATTATCACAATGGGGATACTCTTTAAGGATTACCAGGATGGCGATCCTCTTTTACAATTATCAGGATGGGGTGCCTCTTTGAGAATAATTCAGATGGGGAGTCTCTTTAAGGACTATCAGGATGGCGATCCTCTTTGACATTTATCGGGATAGGGATACTCTGCGAGGTTTATCAGGATGGGGATCCTCTTAGAGAATGATCAGGATGGTGATCTTCTTTGAGAATTATCACGAAGGGGAACCACTTTGAGAATGAGCAGGATGGGGATACTCTTTAAGGATTATCAGGATGGGGATCCTCTTTAAGAATTATCAGGATGGGGATCCTCTTTGAGAATTATCAGGATAGGGATTCTCTTTAAGGACTATCAGGATGGGGTTCCTCTTTGAGAATTATCAGGATGGGGATCCTGTTTAAGAATGATCAGACTGGGGAGCCCCTTTAGAGATGATCAGTGTGGGGAAACTCTATAAGGATTATCAGAACAGGGGTCTGTTTGGGGATATTCAGATGGGGGACCTTATTAAGCAATAGAATGCCTAGCCTCTTTAGGGTTACGAGGACAGGGAGCCTATTTAGGTCTTATGCGGGGCCTCTTTCTTTAAGAATTATCATGATGTGGAACCTCTTTAAGGATTATAAGTCTGTTTAAAGATTGTCGGAAGGGGAGCCTAATTAATTATTAGATTGGCTAGCCTATTAAGGGATTATCAAGATGGGGAGCCTCTTTAAGGATTATCCGGGCTGGGAGTCTCTTTAAGGATTATTCAGTTGAGTGAAGTAGCACCCAAAGCAGGGATGCCCTTGTCGCTGTCGCGAGCACTCAGTTTCAAGCCGGGCATGCATTTGCCTGCACGTGTGGCCGTCCACTCCTCAGCACCAAGCCGCAGACAGATGCTTTATCGTTATCTGAATACTCTGCTGGAGTTTCCTCCATCAAAGGAGCCATTTCTTTGGTTAATGACCGCAGAGTTTTTGGGTATGGGTTTGATGGCAAATATCAGGTGCAACTGTAGATAACACCTTGAAATAAATTCAGCATTGATTTGCGGATATTCTTAGCAATGGCTCTATCCTCAAATACTGCATTCTCTTCAAAAACACAATGTACATCGGCAGGATGGAACAAAGAGGACGCGCTACAGCATGCTCAGAATTGATATCGTCACACTCGTGGGTATATCGCAGGCAGCCCGTCAGCCATGTCCGATTGCCTTGACGTGCAGCCCATTACACATTCCGCTTGGCCAACGCTCTCCCGGCCCATGCTGCGCCACACATTTTCAACCTTACGGTTGTCGTCTAATTTCCACGCCAACTCATCAAATCTAGACAGACATCCTCTTTCCCGCCAAATAATTCCATTGCAGCAGAAGCCGCCCTGACAAAAGGCGCTTCTATTAAAGCCGGCCAAGCGGAAACTGCCACACACTGAAGGCGGCAAAACCTTGGAAATGGGCCTTGATTGAAACTGCACAGATGTATTATTTGGTTGGAGACATTTTAATAAAGTGTGTGTTTTCCAGCGTGGAAGTGGTTCCAAGCTGGACAGCAAGGCAGCCTTTGGAGGCCGGCCTGCGGAGCCAGCCGGGCCCTGTGAGATACCCAGATAAAGGCTGCTTTGTGTGCCTATATGTGTCTGAAATGCACAGATATGAGGTCGGAAAAATTGGAGGAAATTGGAGGTTGACAAAGGGCACTGCTTGAATGGGTGCAGGCACACAAATCCAAGCTGTTTTTTTTATTTTTTATAATGTGTTTCATGTCTGTACGCTTGAGAGACTGCGACACACTATTAACGCTTGGTGATCCTGGCTAGGCCTAGACACTCTTTAGCGCCCATTGGTCTGTGCCACTCTGCATACCCATGTTTGACTCAACTCTATTGACTGGAATCCTTGAATGTTGGCAGTTACATTGCACGCGATGCATTAGCACCCGGGCAGGGGGAGCAACCAATCACATTGCTTGGATCATGGGCTGAATTCTGACAAAACAATCCCACATTCCAAGCAACCTCACGGCTGCTTCCCTCGCCCTGTCATTTTCCCCTACCCTCCCTTCCTTTCCCCTTCGTTTCCATCCCTCCTACCCCCACTTGCCTGATTCCTTCCGGGCAACGGCACCCCCTCCGCTACCGCTGCTTCCGCTCCGTCTTCCTGCTGGCCGGCATGGAAATGGAAGAGGGGATCTGCTTTAGTCTGTTTTCTTACACTTGTGCCTATTAACTCGGGCCCCGGGCCGTTACCACCTGTTCCAACCTGTGGAACGGGTGCTTGCTTATGGCTTAAGTGGCAGAGGGTAATAATGTCAGCTGTAAGTCTTCACTCCCGACATTCCAATTTCTCCTTTGTGTTTCCGTGTTTTAAACAGAACATTCGAGCACCATTGGGTGGAATTTTCTATTAGCAATAATGCCCCTCCTCTTCTGGTATTTTTGCTTACGAGGTAGGCTATATAACCATGAGAAAATAATGACAAAGTGCAGGATGTAAATACTTCTTCAGGCACTTGGAGCACTTGGAATTCCTCTAGGTAGAGGTTCTGTCGGATAATTCTTTTTAGCGTGATATACAACCAAAGCAATCATTCCATCCGGGACTGCTAGGCCACACCCCCTCTGCATGGAACCACAAGCAATCGCCAAAAGGCTTATTTCGGCTTTGCGGTGCCTGATCATTGACTTACTGCATGAGACAGGGGAGCCAACCACTTGGTTGAGGCTCTTTCACTGCATTTGGTGAAACTGGTGTTTTTCTGCATTTTGACAGTGTTTTTTATGGGGGTGCAGGTTGGGGTAAAATGTTTTGATTTTTAGCCCAGCCTCCCATAAAATATACCATGAAATATTCTGCAAAAAGAGCAATCGATCAGATGTCCCTGATCCGCTCCAAGGCCCAGAGACTGGTACTCGGGTCTAGCCAGACCCGGGGCCACTCCGGTAGACTCACTCAAAGCCTCAAACAGTGATGCATGGAAAACCGTTAGCCAATGATTTCATCCACTAGGAATTCTGAAGCGTGTGCTATTGTTATTTTAGATAACCGCAGGACCAACCATATACCAATCTCTCTTGACCCCACCCTATGGAAGCGCTTGGAGTGAGGTTGGGATTTGAGAAACTTGACTTTACAGTGATGGACAGAATTCTCATGAATGCACCATCCTGCTTGAGAAGCTTCACGGTTCGGCAAGCAAGCTGGTCTGTGAAAAGTCGCCAAAGTGCTGAGGGATCGTCCCCTTTCAAACTGAGGATTATATCAAGTTCAACAAAAGAGGTGATATCTGGAAGATTTAGAATTAATCTTAACCTCTGGCACAGCTCTGGGCAACCCTCCAGACCCTTGTTCTTTGCCTGCCATGCCATTATAGGAAGGCGAAAGACCATATGCAAATCAGGCTTGGTCCCACCCACCCCAAAAGGGGCAGTCCAGCCCGAACTGCTTGCTGGAACTGAAACAAGCATCGCCAGACATGTTTCTGCCTCGTTGGGCCTCATCATTGGGTCTCTAGGGCCAGCAGGCATGGGACCCATGTCTGGGCATACCCGTCCAACTCAGAGTGTCTAAGCAAAAACAAAAGAGTTGATGTCTGGAAGGTTTAGAATTAATCTTAATCTTTGGCATTGCTCTGGGCAACCCTTCAGACCATCGTTCTTCACCTGCCAAGCCATTACAATAGGGCAAAAACCATATGCAAATCAGGCTTGGACCGACCCAAAAGAGGGAGTTCAGCACCTGCTTGGTCACATCCCTTCTGCACGAGACCACAAGCAACCCCAGGCATGTTGCAATGCCAGAGGATAACATTAATTCTAATCCTTCCAGCCATCACCTCTTGTGTTCTGACTTCATCAAGTCCAGCATGGAGACTGTCTGCATTGTTGTTCCTGTTAGTGCCAGGATTCTGAGCTACAAGTACAGTTGTGATAGGCTGCAACGATGGGGCATGAGTGCTCATATAAACATAACTTCCACCCTCAATTTTAAAAGTCTATCTTTGAGGAAGTGCTGGCCCACCTGCCGAAGGAGAACACCAGCAATCCCACTGTTGCCCTCTTCTGAAAAGCGGTGTCCCATTAGGTCCGAGAACAGGAATATTTCCCTTTTCCCGGGACAACTCTTCTGCTTCCGTCGCCACTGTCCGCGTGGTCCGTTCTCTAGGCGCACTGCCGCTGTGTGGCAAAAACACGAAACCGGTTTAAGGGTTGGCATCACTGAGTGCTCACATCCCCTACACACACAGGCAGAAAAGCATTGTCCTTATGAAAGAGCTGCGCCACCACTCACCCTAGGCTGCCCGTGACGTATGCAGCGAACCTCCAACATTGTTTACCCTTTGAGTGCAAGATATTCCTATTTTCAATGGACTCCGCTGACAGCTAGGTCCATTGATGGCAATGTGGGTCCATTGATGGCAATGTCGGTCCGTTGATGGCAATGTCGGTCCATTGATGGCAATGTCGGTCCGTTGATGGCAATGTCGGTCCATTGATGGCAATGTCGGTCCGTTGATGGCAATGCCGGAGCTATTAAGTAATTGAGCTATTGGGGAACTAGAAAATGCAAAGCCCAGTTACTCTCATGGGGAGCACCCTCCTCCAAAAAGTTTCAATAAGTTCAAACATTTATTTTTTTAATAATTTCAAAAATACATTTGCAAAAATAAATGAAAGATCTGGATTTTCATAACAATACGGTTCATTTTTCATAAAATGTGCCACCAAACATCAATATAATGTACACCAGAGGGTGACCATTTACCAAATTAAATCAAAAGGAGTCATTTTCTCGGTGCTGATGAATCTTCAGTGACAGTATTATCAGACCACACAAGTAAATAGTTGGAGGTCTGAGAAGATGGATCTTCTAGTGTTAGTCCCATAGTTACTACTACTGTTTCGGAATCTGTGTGTTCCTTCATCGGGGGGATTGTATACTGTCTTCCTGCATACTCAGGCAACTCGATCTGCCAATCAGAGAAACGTAATCTTCATCGAGCTCAACTGGCCATGTAAAGAATTGAAATTTTTCAAAAACAACTTGGCATCAGGGTTGCCCCACTGGTCATCAGTCTTCAACAGGAGATTCTTTACCCCAAGTACTAACAACACCTAAAGTGCCAGGCACGGGACAGGAACGGCTTGGGGCAACTAGCAAGGTGATCTCGCTACTGCAAAGCAGTACGCAAGGGAACAAATCTGGGACAATTCTTCGGTAAGGCTCATGACCTAGGAGAAAAGTGGACGGGTGACTGCTGCCTATAGCGACGGGGAGCCGTTAGATCTACGCATAGCGCACACATCTCTGATGAGGAGGAGCTGCCGCTTGAGTTCAGAAACTCCTCCAGGCAGACCTTTGATATGATATGGCATTTATAACACACCTGCACGCAAGTGTTTCTAGGCGCCACAATATAAGGGAGGGAAGACATAGGGAGGACAAGACAAGCAATCTTACCAGGCCTTGTCTCATTCGAATCGTGCAAGTGCGACAATAGAGTGCAAAGGGAAGGAGAGGGGAGAAGTGCAATAGAAAGGAAAGAGGAAGTGCGATCAGGGCAGCATGGCTCTATGTAACTGCAGCCAGGGTAGCGCAGCTCTGGGTTAGTGCAGCAGGAGGCAGGGGGGCTGTAGGGGTTACAGTTACAGCCCCTAAGTGGTCGGTAGGCCAAGAGGTAGTGGGAAAGGGGACTGGTCAAGAGGAGCCTGGTACCCAGTGAGACTCTGAGGGAACCAAGCAACCAGTCGCTGCAGCAAGGGAGCGAGAGAGAAAAGGCAGAGGAGAAAAGGAGGGTCTTGAGCTGCTTCCAGAACCGGAGGAGGTCTGGCTCAAGTCTGAAAGGGACAGGTAGGCTGTTCCAGAGGGAGGCACCTGCAGAGGAGAGAGATCTACCCCCCACTCTGCCTGGAGAAGTGTCTGAGACCCTTAGAGAGCTGGAGGTAGCTGGGCAAAGGGCTCTAGAAGGAAGGTATTTCGAAAGAGAGAGTTGGATATAGTGCAAGCCCCGGCCCAGCAAGCCTTGTGGATGATGCAGAGGGTCTTGAACATGGTTCTTGCAGCAACCGGAGCCAGCGGAGAGATTTCGGGGCTGGGGAGATAGGGTGCCTGGGCTTGAGGCCAAGGATACGTCTTGCAGTCCTGCTCTGGATTAGTTGCAGGGGTGAAGAGTAGAGGTAGGCAGATTGAGAAAGAGGCTGTTGCAGTAGTCCAACCTGAAGAGAACCAGGGCTCTGGAGAAGTGACCTTCTGGGGGAAAGTGAGAAAAGGTAGAATATCTCTGAGGAGGTGCAGCTCGAAGTGGGCCTTTTTGACGAGGTCAGTGATATGAGGAGAGAAGGAGAGAATGGATTTGAAGATGACGTCAAGGTTTTTAGCCTCACAGGAAGGTGAGGGTTACGGGCCCAAGGAGGGTGACCAGAGTGAGAGAGGGAAAGAGGAAGCAGGGGTCCCATTGAGAAGGATATCCTTCACACTGGCATTGAGGCAAAGATCGTTCGAGGTGCACAATCCTAAATCGCGGATAGACAGTCAGGAATGGGCGAGGGAGGCGAGGAGGCTGATGGAAGCCTGAAAGAGAGCTATTGTCATCCGCATAACATGGAAAGTTTGAATAGAAGTTGGAGATGAGGTGGATCAGAGGGGCCAAGTAGACATTGAAGAGCCAGGGTGAGAGGATAGAGCCCTTTGGGACACCACATGTGGAGAGAGGGGTGGTGGAGAGAAAGGAACCAAGTTGGACCTTGAAGGGACGGTCCAGGAGGAAGGAGGTCAGCCATGCCAGGGCCTGATCCGTGATGCACAGGTTTACACAGAGTCAGTTGATCAGGGTGGCGTGATGGACCATGTCGAAAGCAGAGGAAAGGTCAAGGAGGATGAGGACAGAGGGAGAGCTGGAATCAAGGTTAGAGAGTATATCTTCACGGGTGTGCAGGAACACAGTTTCCATGGCCTCTGGCTGCTCTGAAGCAAGACTGATGGTCATGGAGGCAGCCAACAGATTCAGTGTTGAGGGTCGGTTGGGAGATGGCCAGCTTTTCCAGTAGTTTGCCCAAGGAATGAGTGATATAAACCGGGGGATAGTTTGCCGGACATGTAGGATCGGCTGAAGGCTTTTTTTAGGAGGGGGTGCACAAGGGAGTGCTTGACAGGAGAGGGGAAAGCTCCAGTGGCGAAAGAGTGATTGCAGGAATCAGCCAAGGCTGGTTCGAGGGTGGCAATGTGGTCCTTGATGGTTCTGGAGGAGCAGGGGAGCACCTGTTTGGACGGCACTTTAATAGAGACATTATAAGGTGTTGTCAGAGCAAAGGAGGAGAAAGAAGAGGAAAGGGAGAGGCGGCCAAAGTGGGCCAGAGAGAGCTAGAAGGAGAGGAAGAGGTAAGCAAGGACAGGGTGCCCTAGGTTTTAGTGTTGAAATGAGAGGTGAAGGTCATACATAGGGCCTGGGATAGAACAGGAGAGGTGAAGACTGCAGTACTATAGGCCAGCTCCTTGCATATTTGAAAGAGTTTGGCCGTGTTGTTAGAGGCCACTGAGACGTGGGCTTGGATATGGACTCTCTTCTTGGAACGGACAAAGAGTCGGTATTGCCCTTGGCACAGGCGGCAGGTCAGTTTGTCAGAGGATTTGCCCAGACCCCTCCACTTCCTGGGAGTGCGGCGATGTCCGAATCATACCAAGAGTTGCACTTGGAGGTAGGCTTCAGAGGGATTCTCGTGACAGGGACAAGGATCTCCAGAATGTTGGAGATAGAAAGATGCAGGTTAGAGAGGGCTGTGTCAGGGTGCGAGTCAGCCGCAGGAGTAGGGCGAGAAGAGAAAGTAGAGGCAAAGGTGTTCACTGACACTCGCTTCATGGGGGGCCGAATGACCGAGAAGGAAGGCGGAAGTGCTGGGGTAGGCTTTGCTTGAGGGGCAAGATGTTTCAGGTGAGAGGAGAGCAGAAAGTGGTCAGACCAAGAGAGAGGAGTGGTGAAGGGGTTAGAGAAGGGGATGTCTGCGGAGATGAGAATATCCAAGGTGTGTCCATCAGAGTGTGTTGGACCAGAGGGAAGAATGGAAAGGGAGAGCGAGTCGCATATGTTGCGGAAAAGATGGATGTTGAAGTCAAAAAGGAGGAGAAGCTGAGAGGTTGAGGCAAGGAGATACAAGGAGAGGATTAGCTCATTCTAAGAGGAAGATGGTGACCTGGCCAGGTGGCCTGTAGATGGTGGCCACAGTCAGAGAGTGGCCATGAGACATAGAGAACCTATAGACTAGGAATTCAAAGGAGCAGTAGGCCAGTGTAGGAATGACAGAAGCAGGGGCCTACTCTGGAAAGATCAGGGCCTCTCCACCTCCGGGCCAGTTGGTTCTGGCCTCGGAGAGGATCTTGTAGCCCTCAGGGAGGAGAGTGTCAAAACTTGTGAAAGAGCTGGCTACGCACCGTGTCTCAGGGAGAGCGAGGACATCCAGTTCCAGGTATTTGAGGAGGTGACATATGTCAGAGGAATGTTTGTCAGGAGAGCCGGAGTTAAGAGTAGCTACATAGAGCAGGTTGCCACATTTGAAAGACTTCCGGGCTGGGGTACAAAGTGAGGTATACCCAGCAGAGGCAGTCGAAGGGCCTGAGAGTGGGCAAAGGTAGTAACTGAGGTAGCATAGGGGCCAGAGAGGAGGACGAGGTGTGTGCCAGAGAGGTGGTGGAGGAGGAAAGAGGTGGCAGAGGGCCAGAGAGTTGTTGGAAGGAGTGGCAGGAGAAGGGAGGATATTAATGAGGCGTAGGAGACGTTGATCAAGAAGGAGGAGATTTGGCTGAGATCCCTGGACCAGGACGGTCCCATTTAGATAGACGTTGATGGTGGTCTTGGACCTCCTAGGACCTCCCACTGGGTGCCACCATTAATGGGAGAGGAGGAGAAAGGAGAGAGAACAGAGACCATATGAGGGGTGCATAGGTCTGGAGATGGCGTGACAAAGAGGATGTCTGTGAGAGTCTGTCTGGAGGAAGCGCTGATGTGGGTATCAGTGATAGGGAGGCCTGGGTTAGGGACCAGGATGTCCCTCTTGAACCTTTTCCTTTTAGACTTAGTGAGAGGAATAGGATAGGAGATAGAATAGCAGTTTGAGAAGATGGGAGAGATAGAGAGCACCAAAGGGGTACGAGGAGGCAAGAGGGGAGGGGGGGGGAGAAAAGAAGCATGGACCACAGCCGTGACCACAGGAAGCAGCAGAGGGGGTGGGTTCAGACAGAAGGCAACACACCAAAGGGGAACACTGGCGCAGTGGGAAAGGAAGACCGGAGGATGGGGGGACAGCGCACTGCAAAACACCCACATTTGACTTTCCTAAAAGGAGGGGAAAAATGCCTAGTTTTATCACAACAGAAAAGCAAGAATGCAACTTTCCTGAAGAGATGAGAGAGATGGTTAAACAATGCAGTTCAATGAGAGGCTTAAGGGTGGTGCAATAAGAGTAACAGTAATTGGAGGGATGGGTCAATTTAGTAGGGTTCAGTGATTGTTGCCCCGCCATGACCGCACCACACCTACCTGGTCAGTCACAGCAGGTTGATAGCTGCAGGCTTCTTGCTTCCCTGGCTGTCACCAGCAGACTCCATCTGGAGCTGCTTCGAGGGGTTGCCCTTAGCCCTGGGGCCCTTGACCGCAGGGGGGCTGCAATGGGCAGTGGGGCTGCTCTACTGGGATCCAATAAGTGGTCAGCAAGGCCGAATCAGGGGGCTGGGGAGGGGTGGGAGGACACAGGAAGGAGCAGGGGCAGAGGGGATCAGGGGTAGGCAAGCCACCTGGCGGCAAGAGCAGTATCAGGCCAGAGCACACAATTCGAGCACAAGAAATAATTCAATAAACTTGGGGGCACGGAATGGCAAAACTTACCACAGCCTTCAGGAAAATCAGTGAGCCGAGCAACAAACGGCTCACTAATACCTTCATCCTTCCTAGATCGTAAACGGAGTATCACACATTTAGTTACAAGTGTTAGCATAGCTTTGCATGGTGACACGGGGAGCCGCCTAAGGAGGGAACACGAACAGCAACAGGTGCGGAACGTGCTCGTGCATTTGGCAACTAGACTACAAAACGTGGGCCGTAGAGCAAATAAGCACCGGTACCTAGCTAGGGTATTTGAGAATTCTTTTTAAAAGTACCAATCTGCCAGACAGACCTCCCAGGGAGAGTAGCTCAGGGGCAACGCCTTTGTCTTGAAGTAAGGTTCGAATCCCGATCCCATGCTTAGAAACCCATCTCTGGTATCAAGCACGTTTTAAAAAATAATTATAATAATTACCAGGGTACCTGCTGCCTATCTCATAAATGAATTTAAGTGGTATGTGCCACCGATCGATCTACCAGCCACCTGGAAATTGTATTAAACCCCCCAAAAACAAACATCAGGAAAGATGTGGTCAACCAAAGAAAGCAATACATTCCCATTTGAACCCCAAGAAGGACTTTTTAAAATTCAGACTCTGAAAACACTAAAATAAATACACCTATCAGGGGAGAAAATGTGTGTCAAAACGTGCCCCTCCCCTCTCCGTCCCAATCCCAGGTTCCTCAGCGCCTAAGGCAGACTGAGGATCTGCAGAGGGTTCCACAAAGAGAGGACGGGAAGGAAGTGTATACAGGTCCCCAGATTCTCTAGCCATTCCCAGCGACTGCACATGTATGACTTTCCTACCAAAAACCAAGAATGTTTTAGAATTTCTGAACCTTGAACAAGCTCATTCGCCTTTCAGTGTTGCACAAAGGACTTATTGGAGAAGGGTGATATTGAACGGGGGCCGCCATGTCACATGTTGTGAAGGTTAGAAGTATAGGCTAAGAAAACTCTGGGCGAAGGCTGAAGTTGTAATCAATTCATGGCTGGAGGATCAAATTGTCCCATTAGATTATATGATATGATAGTTTATTTATATAGGGCCTATACACAATGTGTTTCAAAGCACTTCAAGGCAAGGGAGGGGACAAGGGAAAATACAATGACATTCTTACAGGCCATGAACAGTAAGGATGTGAAATTAACTATCGTACACATGGATGGATGTACTTAAGTGAGCTGATGTAATGGGCAGGCTTGGTGAATATATATGAACAGCTTCCTCCCCGCCTCTGATTTATAGAGGAGCTAAAGAGGAGGCCAGATCAAGAAAGACTAGAAGCAGTCCCATATGTGATAGTAAATTGTACTGCCCTGGCTTTTCCCTGAAGAAGGTCCCATAACAACGGGCGGTATTGAAACATGTTGGCTGGAAAGTGAGATCTGGCAATGTTAAGACTAAAGGAATTTATGGATTAAGAAAGATCTTAAAAACATAAAGCGCTTACTGTGTAATATTACCTTGTCCAGTGAATATAGGATAACAAGAGTGTTCTGTGTATTGTTCATCCCTAGGCATAGCTGTGAATTAAAATATGGTGTTATGCTTTTTTTAATATAGGATCTACATATTTGTATGATTTATATGAGTATGTAGTAATATAATTGATATTTTTGGTTTATTTTTGGTAATCTTTTTTGTTCTTTGACTAGTATTTAGTAGAGGCTGTGTGGTGGATGTTTTGACATTTGAGGTACACACCATAAAAGGTGACTATGGTGTATCCCTGGGATGGGGACAGTGCACTGTGTCAGCGGGTGGAGGGGATCGTTGTCCTTTGCCCTCATTTTGTATTTTTCAAAATCCAATCAACAGATATCAAAACTGCAGCGGTGCCTCGGTTATGCACTCACTTTCTCACATTCAATTTGGCTGTGATCGTGAAACAGTGCCAGTGAGTTATTAAATCCAGTCACTTGGCCATAGTTCAACAGGTGCAGAAGAAGGCAAATCGGGCAAGGCCACAGGGTCAATGCCGATGGGGTTACGCAGTGATTGCGTAGCGCTTGCGCTCGTAATGCCTCCTCTCACACACATGCGTCTCTGTTTACGCCTATGAAGTGATGACGTAAGGGGCCTCCTCTTGCTCCGCTTATGAAAGTGCAACTAAAGTACGTCTTTTTGTGACCAAACTTGCCCATAAATATTGGCACGTGTGACTTTCTAAAACAGAAAAACCTTCCAAGGAGTAGGTCTTTAAGGTCCAATTAATTGAAATCTATGATTATTCATACTAGGATGTCACTAATAAAACGGAAGAATGCAGAATTAAAACGGGACTAGGGACTTCGGTATCGAACCAGAATAATGAGGGAAAAATTCAGAGGCCGAGAATGCATTACGTCAAGGGATGCGTTTTGCTGTATATATATATATATATATATACATATATATATATATATATATGTATATGGGTAAGGGAAATAATAAATGTGGGGGGTATAGGGGGACTGCAGGGGTCTCCCCAAAATATATATGCAGTGAAAGGCATTAAAAAATCCATTATTTTCGGCCTTCGGAATTTGTTTTCTGACAAAATCACATAGATCCGGGACTTTTCAGGTTGTCTTGTGTGCACTATTACCATTAGGATGTCCTTGCTGGCTACGTCTGCAGCAGGGCTCTGCGACCTTTGGTTTTCCAGATGTTTTGACTTACAGCTCCCATCGGTCCTTGTCGGCATATTCATTGACACGGGTAGTATAGCTCAGTGGCAACCGCAGAGCAACACAGGTTTGAATCCCGGGTCCGCGCTTTGAAACGTTTTCGGTGTCAAGCGTGTTATAAAAAACAATTATAATTATAATTGGTGTAGGATCATTGGCTCCTAGTGCAAAACACCTGTAGAGGTGGTTGCAGATCCCCGCCCTGCTACAATGAGAAAGCAGTCAACCATCCATCTTACAAACCTCGTTCCAAGCATTCTGACTTCAGCAGCAGCCTACCAGCTGACAATGCATATGTTACTTGATTTCATCACAAAGTACTAATAACCCAGTACACCTCATTGGCGGTAATTATAACCTTGGGGTGGGCATTATTCAACAATAATGGGCCCTCCTTTGCTCTATAAAGATTGCATATTGCTTGAAAGCTGCTGGTCTGAAAAAGGCCATTGGGCCTCATTACGACCCTGGCGGAAAGTGACTGACCGGACCGCAACAGCGTAAATAGCGTTTCCGCCATTGCACGAAGGAGCAAAGTGCGGCCAATCACGACCCATCGGGCACGAGCATCACGCCATGGCGGAATCCGAAAGGCTGCGATGGCGGAAATGACCCCAAAACGGCCCTTACCGCCGCCGTACGCTGCACCAGGTGCAATACCGCCACCCATCTTAGCGGTCACCGTAATGAGCGGTCACCGTAACGAGCGTGCACCGCAAATTACGGCCACCGTAAATATACGGAAACGGAAGTAAAAGCATGTGGCCGGAACGGGAAACAGCACGCCGCACAACTATAAAATCCGAATCCCAACACAACCATAAAAAATCCGACCCTGACACACATCCCAACCCGTTAGCAACCCCAGTTAAAAAAATAAATATGGGAAAGGTAGCCAAGAAAGCGTGTGACCGCAAGCGGCAGGTACACTTCTCCCGAGAGGAACTGACCCTGCTCACCGAGACCCTCCAGGAAAATTCCGCCGTCGTCTTCTCCAGTCAAATGACCAGGACGGCCCTTGCCAACAAGAAGGCCATATGGGCCCTGGTGGCACAGCGCGTAAGTGCGGTGGGGACAACACCCCGCACGCCACAGCAATGTCGCAAGCGGTGGGACGACCTGCGGATCCGCGTACGCAGCATACTTTCTGCGAACAGGAACATCGCCACAGCCACCGGGGGGGGTTCAGAGTCGCCCATCAAGTTGACCCCCTGGGAGGAAATCTGCGCCTCCACCATAGGAATGGAGAGCATAGAGGGAGTCGGAGGGATGGAGAAAGGAGTGCCGACATCCGGAGAATCAGGTAGGTTGGCCAAGAGAAACAAAGCGAAATCCACAAACCACGAACATGTGCAGTACCATGTGACCCCATAGTGCAATACATACTTTGCCCTGACAGCGCCCTCTAAAAGTCAGAATGAACAAACAAATCAATCAAGAAGCCATAAACAACCCCTACATGTGCAGCATGCACCCCCTAACTGCATGCAGCCAAATGAATGCATCCTCAATCCACACGAAAATGAGACCACCTCCAAGGCCCAGTCCCAAATCAGCCTCATGTACCACCCCAATGCATTTGATACGTTGCCATTCCAAATCCGACAGACCCATAACTAACGCTCGCCCCTCTTTACTCCACCACAGGGTCCGATACCAACGACGAGCTGCAGGACACCCCTACCAGCACGCCTGCAAAGAGGGCCAGGACCAACGTCCCAAGAGCCTCCACCTCAGGTGCAAGGATCAAGACACGGCAGCAGCAGGAATCAAGTGGCAGCACACTGGAGGGGACTGCAACAGGCACCCCAGCAGCCAGCAAGTCCACAACCCCAGCACCACAGGTCCCCCCAAAGAACGTATCTGATGGCACTGCCTCTGGTGGCAGCAGCACCATAGGTGACACAGCTGTCATGCCAGCATGCTCCGACACGGAAAACAGTGCTGGCGACGTAGGTACCATCCATGACCTTTCCCAATCCCCCTGCATGTTCCATCCCCTACACCATGACGAAACCACGCAGGGGCACCCTGAAGACGACGACTGGCCAACCCCCACAAGTCCTGTGCCAAGGCAACATGTGTTGAGCAGCCCCCCTGTCACACCACCGCAAATGTCCATGGCCCAGCAGAGGCAACAGTCCCTCGACCTGCTGATCGAGCAACAGCAGGAAGCGTCCACGCTACTCAAGGACCATGCAAATGAATGCGGGGGTTCCAGGGCAGCCATGGAAACATCCACCGAGACACTCAGGGCACAAATAGAGAAAAGTAGTGAGAGCCTCAGGGGAGAAATAGAGAGAAGCACCGAGAGCCTGAGAGCACAAATGGAGAAAAGCACCGAGAGCCTGAGGGGGGAACTGCATGCGACGTCCAAAGACGTTTGTGCTGAACTTGCTGCTGTGCGCCGTGTGCTCTCGGAGCTCTCACAAACCCTCAGAGACATGCATGGACGCGAGCAGGCAGAGACATCATCCGTGGCAAGTTCCGTCCAGGGCAGCCCCCAACGCAGATCTGGCAGGAACCTGCGCTCCACGGGCAGGGGTGCCCCTGATACCCGTAGAGGGGGCTTGCAATAGCGTCTACCCACGGACAGCATGCATATTTGGACACTGGTGTTGGGGGGGGAGGTAGTAGGGTGGAGGGGGTGTGTTGGGCTTCACTGGGTGGCGGGTCCATAGGGTGTATAAATCAAATCACATTAACAATACAGCACCTCATTATCATCCAATGACATGTGTGGACATTGATATTTGCGTACGAGGCCTTCATAGGCGTACAGTCCACAATGTGCCTGTACTACACACACACAGTGCCACAGGTCCCCTTTCCGTGTAATAGGCACCATGCGTGGTTGCTAGAAGCATGCATCTATGATGCTCTGTCGGATTGCACGTACATCCTGTGCCTCATGGACTCCTTGAGGTGCCTCCACATCCCCACCCTCATCATCATCATCATCTTCAGGTGCATGCAGTACAGCGTCAGGGGGCATGGGCACATTCCTACGTATGCACATGTTGTGCAGCATGACACATGCCATGACCATCTTAGAAACCTTCTCATGGCTGTACATGAGTGCCCCGCCAGACCTGCTGAGGCTGCGGAAACGAGCCTTCAGTAGGCCGAATGCCTGTTCAATGACCACACGGGTACGTGAGTGGGCATGGTTGTAGTCCTCCTCATGCTCGTTCTGTGGGTTCCGGATTGGTGTAAGGAGCCATCTCTTCAGTGGATACCCGGCATCACCTGTATGAGACGAATAAAGGGTGTCAGTGGAATGATAGTGCTAAGTAGCCCCCCCCCCCCTGCAAGGTCATTGACGCATCAAATGGGCCACGATGTCATGCATGGAATGAGACTCACCGAGTAGCCAGGATCTGTGCCCTGCGTGTCGCTCCATGTAGCGTGGTATTCTTGTGTTCCTCAGGACCATAGAATCATGGGTAGATCCAGGAAATCTGGCACAACAATGCGTAAATATCTTGTTGGAGTCACACACCATTTGCACATTGATTGAATGAAATTGTTTCCGGTTGCGGTACTGGACCTCCATGGCATGTGGGACAACCAATTCAACATGGGTGCAGTCGATGGCACCAATGCAACCCGGGATGCCGCCAAGTGCATGGAATCCCACTTTAGCGTTGGTAATCTCCTGGTACGTGCGTGGTAGTGTGATGTGGTCGTCGGCGTGCTTCAGGAGGGCATCGTGCACTTGGAAGAGTGTCCGTGAGAACAGTGGCTGTGAAATGCCATGCAACTGTCCCACTGTGTGCTGGTAGGTGCCTGTGGCCAGGAAGTGGAGTGCAGACACCACCTTCAGTAGGGGTGGGATGGCGGTTGGGCTATCTATCATGCTCACGAGGTCAGCATGTGTCATGTCCACAATGGCGATTATGGTGTCCCGGTCCAAACGGTAGAGGGTGTGGATCTGCTCAGCAGTGAGGTTGAACGGATCGGCTCGGAGGCGTGGGATTGCGGGCCGCCTGCGTGGTGGTAGTGGCAGTGCTTGTGGGCCTTGCTGACCCTGCCTTGCCCTCCTCCTCCTCCTTCTCCTCCGTCTCCCCTGTGCGCCCGGTTGTTGTACCTGTTGTTGTTCGTCGTCTTCTTGTAGTTGTAGCACTTGCAGTGCAATCTGGTACCCCAGGCCCAACATCGCTAGTCCTGCCGGTAGCATTTTGGAGTGGGAGTGGTTGTGGGAGGGGTTTGGGTCTGCAATATATGTGCTGTCGGCCTGTATGGCCTCCACCTGTGCTGATTGAATGAATCTGTGGCAGATGCAATCCCTTCTGGCCGAGCACGTCCCGCACGTAAGGCTGCATTTGGCCGCATGGCATCTTGGGATTGGAATCATGTATCAAATCCCGATGGCAGTGTGAAGTACTTTGACTGATTTTCATGCTATGCTCCCATTGTTACACATGCTATGATTGCAGCCGCTTACATACCTGTGAAGAGTCAGTGGTATGTAGGGCTCGATCGATGGCCGACCCTCATGCAGCACAGTAACGTACTTCACCGACGGGCGTGGCGTGCCATTTGTGATTGCAGCCAGTTAGCATCATGACACACAGCCGCACTACATTGATGTAATTGTGAATGCAAGCGTTCACAGAAGCCTTTTCGACGTAATGTTGCAAGTGAGGAATTCGAAGGCCAGCATTTTGGGTTTTGAAGTAGCGGCGAGGATACGCCCACAGGTCTGGCTGGAAATGTAACGTTCTATTGTAGAATGTCCTTGGGACATGGCCCATAACGAGCAGGCAATGAATGATATGAATTGAATGGGATGCGCAACAGCGTAGTGGACGATAAGGCAGGACGTTCCCAAATCCATCTTGCTTCACAACACTACAGATCCGGCCAGGGGCACAGTGGTTTTTGCGGACTGCATTACGCACAGACGCGATGGAAGTTTCACATATTATGTGAGTGAATATTCATGCGTTTTCATTGCGGGATGAGGGAATGATGTGTGGATGCATGGACTGATGATTCCGTTTAGGGTCTGCCATGTACATGGGTTTTTTGATTCACTCCCCTTCCCCTGCGTTATGTGATGCAAGGCTGCCATAGTGGGACATACGTCTATCTGCCCTTGCCGGATCCTCCCTGTCTCGACGCGCCTTCATACACTTGTGTCTAGGCACGTTACTAATCCCATGTCATGGGTTCTATCTTGACGGACGCATGCACAGTAACCGACGTTGATAATGGTGTATTTAGCTCGATTGGTTTCGTTATGATTCGATACTGATTTAGGGGTGTGTATATTCCTTTGGAGTGGGCTAGCATGCATATGGGTGTGGATTTGGTGTGTTGAATGAAGATTGTAATGCATCATGAGTCCCGTAATGCAATCGGTTAATTTGTGTTTCTTTTGGGTGACAGGTACCTCCTGCCCTATTGCAGATGCCATCTCTACGCCACTCCTCCAGATGGTTTTTACTCTCGACTCCTGCAGCTTCGGGTGAATCAGTGGAGCACCATTTCGATCTTATGGGACGATCGCCAATGGGCCACATGCCCTTACGCTGTACTGGTGGCTAGGTGCAACATTTCGGCCTTTCAGCTCGACTAGTGCCTGCCTCATGGGACGGACCTGCGGTTCTTGCCGCTTCCATGTTGCCTTTTGGAACGTTGATGTAGGCCCTGTGTGCCATGATGGTACAGGGCGTCACACAAGTGGAAGCCGGTCATTTGTTGCAGATACAGCCCTCGGTGATGATGGTTGTTTTGGTGTTATTTTGCAAATTGCTGTGGGGCCTTTGTCATTTGGATGTGCATTTAAATTGTATTCCGATATTTGTCGTGTTGCGTTGTTCTTTGCAGGTGATGTGGCGATTTTCGCTTTGTGGCGGTATGTATTGCGTGATGATCTGCATTGTGTTCCGCCTTCTGAGTTGAGTTGTGTGGTACAGTACTGGCCGCGTTTGCCTACGTAGCACAGTATGGTCACGGATAGGGGCTGCCATTGTGACTGTTTACATGATGTGCTGTTCAGGGGCGGGGGATTGGCTTTTGGCCGACTGGTGCCTGTCAGCCAGGTCGATTGGTGGAATGATGGGTTGTTCAGAATGTGGCTGGTCACAGGTGACTGTGTTTGCGTGCGTTTGTTGGAGGGGGACTGGGGTCATGTCCATTGGAATAGCTTCTGTATTGATGCCATCTGTGCCCTGCAGCTCCCATCGGCCCCTCTTGGGATGAGCCTGGCTGCTCAGTCACTCTGCCGACTTGTGTGGTACATGCTTCTGCTGATGGTTGGTTTGTTTACTGGCATGAGTACAGGGCTGGTGCAATCCCCCTCAGGATGCTGTTTTGGATGTTGCCTTGCGCTGGTGGCAAGCGATGGGGGACTACTGTTGTTTTGTGTCATGTGTTCTTGATTTTCATTTTGATGTATTGTACCTTCACATGCCTGTGCTGCGTCAGTACGGCTATGGTGACATGCCGTACATGGATGCCCACTCACGGGGCGCTTTGAGCCCCTGCATGCTTTTCTACGTTGGCATGCATGGGTGAATTGTGGATTTCACTGGTTGCATAGTGTGGGTACATTGCGCCTGCCAGGAGTTGTGCAATGAGGCCAGGGAGTGGAGTACAGGCACTCAGTGGGCCATTTACGGTTGGTTCGCGTTGCCGTATTTCTCGCCATGGCGGAATGGTACTTTACGACGTGCTTGATGGCGTTCAGTACATGTCCGCTAGGGTCAGAATTCGCGTACCGTTGCGCCATGGCGGTGATTCCGGTTTTGCAAGGCGCGCGTGCGCGTACTTGGTGCAGTTAGCGTTGCCGTTCACTGCGGTGTCGCTAATGGCATCGTACTTTACGGTGACGGGTCATGATCGCAACGAGCGGTGTTCGATGGCGGTATTGCATTTCCGCCATCATTTTTCCATTTCCGCAAGGGTCGTAATGAGGCCCATTGTGTCTACAGCACAGTGGATAATAGGTACTGATGCTCCGCTACACATATTACTGCTGAAGCCTTGAAGAAGCACTGACAGTGCGAAACATGTCTCGACTATGCGTATCTGTATTCAAGAATCGCTAAGAGCACTTAATTTCAAATCCTACACAATTTTCTTTGTCCTTTTTTGGAAACTATATGCAACCAAAATAGCAAATAGTTGACCCCCAATAAATATGCTTGTGAGGAGCAATGAGCACATTGGGGGCTACTAATCTGGATTTTCTCAAGGTGGTTGAGCTTTTTTCCACCTCAAAATGATCGCCTCTCGTTTACTACCACTAAAGTACAATGTGGTGCTTCACCACAGGCCGTAGTGTTCTGGCGTGGGTTCAGAGCCGGCCTTGGATGGGGCGAGCCGGGCGACCGCCCGGGGCCTCCCTTCCCCCAGGGTGCCATTAGCCCCCGCCACGCCAGCTCGGGTGGGTCTTACAAGGGCTCCCCCTAGGTGGCATAGTGGCAGAAGGCGTGGCAGGCGCCTCATTGTCATTAAATGCACCCGCGGCGGTGGAGCGCATATAATAACAATAGGGTTGTTAGGGTTGATGCTATTCTTCCTGTTAAGCTGTTCCGCAAAGCTCCTGCATGTATGCTGAGTGTCTGAGTGGTGATGTCATGTATGGAGTGTTTGGGTATGAGTGAGTGGAATGCTGTGTGGTGACTGTTCCACCCAGGGCAGTTGAGATTATGTAGCCTGGGTGGCGGGAGCCCGTGGGCTCGGCTCTGATCCTGAAAATATCTGAAGAATCTCCTATGCAGCACCTGATTAAAGTAACTGAAGACTCCTCCTGGTTTCCAGCGTATCCTTTGACCTGTAGACCCCATTTAGGGTCACAACAAGGGTGCTACTCATATCATTAGCTCCTCGCCGGAGCGCGGAGGTTGGAAAAAAGAAGAACAATTCGCTGCTGCCCTTAAGGCCGGCCCTGCGTCGGTTGTACTTGCATCATGAAAATGAATGTCCATCTCTTCTGACACACACACACACACACACGCGTGTGCACGGACACAAAGGTTCCTCTCTCCGGATTCACATGGATATTGGTAGCAGCTTCTCAAGACCAGGCTCAAGAAGCCTTCCCATTTGATTACTTGCTGAAGTGTCAACTCTTGAGGGTCCCTGGCTCGGCCACTTCTGTTACACTTGGCCTTTGTACCTGTGTGATGTGCCTAACTCCCTCCCCTTTGGCACGCTTCGCTTCAAGCGAGTTGCATGCACTTGGCACCCTTTTATGAAGAAAATAAGTCTTCCGCCACTCAAGAACCTCCCACCCCATCTATGCAACTGCTCCTCTGTGTGTTGGCACCGCAGTCTCCCTCCGCCCTCGGTAGGAAGAACTACGCTTATGCGCTGCCGGCACTAGGCGTGAGATCTGTCAGTCTTCTGTGAATTCTCCATAGAGATGCAGAGGCCGTTTCCAGGATATTACCCGTGTGCGAGACTAGGGCGGAAACAAAGCCTCACAAATTGGCCTGTTGGAGCCTTTTCCTTCTATCCAGTGGCAGGCATCCAGCGGGCCGGCTTGGTTAACGGAGGGCTACTGAGCAGCCCTTATGCCCCACTAGAAACAGGTCAATGGCGCATGGGCAGGTCTCCAATGGCCAATTTGTGCTGCTCGGTTGTCTTCCATAAAAGAGCCATCTACAGCAGGATTCCCAACTCTCCCCCGAGAGAGAAGCGAGCCGAGCTCTTGCCTGGCAGCTGTCAACTACTCACCTCCACATCAGGCCCGAGCTTCCCTTCTCAAACTTCTCAGAATGACTACAAATATCTTTCTGGCAGATGCTCAAACATGAGCACAAATGAAAGCACTTATATGTGAAATCTCATACGTGTAGGAGGTGTGTGGGACGGTACGACGTTGTTACATCTCCAGTACATTTTTTGATGAGTTTTTTGCAGAAAATATTTCAATGAAAAAACTCGTTGGGGTGGGGAATAGGGAGTAAATAATAGGAGAGAGGTGTCTCGGGGGCATCCCCCAGATAAATTCAGATTACTTTTTTGAAAAGATATTCAGCAAAAAACTAATCGAAGAAATAACAGGTGATGTAACAACATAAAACCATATAGGACACGTGCATTTCATATAACTTGACAGCAAACAGTCATATGCTTCTTATACGGTAATAGCATAATTTACCTAAAAACATTTGACCCAAAACATTTGATCTAATTTTTTTTCACCTTTTTTTGTCAAATTTTATTAAATATATATATGGGGGTGGGTAAGGGTAAAGATTAGGTTGAGGGGAAGAGGGGCAGGGGTTGCGGGGGTCTCCCCCCTCATTTTAGACTGAAAAAAAGGTCAAATAAATTCGACCAAATGTGATTAGGTCAAATGTTTTAGGTCAAATAGACCCAAACCTCTTAAACTCCATGCACACCTGCCAGACACTTACACACCAGACACTCCTCCGCCTTATGCCATACACTCGTATGACACACGCTCTCACAACACACGTACTGACACACACTTATGCCACACAGTTGCCTATATATAGAAGGGCTACAAAACACGCGCTAAATGAATGGTCATCTTGCACACGCACTGGACATTTGCGTGCATGAAATGTACGTTACGTACATATACGCTACTATATAATGTGAATTTCCGTATAAATGTAAGACATGCACAAGATGTACATTACACACATGAACGGGATGTAAATCGTATGGCTCAAGTGCTGATACTCTCCTTCATCAAATACTCATGCTACCTACACTTACGCGACATACACTCATACTATATAGGCCATACTCCCACATAAAAAACCCTGCTTGTGTTAGATAAGAAAAATCATTTTAAATCAAGAATTAAAGTTAATCTAACAAACCGCAAGTTCTAGAAAGAGTGGGAATAGCAATTTTAAGGTGCAAACACTCACTTTATACCACTACAGATTCAATCATGAACCGTACCCAGAGATAGTGGGAGGGTTTACTCTGGAGGCAGTGAAGTCCAAGATGGCGGCCAGGGGTGCGTCAGCTGCTCGACTGAGCAGAGACGCGATGTGAGAGTGCCCGGGGGAGGAATGACCTACAACTGCAGTCCCTGACGCGAGCTGTGGAGATGGCAGGGGGACTTCAGCACTCCAATCATGTACCGATATCGGCACCGCTTGGTGGGCAACTGAGAAGCCTGTGAACGAGGGGCCCGAGACACAAGAGCTGTATTAGAAAGCGAGGTAGCTTGGTGTGAGAGCGACCCCGGAAGATACATTCGCCCCAGCCGCCCGGTGATGGGTGAGCATAAGGGTTGGGACCTGGGCAGCAAGCGACTCGGACGCCTCAGGTGCCCCAGTGGAGGTGAGGCGCTGAGGCCTTGAACAGACTTGGAATGTGCAACCCTTGCAGCCCGAGCCAAGACCTGCACGAAACAACCCTGAGCACTGGTCCTGTCGAATGGTGTATGCCGCACCAGACCTCGCCTTGTATTGAGATTGAGCACAGGGGGGGTTGTACAGTTGCACAATTTACCCAGTACTTGGGCGAGGGTGCCAGAGGGGGAGGGCTGCTCCCTTGGCGGTAGGCTTTGAGGACACGTCTTGAGAGCTGGTGTTTCTTCTGTGTGAGGCTGCATGAGACATAGCTACACTGGGGAGGAGAGGACAGCTTACCCAAGAAACACATGTCTTAAAAAGCCATTTGCAACTCCTCCCCGACCTAATGAGTGCCTCTTTGAGGATGCAAGTTGGGCATTTGGCCCAAAATTGCACTCTAAACAATCTAAAATGGACTCATACATGCGCAAGCCTCCACCTAAACCCAACGAGATGCAAATGACCATCCAGGATACTAAAGCGAGTGCAAAAGACAATGAAATACTAATGCGATTGCTGCACGCACAACGCGCCTCACTAGAAAACATGATAGGAGAGGTCAGAGCAAAAACCTGGCGGACCACGTGAACACTGCTGAAAATGCACTTGAGGAAGCGACAAGGGAGGTCTCCAACCTGCAGCAACATGTCTCCACTCTGCAGAACTGCACAAAGTCACTGGAACAAGGAATGGAGGAGGCAGATGGCAGAGCACGCAGAAACAACATCAGAATTATTGGACTCCCTGAATCTATGGAAGGACAAAACTCTACAGATCATGTTGAAAGCCTCTTACTCCAAGAAATAGGCCCTGGGAAACTATCTCAAGGATTTGCAAGTGAAAGGGCCCACAGGGCCTTAACAAGGAGACCTCCTCTGGGTGCCCCACCAAGACTGCTAATCACTAAAATCCTTAACTATAAGGACAGAGAAGTGTTCCTTCGCTACTCACGTGAAGGCGGGAACATCCACAGAGGGGGAGTCCCCTTGGCCATCTACCCAGTTACACGCTGCAGGTACAGAGCCAGCGCCGTACATTGGAAGCTGTTAAGGGCAAGTTATGTCAGCTACAGCTGAAATATAAGGCTGATGTTTCCTACAAAGTTGAGAGTTATACACAATGACACGTCTCACTTTTTTCTTTTTTACCCAATGCTGTCCTGGACTGGCACAACAACACAAATATCTGTGCTCCACCACCCGCATCCAGGAAGGCACAACTGCCACAGACTCCTGAAAGACACAAGAAAATGCCTGAAAAGACCCAGTGGTAAGCCCATAGAAACCCCAATACTGGCACTTGAAAAAAACCCCAGTCGGTCCAGAGGATGTTCACATTCTGAGCTCATTAGTCATTTGCAGCATTCGTGGTGAACACTTGGCATCTGCCATGAAATCCCATGAGTACAACCCTTGCACATTCTGCCACACGGCCCTACCTTCATTCCTTATTGCATTAATTGAATTCGCCCTGAAGAAGGACCAAAAGTCAGGTCCGAAATGCATTGGCAATTAGCTTAAATTCTGCCTCCTCACTCTAAGATGAATTTTTAACATTAAAATGATCAAAACGAATCATTTGTAAGTCTATTCATTTAGCCAGATACATGGAAACCTATGGACTATTTTTCAACAGTGAATAAACTGGATTTAACTTCGCAGTAGTCTTTACTACAACATTGATGACCCAAGCTCTGATGGAGGTTTGTCCATTGGACATACTTTTTCACATTCTGAACAGCAGCAGTGTCCTATAGGTGCAACATAGAGGATGCCTTGAGCAAGAAGTGAAAGCAAAGCATTGAAGATGCCTTGAGCAAGAAGTGAAAGCAAAGCATCGAGAGATGCCTTGAGCAAGAAGTGAAAGCAAAGCATTGAGAGATGCCATGAGCAAGAAGTGAAAGCAAAGCATGGAGAGATGCCTTGAGCAAGAAGTGAAAGCAAAGCATTGAAGATGCCTTGAGCAAGAAGTGAAAGCAAATCATTGAGAGATGCATTGAGCAAGAAGTGAAAGCAAAGCATGGAGAGATGCCTTGAGCAAAAAGTGAAAGCAAAGCATTGAAGATGCCTTGAGCAAGAAGTGAAAGCAAAGCATTGAAGATGCCTTGAGCAAGAAGTGAAAGCAAAGCATTGAAGATGCCTTGAGCAAGAAGTGAAAGCAAAGCATTGAAGATGCCTTGAGCAAGAAGTGAAAGCAAAGCATGGAGAGATGCCTTGAGCAAAAAGTGAAAGCAAAGCATTGAAGATGCCTTGAGCAAGAAGTGAAAGCAAAGCATTGAGAGATGCCTTGAGCAAGAAGTGAAAGCAAAGCATTGAAGATGCCTTGAGCAAGAAGTGAAAGCAAAGCATTGAGAGATGCCTTGAGCAAGAAGTGAAAGCAAAGCATTGAGAGATGCCTTGAGCAAGAAGTGAAAGCAAAGCATTGAGAGATGCCTTGCGAATGGGACTTTAATGTG
The DNA here is from genome assembly GCF_040938575.1 of Ambystoma mexicanum. Classification (NCBI taxonomy): domain Eukaryota; kingdom Metazoa; phylum Chordata; class Amphibia; order Caudata; family Ambystomatidae; genus Ambystoma; species Ambystoma mexicanum. Next base: position 102,046,325 of record NC_090940.1, read on the forward strand.
CATGGCACTGTGCCCTCACAGAGATAGTACTATCAATGATCTCGGTTTTACTCCCAGTTATCACATGTATGATTCACCACCTGAGGGTAACGGGTAAGACTACTGCTTCATACCGTACCCCCACCCCTCTTTCTACCTATTGCTGTATTTACTGGTGCCATACTCTTTATTTGGCACGCCAACACGACTCTGCCTGTTACACTTGGACATCAAGCCACATGGGGATGGGTCCCTCCCGAATGTTGGTTCTTGCAGTGGATAAAATAACTTATTTAACGGTATCTGTCATTGAGTGTCGTTTACGTTTAAAGTTCTGTTGTATTATTTGTATACGTTCATATCATCATGTCGTTACTGACTGGGGCGTTCAGGGAATGGGGGATGAGATCATGCGGGTGGGCCTGGGTCAGACTCTCGGCAGATATGCTTTAGTGAGCCTTACAGAGACATTGCTGTCCCAAGATGTCTCTTTAATAGTCTTAGATGGTTCCTGTTAGAATAGCGACCTATAATGTCCGGCGACTGAACAGCTTCATAAAGAGCTGCCGTGTGAAACAAAATATTACCAGGAAGCAGTTCTTCATAACATTGCTCCAGGAAACACACCTGGACACCACGAGACAAACAAAGCTGCCTCATAGATGCAGAGTGAGGGATTTGGTTCGATGTACTCTACATACACCAGGGAAGTACTGATCTGGATACCTAAGGAGACTCCATTCAGTGCAGGATCGATACAGAGAAACAGGGAAGGAAGACTAGTGATAGTAACAGGATGACTAGAAAATAGGCGGCTGTGTCTGGTCAACATTTAGGCCCCCAAAGTCAATAGTGTACCCTTCTTTACTCACATGCTATCCAAATATGTACTGGACAGGGAGGCAATATGGGTGTGGGAAGGAGATTTTAATTGTGTTTTCGATCCCCACCTTGATAGATCTACATTGGGCAACCGCAGCTTATCGCCTGCAACAGCGGCACTTCAGCAAGCTCTACTCACCCCATCCTTTTTCCCAGAGTGCACTCTTTTTACTCTCACCAGCATGTTATACAATCCCGATTGGATGATGCGTTCACAGGTCGCGAACATAAACACCTATTTGGGGAGGCTACATACTTGAGCACCGCTGGTGACAACTCTAACACTCTTCCAACATAGACCTCCCATTCCTACATGGAGACTGAACGCCATGGTACTGACGTAAAGCTCCACGCTTGTGGAAAGCAGAGACGACTTCCTTATGAACAATCTACTTAGTGACCCGAACCCTGGGACGCTTTGGGAAATACTCAGAATTATAGTTAGGGGCACATGTATCTCAACCACTGCGGGAGTCTGCAAAACACAGACAAGACAGTTGACACGACTGTAACAGCGGATATCAAACATAGAAAACGCCCCAAATTCTCTAAATAAGACTGAACACGCACTTCGTGAACTATGACTGCAATGTGCTGATTTGTAGCAGAGAGTGGGAAAGCATGATAGATTGGTATATACTGAAAATCAGCATTAAGCAGGAGAAAACCCAGTAAATGTTTATTGTGGCTGTTAAACAAAGAAAAAACAAAGTCTTTGATTGACTCTATTATGACGAGCTCCAACACGACGTAATATACACAACTGGAGATGAAGGACTCCTTTAGGGATTATTATGAAAATGTGTACATGCAACAGGAGGAACACCTGGATATGGATATCGCAGATACCCCACAGTTAATTACTCTCTCCACTCTCACACAAGAACAGGCCCAGGCCCTAGACGAACCACTTACAGTTCATGACATGAGAGAAGCTGTGTCTTTCCTACCAGCAAGGAAGACCCCAGCAACAGATGGCAAACCTTCCAAACTCTATAAGAAATATGGAGATCGGGTGCTCCAACCTTTGCTGGACACATGTTTACACGCATTCGATGAAGGTATCCTTGCATCCACTATGCGAGAAGGCTTGATAGTTCCTATATTGAAACCTGGGAAGAACCCCCAGGATGTAAGCTCTTCTACACTGTCGTCTATGCTAAATACTGATAGTAGGTACTCAGTGTGATCATTGCAAATAGGCTAAAACCCCACTTGTACAATCTCACACATTCAAACCAGCCGGGTTTCATCCCGGAGAGGGCAACTTCCCAAAATCTCCGTAGACTCTATCACATAATTGCAGAAGCTCAAACATTTGAAAACAATCACATGGTTGTGTCTCTGGATGCTACAAAGGCATTCGATACGATAGGGTGAAAATGGATGTTCGCCACAATGAAGCGCTACAGCTTGGGTGCTACATGTATACAATGGATCAAGCTGCCCTAAACTAAACTGGCAGCTAGAGCCCATATGGGGAATACAATCTCGAGAGCATAGAGGGTCCAAAGCGGGGTGAGACAGGGAGGCCCACTTTCCCCAATACTGTTCACTCTGGGGATGGCACCCCTGGCTAGGGAATATTATGACGTCATCGTATTTCTTTATATTCTGATGACGTCCTGCTATGCTTGAATACCCCTGAAACAACGATTCATATATTTTTGAAATATTTGAGAATGTCGGTAAGCTCTCTGGCCTACATATAAACTGGGACAAGACATGTGTCTTTCCCCTGTACTATGACTGGTGAAACCAGCATCCAAAATGTACAATCGTGCCCACATACCTCCCATTACTTGGGCGACGCGTATGTCAATAATACGCACATGGCACTTACTACACTGAATGGCTCACTGGACTTCTGGAAGAAACCTCCACTCTCATTAATGGGAAAGGTCACAATAATTAAGCCGGTTGTTCTACCGGGATTCCTCTATTGGTTTGCTAATATACCCTTTCTGATACCACATTTTTTTTACCGATTTGGATGCTAAACATAAGAAATTGTTATGGGGCCTCAAAAGACACAGGATTGCATTGCAAACACTCCATAGGCCTACCGCTAGGGCGGGTTGCGGATGCCGTATTTTGATACTTTCTACATCGCTGCACAACTACAATATATAGCCATGTGGCTTTCAGACGACGAGAACTCAGAGACTCTGCTTCTGAGTAGGGCAGTTACATCACACAAAATGAAGGAGCACTGTGGATGGGGGCGGCGAACAATAGCGCCACCTCATTGATTAAGACAGGTGTTCAAATACAGAAACTGACCTATGCCAGAATAAGGTTAGGGACTCCCTATTCACCGGCTATCCCATTGGGCACTGGATCCAAGATACCCTTCACTATATTGCAACACATGCACACAAAATGGAAACACAAGGCATATCGACCACGGGCGACATATTTTCGGACAGACAACTTGTACCGTTGGAAGAATTGAGAAGCACTCACGATATATAGACGCAGGGCAATTTCTGACCTATGTTATCATGCTTGACAGAGCTAAGCGTTACTGGAAAAGCTTGCTGGCGGAACCGCCCCAAGACAATATTTTAAATAAACTGGTGGTAGGCGGGTTCGTTAATATGTGATGCATTAATAGATAAAGCTTCCCGGTGGGAACTGAACGTCAGAGAGGCATGGAAAAAAGATCTGGGCTGTACCCTGGAAGACTCGGAATGGGAATCGATGCTTGCCTACCCAAAACCAGTGTGGAGAAATCAGCGTTCTAAGTTTAATACACCTCAATGTGCTTCATAGAGTGTACCTGTCTCCAGGGAAAATGCCACAAAGGTTCCCTGACACCGGTCACAGCTGCCCCAAATGCCGGACGGCGGGCAGTGATCTGATGCATATGTTGTGGACATGCCGAAAAATATCCCAGTACTGGGAACACAACTGTACTACGCTAGAGGAGCTTGAGTTAACAGATGCCCCTCGACCCCGTAAACATATCTATTGGGCTCCCAGTTGTCAAGGATCCCGGAGAACAGTATTGGGTAAGATCTTAAATCTGGCCCTGGTGCTGACGATACAAACATTGCATGGATGTGTACACAGTTTTCCAGACATGTGTGCTGGGAAGATCACCATTTAATCCTTTCTAAAAAAAAATATTTCTCTGAGGGAGAATGCCTCCAAAACCTCACTGAGTTGGTTCTGCGTGTTCACCCCGGCACAGCAATTCATGGAAAATATTTATGCCTGTCTGCCCCCTTCACTATAACTTACTTCCTGGGGCTCCTTACTCCGCTTCCTCAGTATCTCCTTCCACCGTTAACAATGTTGCTTTCCTTGTAGCCCCAACATTCTTAAAGACTTGGCTGTTCAACTGACTGTATTCGTTCGAAGAGTGTTGCATCCCCTCACTGCACCGCCCTGTTTTTGTGCTCTCTTTTTTCCTATGTAACATGTAACTTTGCTACACTGTACCTTTTATAATGTAACAAGCAACCTAGTATCCTAACTTAACTAGCGCCGAGATACCCTGCTTGTCTAACTGTTTATCTGTTTGTACCGTCTGTGAGCGCTCGGAGGCCTGCGGGCGAGCCAGTGCTTTACAAAAATTGAATAGAATAGAATAGAGTACCCAAGGGTTTTGTGCGCTGTAATAAACGAAAAAATAAATAAATAAAAATGAATACATTCATTTCACGATCAATGGTCGTCTACTCTGCCCCGTAATCGGGACCGACTGGGTCCTCCCCTTATACCAACTCTAGCTCTGAGTAGTCTTGGGGACTGGAATACTGGGGTGCGGGCAGAGCTGTCTTTCGGAAGTACATTGGCACCCCTAAGGAGTTATGCATACAAAGAATAGTTGACGTCTTTGTTAGTTGGATCTCGTTAACAAAATCATTGTATTTCTAGATAAATTGAAGATTGTAAAATTGGTATTTTTCAATCTGGCAGCACCCATTTCATTTAATTTGAATTTAAATGAAACAGCAAGCTAGTTGTCCTCTTTTCCATACGACAGGGAATTAAATAAGTGGTTATATATAGACAGCCCAAAATTAAATTGTGAATCTCAAGGTATTAGATTCCCTGGCTCAAATTTGAGAAGCACTCCAACTGCAATAATCTTATTTTTTTCTTCTAAGCTTGTCTGATCCCATGCCATTAGTCGATAAGAAGGAAGGCCTGCATTGGCGCTTCTGAACTCCTTTTTTAAAATTAATTAATATGCCCTACTGTCCTGATCGGATCAACAAGTAAAAGGCGCAGCAGATTGCCGGGAAAACAAAAAACAATAGCTCCTCACTTGTGAGCAAAAGTCATTACATACATGAATGCACGAAGGGCAACCAAGCTGGCCGTTCCCCTACAGGACTCAAGAAGAAGCATTTGTATTGGATTGTAGTACTCATTTATATAGCGCCTTTTCCCATTTGCATGGCATCAACGAGCTCTGTGGTAGGAACGCCCTCGGGGGCCGAAGTCCAGGTATTGGAATGTTCTAAGAGAAGGCTTTAGATGAGTATGGGCTTTTGGCCAAGATTAGGATTTAGGAGGGCTGGCTAGGCCCCAGTAAGCAGCCCAAGAGGTCAGTCATGTGGGTGGGTACTTGTTAGGAAAGATTTCGTAATTGTAGGTAATTTTCCTTCCATGTGGCAACCCCTAAACTTTTTGCTGTTGTTTTTCACCTTGTTCTTGACTTTGCCAGAGAAGTGCAGCCTTCTGCCGCACTCCTCTGGGCTTTCGCTCCTTTTCTTACGGGGAAACTGACATGCCCTTAAGACAGTCAGTACCGGGGAACGCTGTTTCCCGTAGTTTCTTTTATCATGTTGCGGCTTTAGTGCAACATGACACAAGAGGGCACTGTAAGCTAAGTTACAGCTCTCTTGGGTCTCTAGCTTTCTACAGGCCCTAGATACTCGTTTAGGATGGTATTTGATCGGTGCAAGTCATTCAGGGATTGGAATGGTAGCAGCGATCGTTTTGTGTATTTTGAGCTCCTTTTGGCGTTCTGAGCGCATTTTTCGCACTGAACCCAAAATGGTGGCCTGGCTCCCAAAATGGCCAGACCACGAGGCTCCTTTGTCCTGTCCACTGACCGTCTTGCTCCCTTCACCTTCCCCAGGTCGAGCGACCCGGGGCCTTCCTTATTTGGGCATGTACTTTCCCGCGAAACGTGGTTGCTTTCGCGGGCTTCTACATGTCGTTTGTGTGCCCCCAGGGTGTGGGCTGGGATGTCTGGTCCCAATACACATCCTGGGTGCCAGAGAGTCTAGGGTGGTGTGAATGCCTGGGACCACCGTGGTCCGTGATTGGTCCGCGTATGGTATGTGTGTTGATGAGCGGATCTCCCATTGGCTCCCCTCCGTTTTGGCGCGTAGGGACCCGTGGATAAGAGGGAGCTGGAAACACCACTACCATGTCGATCTCCTGAGTTCTCACGAACGAAGGAATACAGGAGCCAAGTATCCTGCAACCACGAGGCTGGACCGAGGAATCGCTGGTGACCCGCTGAAGGAATTCTCATTTGCACTGCTGTCGTCCTGTGAAACCCTTTCCTCCTTTGATCGAACCAGAAGGCCTGTACTGGTGCTTCGACCTTTGGAATAGCAGGAACAGCTATTCCCGGCGACTTCATCATCTCCTGCCAAGTAAGCCTTCGGAAGTGTCTCTGGGCCATCCAGTTGACTGACCAGCTTACCAGGGAGTCCTGCTCTGTAACCGCCGCCAGGTTGTGTTGTATTTCGAGTCCTTGTCACTCTCCCACGCTTCGTACACTTGGCGTTCCCAAGTCTGAAGGGAGGAGTGTACATTTGGCTCGGATACACACGGCCGCTCCGTTGTCCTGCTGCGGCAACAAACTGTGCTGGTTTCGTCGATTGGGACGTCTTTTTGCTCTACACGACTACGAGGCGTTCCCTGCTCTTCTGAACCTGCCAGCTGCTGAAACTAACGTGGAGAAGCCTGGGTCTGCTTGCATCGGGGACCGGTGAGTAGTATAGCTAGGATCTGGTCGCCCTCCTGCAGTAGCCCATTGCTTTTCCCTGCTGTGTAAAAACAGCACCCTTTTGTCCGTACTCGCGCTCTGCTTCTGCTCACTGTGGAGGCTGCGCTTGAGTCGCGGAACCTGTTCTTATTCTGTTGTGCACTAACCCGAACTGCCTGACTTCCTCCGAAGAGCTTCTCCTTTTGCCCGTTGGCACCAGCGTGTGCAGGTACTTTGAGCACAAGGCTCCACTCTTCGCAGGGCTCGGACTTCCATCTAGTTAGGTGCCTCTGAAGGCGAACTGAGTCTAAAGCATCATCGCACTGCCTGTTTTCCTTCCCTTTCAGGTGGACTACACATTTCGTGCATATAACGCTTGCGACTGTCGTATTTGTATATATATTGTGTTGATATGGTATGTGTTGGCTTAATATTGTGATATTGTGATTTTCTCGCTACAGTCATTGTTTTAAAGGCCTTAAAATAAATGTGTATATATTTTTGATATAACAACTGTTTGGAGTAGTTTGTAAGCGCTCTTGCTTTGTGTGCTCATTGCGGGCTTTCAGTCACCCTCACCCCTCTTGAGACCTAGTCTTGACCGCCGCGATCGCTACCTTGATTGGTCTGGCTCGTCCAGAGGTTACCCTGTTCCAAGTAATTAGGTTGGCCTTCTGAACTTCTGCGCCACCAGGACAGAGTTCAGAAATCCGTCTTAACAAATTGGTGTACAGCGGTGGGATACGACTGAAGGTATCCAGTGTTGCGCACGAACTAAGGCATTTCAGGTTATTCCAACCAGTACACGTAGTGAATTGTTGTAGTATAACTTTAAAAAGGCCATAGTCCTATCAAACAGTATGGAAACAAATACCTTGTTAACTTTAAATGCTTCCAAATCAGAAACATTGAAGAAGATGTGTGCGGAGAGAGGTGTTTCCTTTCAAGGCACTAAATTGGAAATGATCCAAAGAATCGTGGCGTGGCAAGAAGCGCAGCTTGACGCTATAACTTCTGAGGACAGTGCAGAAGGTGGTGGGGCTGCTCTCACTGGTAGAACCGACAGTTCTGCCGCTGCACTGATCCATCGCGACCACGAGGACAGGGAGGATGTGATGTCTAATGTTTCCTCTGCCAGTGTTGATGGGGAGGCTATGCTTGAATTCAAGAAGCAAGAGCTGCGGTTTAGGCAGCAGGAGCTTGAATTCAGCATAGCCAAACTAAAAATCGAACAGGCAGAAAAACAGAAAGACAGGGATCACCAGTTGGAACTGGCCAAGCGTCAGGTTGCAAATGGGTCCAAGGGTCCTGGACATGGGTCTGGGGCCTCCTCTCATCCACGGTTTCCGAAAGATCTGCTCAGTGTGTATGAAGAAAGGAATGACATTCTGGACTGGCTGAATGTGTTTGAGTATGCATGCGAGGTTCAAGAAGTTGACAATGCTGATAAGATTGCGTGGTTGCTCAGTAGACTGCCCCATTCTGGCTGTAGTGCCATTATGGAAATGTCAAAGGCTGAGCGAGCTGATTTCGCAATGTTAAAGCAAACTCTCATTTTAAAGTTTGGGAAGACTCCGGCCCAATATTTAAAGCGTTTTCGAGAGTATAAGAAAAAGGAAGGTGGTACTTGGGTATCTTATGTCGCTGAATCTTTGAAAAACTTAACTGGCTGGGTCGAAGGTTATAAGGTTTCTACCTTCGAAGGCATGATAAATCTTGTCATGCTGGAACACATTTTTGCTTCTTCTTCCCCGGAGCTTAAGCAGCATTTGGCCGATTCAAAGGAGATAGATCCTAAGAAGCTGGCCATTGCAGCAGACTTATGAGTGTCACATCGAGTGTCCCATAAGGACAAAACTCATCCTGGTAAGCAGGAGGAAGGGAAAAAGTCCCAAGATATGGAGGGTGGGGAATCTGCTAAATCTTCTTCCCATAAGGGCCACAAAAAGAAAAACAAGGATAAGACACAAGAGAACTCACAGGGTAGTGGAGGTCAGCCTCCGAAACAGAACTCTGGTTACAATAAGCCTCCCTACGTAAACAGACCCACTGGGGCTTGTTTTTCTTGTGGAGCAACTGACCACGTGAAGGGGGATCCCCGGTGTAAGGTTAGACCTTTGGGGGTCCACTCCGCTAATCTGGCCTTCTCCTCCTACGAGGAAGAAGAGATTACAGGAGCATCCTTCTCCTCAGACTCATTTCCCAGCGGGATAGAGGCTGAGGTAGTTTTAGTGTCCCTGGGTTCCTGGGAGCCTAAAGTCGCAGAGGCTTATGCTAGGATTCCGGATAATACCAAGCACTACTTTAAAGACAGTGTGCTGATCAATGGAGTAGATACTCCAGCTCTTAGGGATAGTGGGTGCAGTCGCACTGTAGTGGATTCTACCTTGGTAAACTCAGAGGAAGTTGCCAGAGCTACTCTGATGCCCACTAAGTTGGCTGACGGCCCCCTCCGTATGTTTCCAGTAATACCTGTAAATCTTACTTTAAATGGTACAGCAGTCAGGATTCCAGTGAGCATTCAGAGAAACGTCCCGGGAAAGGTCTTGTTGGGTAATGATCTCAGAGCTTTAGGGCTCGTAGGAGACACTGCCGAAAGACCCTACACACGGTCTCAAGCACGGGCAGCATTGGCCAAGTCCAATACGCCGCCCCAGCCGAAGGGGAAACCCAAGGCGAAAGGAGTCGACAAGTCAAGACGAGGGAAAGAGAATATTCCCCCGAGCTCGCCTACCACTGCGGTGGAGGAAGTTGGTCAATCGCCCGGGCCTGACGAGGAGGTGGCGATGCCTGAAGTATTCGACCCCAACGATCATCCTGAACTAAAAGACTTGTTAGTTGAAGGAGGTCCTGATAGGGACGAATTCAGTAAAGGCCAACGTGAGTGCCCATCTCTGGAAGGCCTAAGGAGACAGGCCTGCTCCCAGCTTGAGGGTGAGCCTCCTGGGATGCATAGGATTTACCGGGAAGGTGGACTCCTGTATAGTGAGCCCACAGAGTCTACAGAAGGAGACCATAGGAGGTTGGTGGTTCCCCTTGCTGTTAGGCCCTTCCTCCTGCAGTTGGCGCATGAAGTTCCCCTTGCTGGTCACCTTGGTATGAAGAGGACCAAGCAAAGGTTATCCATGCACTTCTACTGGCCCAAGATGGGGGAGCAAGTAGAAAGTCACTGCAGGAGTTGTGCCGCCTGCCAGTTGTCTGGTAAGGTTGGCGCGACAATCCAAGCTCCGTTGGTACCGCTCCCAGTTGTGGGGGTACCATTTGAAAGGGTAGGGATCGACATGGTTGGTCCCCTTGACCCGCAAACATCCTCGGGCAATAGGTTTATCCTGGTGCTGGTCGACCATGCCACCAGGTATCCTGAGGCCATCCCATGGAAAACTGTAACTGCCAAGTCAGTTGCAGAAGCTTTACTCGGCATATATACTAGGGTTGGCTTCCCTAAAGAAGTTGTGCCGGATGATGGCAGCAACTTTATGTCGAAGTATAGGCAGGCTATGTGGAAAGAATGTGGGGTCACCTACAGGTTCTCTTCTGCATACCACCCCCAGACCAATGGTCTGGGGGGGCGTTTCAACAGAACGTTAAAGAGCATGATTGGGGCTCTGGAGGAGCCTCAGAGAAGAAAATGGGATCTTCTTGTTTCATGCTTACTGTTTGCCTACCGAGAGGTACCACAGGAGGGTGTTGGCTTCAGCCCCTTCGAACTTCTGTTCGGTCATCCCGTACGGGGACCCTTAGCCATCGTCAAGGAGGGATGGGAGATGCCCACTCCCCATGTTACTACCAACGTAGTTGATTATGTGCTAGGGCTCAGAAAACGGATGGTACTTCTGATGGGCTTGGCTAGTGATAAATTGAAGGCAGGGCAAGCGCTGGTGAAACATTGGTACGACCAGAAAGCTTCCCTCATCAACTTTACACTTGGTCAGCAAGTCCTGATCATGAATCCCATAAGGCCTCGAGCTTTACAGGACAAATGGTCAGGCCCTTACCCAGTGGTGGAGCCCCTGGGTGAGGTTAACTATTCAGTGGACCTTGGAAGGCCTGAACAGGCTCCCAAAGTGTTTCACGTGAATAGGCTGAAGGCTTTCGTCCCAAGCGTCGAAATCGCAGCACTGCTACTGGCTTCAGATGTTGAGGAAGAGGAGTCTGAACCTCTCCCTGACCTGTTCCCAAGTAGTCCTTCAGATAGCTCTTTTGAGGGTGTCCGAGTGGCCCCTCACCAAAATGGACAAGGCTCAGTGGTTTACCTTGGACATGAAGTAGGTGGAGGGAGGAGACAGCCTCTACCCAGTAAAGTACAAGCAGTAGAAGACTGGCCTACCCCCACTACGCAAACCCAAGTGAGAGCCTTCTTAGGACTCACGGCGTATTACCGCAATTTTGTGGCAGACTATGGCACCATAGCTGCTCCTCTGACTGCCCTCACAACTCCGAAGAAACCCAAGAAGGTAACTTGGACCGACGAGTGTGAGAAGGCCTTCAATGGCTTGAAAGACTCCTTGTGCCAGGCCCCTGTCCTCAGGGCCCCTGATTATCAAAGACCTTTTATCGTGCAGACGGATGCCTCTGACACTGGGATAGAAGCTGTACTATCACAAGTAGATGAGAAGGGTAAGGAACACCCTATCGGTTTTATTAGTCGCCAGCTTAAGGACAGAGAGCTCAGATGGTCCACGGTAGAGAAAGAATGTTTCTCTGTTGTGTGGGCCCTAAGGAAGCTGAGGCCCTACCTCTATGGGACCCACTTCACTGTGCAGACTGACCATAAGCCGTTAAAGTGGCTAATGAACATGAAGGGGGAGAATCCAAGGTTGCTTAGGTGGTCCATAAGTCTACAAGGCTTCGACTTCACTATTGAGCATAGGCCAGGTGTCCAACATAGCAATGCTGATGGGTTGTCCAGAATGTTTGTTTAACTGACCTGAACAAGAGACTCATCCAGGGGTGGATTAGTTCCCCCTGTCCATAGTCTGGGAGGGGCGAGTGTTAGGAAAGATTTCGTAATTGTAGGTAATTTTCCTTCCATGTGGCAACCCCTAAACTTTTTGCTGTTGGTTTTCACCTTGTTCTTGACTTTGCCAGAGAAGTGCAGCCTTCTGCCGCACTCCTCTGGGCTTTCGCTCCTTTTCTTACGGGGAAACTGACATGCCCTTAAGACAGTCAGTACCGGGGAACGCTGTTTCCCGTAGTTTCTTTTATCATGTTGCGGCTTTAGTGCAACATGACACAAGAGGGCACTGTAAGCTAAGTTACAGCTCTCTTGGGTCTCTAGCTTTCTACAGGCCCTAGATACTCGTTTAGGATGGTATTTGATCGGTGCAAGTCATTCAGGGATTGGAATGGTGGCAGCGATCGTTTTGTGTATTTTGAGCTCCTTTTGGCGTTCTGAGCGCATTTTTCGCACTGAACCCAAAATGGTGGCCTGGCTCCCAAAATGGCCAGACCACGAGGCTCCTTTGTCCTGTCCACTGACCGTCTTGCTCCCTTCACCTTCCCCAGGTCGAGCGACCCGGGGCCTTCCTTATTTGGGCATGTACTTTCCTGCGAAACGTGGTTGCTTTCGCGGGCTTCTACATGTCGTTTGTGTGCCTCCAGGGTGTGGGCTGGGATGTCTGGTCCCAATACACATCCTGGGTGCCAGAGAGTCTAGGGTGGTGTGAATGCCTGGGACCACCGTGGTCCGTGATTGGTCCGCGTATGGTATGTGTGTTGATGAGCGGATCTCCCATTGGCTCCCCTCCGTTTTGGCGCGAAGGGAACCGTGGATAAGAGGGAGCTGGAAACACCACTACCATGTCGATCTCCTGAGTTCTCACGAACGAAGGAATACAGGAGCCAAGTATCCTGCAACCACGAGGCTGGACCGAGGAATCGCTGGTGACCCGCTGAAGGAATCCTCCTTTGCACTGCTGTCGTCCTGTGAAACCCTTTCCTCCTTTGATCGAACCAGAAGGCCTGTATTGGTGCTTCGACCTTTGGAATAGCAGGAACAGCTATTCCCGGCGACTTCATCATCTCCTGCCAAGTAAGCCTTCGAAAGTGTCTCTGGGCCATCCAGTTGACTGACCAGCTTACCAGGGAGTCCTGCTCTGTAACCGCCGCCAGGTTGTGTTGTATTTCGAGTCCTTGTCACTCTCCCACGCTTCGTACACTTGGCGTTCCCAAGTCTGAAGGGAGGAGTGTACATTTGGCTCGGATACACACGGCCGCTCCGTTGTCCTGCTGCGGCAACAAACTGTGCTGGTTTCGTCGATTGGGACGTCTTTTTGCTCTACACGACTACGAGGCGTTCCCTGCTCTTCTGAACCTGCCAGCTGCTGAAACTAACGTGGAGAAGCCTGGGTCTGCTTGCATCGGGGACCGGTGAGTAGTATAGCTAGGATCTGGTCGCCCTCCTGCAGTAGCCCATTGCTTTTCCCCGCTGTGTAAAAACAGCACCCTTTTGTCCGTACTCGCGCTCTGCTTCTGCTCACTGTGGAGGCTGCGCTTGAGTCGCGGAACCTGTTCTTATTCTGTTGTGCACTAACCCGAACTGCCTGACTTCCTCCGAAGAGCTTCTCCTTTTGCCCGTTGGCACCAGCGTGTGCAGGTACTTTGAGCACAAGGCTCCACTCTTCGCAGGGCTCGGACTTCCATCTAGTTAGGTGCCTCTGAAGGCGAACTGAGTCTAAAGCATCATCGCACTGCCTGTTTTCCTTCCCTTTCAGGTGGACTACACATTTCGTGCATATAACGCTTGCGACTGTCGTATTTGTATATATATTGTGTTGATATGGTATGTGTTGGCTTAATATTGTGATATTGTGATTTTCTCGCTACGGTCATTGTTTTAAAGGCCTTAAAATAAATGTGTATATATTTTTGATATAACAACTGTTTGGAGTAGTTTGTAAGCGCTCTTGCTTTGTGTGCTCATTGCGGGCTTTCAGTCACCCTCACCCCTCTTGAGACCTAGTCTTGACCGCCGCGATCGCTACCTTGATTGGTCTGGCTCGTCCAGAGGTTACCCTGTTCCAAGTAATTAGGTTGGCCTTCTGAACTTCTGCGCCACCAGGACAGAGTTCAGAAATCCGTCTTAACAGTACTGAGGGAGGTCATGACAGAGCGCTAGTGCTGGAGACTCGAAATGTAGGGTGTCGCTGTATTCTAATGGCAGAGGTGTTGAGGCAAGTCTGGCGTTTCAGTGTGAAGTGGTTATGTGACCAGCGATACCTAATTTGTCATAGCCGTAGCTGCATTCCAGAGTGTGTGAATGGGGAGCCGTGCCTTGAAGCGGGGTGGTTCGTGTGGTACATTAGCACACACTGGACATCATTATGAGTGCGGTGGACACAAGGAAAACAAGTGGCACTTTAAATACCTCCTCCGGAAAAATATTGCGTTGCTCAGGAGATTCCATCAGAACCTAAGTGAATGAACAATATTTAGAAATGAGAGGAGTGATCTGGAAGGTGGACGCTCTTAATTAGCGCAACTACTTATGCTTTGAGGTGAAACGTCTGTAGGAAGTGATGCGAGGTTGGGGTGCCCCCTGAAATCTCGGGTTAAAGACCTATGCATGTATTGTTGTCACTGCCGCTTCTTCTCAAAGAAAGGACGAGTGAATGTCGGGTGGCAGGGGGGATATCGACCGATGTCTTTGATCATGAGGACAAAATGGCGCCTTCGTGGGATATGATATGATATGATATTTTATTTATATAGCGCCTATACACAATGTGTTTCAAAGCGCTTCAAGGCAAGGGAGGGAACAAGGGAAAAAACAATGACATTCTTACAGGCCATGAACAGTAAGGATGTGAAATTAACTATCGTACTCGGCCTGACGACATTTCAGATAGTGCAAGAGCTAAAACATAGATAAGGAAGGGAGGGGGAGAGTGGGAAGGAAATGGAAACAGACAGGCGACTACCGTACTAGGCCTGATGACATTTCTGGTAGAGCCGGAAAAAAAACAAGTGGTGAGGGAGAGGGGTGCCGAAAAGTAGGGGAGGAACAAAACAAGCGACTATCATACTAGGCCTGACGACATTTCAGATTGTGCTGGAGGGGGGGTTGGGGAGGAAAAAAACAGTAAGGGGAGGGAAGAGGAGACAGACGAGGTTGCTATCATACTAGGTCCAGGGACAATTCAGATAGAGTAAGTGCATAGAAGAAAGTAAGGGGAGGAGATAGGGAAAGGGAGAAGAGAAAGGAGGAGAGAAAAGAGAGTAAGCAGTCAAAATTGTGGAGAGCGAATACAATTGCAGAAGTCAGTAGTAACACATAATGTTGCAAGCCAGGATACAAGATGAAGATGGGAACAGCATGATTCAGGGCTGAATCATGCTGGATAGAAGTGAAGAGTGAGAAAAAGCAGCAGTGAAAGTGTGCACGGCTGCGAGAGGGGCAGTTTCCTATTTGAGGATCCATGTTTAAGTGACAGCCATGACTCTAAGACGGTGGTGGTGGGTGTCAGAGCGGTCAGTAAGGAAGGAGGTCCTGTTACAGAGAGATGGTGCATTCCAAAGTTCCAGAGTGTGTGTTTAGTGGGAGAGCAAGAGGAAGTGGGGGGAAGAGGCGTGCTGCTTGAGGGAAACGAGAGGAGCAGGTGAGGTTGGAGTGGGTATAGGCTGAGCAGCCAGAGTGTCATGGCAGGGAAGAGAGAAGGATAGGTATAAGAGGGTAAGGAGCACAAGGGGAGCCATGTAGGAGAATGCATTCAGTGCCCAGGGAAAGGGTAAGGAGTGGGTGGTTAGTATGAGGATGGTGGAGAAGAGAGAAGGATAGGTATAAGATAATAAGGAGCACAAGGGGAGCCATGTCAGAGAATGCATTCAGTGTCCAGGGGAAGGGTAGGGAGTGGGTGGTTAGTAGGAGGATGGTGGAGAAGAGAGAAGGATAGGTATAAGAGGATAAGGAGCACAAGGGGAGCCATGTAGGAGAATGAATACAGTGCCCAGGGGAAGGGTAGGGAGTGGGTGGTTAGAAGGAGGATGGTGGAGAAGAGAGAAGGATAGGTTTAAGAGGATAAGGAGCACAAGGGGAGCCATGTAGGAGAATGCATTCAGTGCCCAGGGGAAGGGTAGGAGTGGGTGGTTAGTGTGAGGATGGTGGAGAGGAGAGAAGGATAGGTATAAGATAATAAGGAGCACAAGGGGAGCCATGTAGGAGAATGCATTCAGTGCCCAGAAGAAGGGTAGGAGTGGGTGGTTAGTAGGAGGATGGTGTAGAAGAGAGAAGGATAGGTATACGAGGATAAGGAGCACAAGGGGAGCCATGTAGGAGAATGCATTCAGTGCCCAGGGGAAGGGTAGGAGTGGGTGGTTAGTATGAGGATGGTGGAGAGGAGAGAAGGATAGGTATAAGATAACAAGGAGCACAAGTGGAGCCATGTAGGAGAATACATTCAGTGCCCAGGGGAAGGGTAGGGAGTGGGTGATTAGAAGGAGGATGGTGGAGAGGAGAGAATGGATAGGTATAAGAGGATAAGGAGCACAAGGGGAGCCATGTAGGAGAATGCATTCAGTGCCCAGGGAAAGGGTAGGGAATGGGTGATTAGAAGGAGGATGGTGGAGAGGAGAGAAGGATAGGTATAAGAGGATAAGGAGCACAAGGGGAGCCATGTAGGAGAATGCATTCAGTGCCCAGGGGAAGGGTAGGGAGTGGGTGGTTAGTAGGAGGATGGTGGAGAACAGAGAAGGATAGGTATAAGATAATAAGGAGCACAAGGGGGGCCATGTAGGAGAATGTATTCAATGCCCAGAAGAAGGGTAGGAGTGGGTGGTTAGTAGTAGGATGGTGGAGAAGAGAGAAGGATAGGTATAAGAGGATAAGGAGCACAAGGGGAGCCATGTAGGAGAATGCATTCAGTGCCCAGGCGAAGGGTAGGGAGTGGGTGGTTAGTAGGAGGATGGTGGAGAACAGAGAAGGATAGGTATAAGATAATAAGGAGCACAAGGGGAGCCATGTAGGAGAATGCATTCAGTGCCGAGAAGAAGGGTAGGAGTGGGTGGTTAGTAGTAGGATGGTGGAGAAGAGAGAAGGATAGGTATAAGAGGATAAGGAGCACAAGGGGAGCCATGTAGGAGAATGCATTCAGTGCCCAGAGGAAGGGTAGGAGTGGGTGGTTAGTAAGATGGCCAAAGAGGCCTCAAATACAGGAAGCTATTGCAGGACTCTTAGGGCCTAATTCATGGAATTTTTGAAAGTCCGTGCAAATTCATTCTGTACTGCAAAAATGACTATGCTCTGACTTTGCTCGTCAGAAATACACTTTGCACAGTTTCACGGATCAGGGTTTATGTCGGCAGTGCAAAGTCACTTTTCAGCAGTGCAAATTCACTTGGTAGCGCGCAAATAATTCCATGAATCGGGCCCTTAGACTTGCAAGGAAATGGGGAGATTCTTTTTTGCTGTAGGACATTATGGCCCAGATGCCCCAGGGTTAGGTGTGCTTTACAAATGCCAAAATAAATAAATAAATAAATAAATGGCCGCCGTCACTGTCTGCACAGGATGTGGATAAAGAAATGTCTTATAAAACTAGTATTTTCACTCTGTCATGCCATGGGCTCATCCGACCGTATGGGGGATCATTGTAATGGCTAAAAGGACATGCAGAACCCCCAAGAAACTGTTGCAAGCCCCTTAATCTTGTGGGGAGAGGAAGGCTTTGTTTGCAGGAATGGAACATTATTCCTCAGGGTCATTTGGAATGGCAGGACGTGGGGAAATAGAAACAGAAATGTGATGGGCGGAAGATTTTGAATGAATCACCAAAAGTGGCATTGCTTTGTGCCGCCTTGCGCACCATTGTTTTCATCCCATAGACGCCACTGCAGAAGCGAACAGACATATGCAAATCAGTTTTGCCATTGCCACCAATAGCAGCGGTCCAGCCCAAAATGCAAGGCCAGGTCCCATCTGGACAGAAGAAAAAGCAACCCAGTTATGTTTTGGCCTTGTTTGGCTTTATCAGTGAGGTGCAGTTTGGTGCTCGATGGCACAGCAAGCAAGGGGCCCACAACTGGGCACACTGGGCCTCATTCCGAGGTCAGCGGTAACCTGTTGATGCCATTGGCAGGTTGCCTCTGACCCGGAATCACTGAATCCGCCGCCTGACTTCCCAGTGCCATCGGGACATTACAAGTCCTGGCGATGCGGGAAGTCAGGAAGTGGGTTTGGTAACTCCCCATTCCCGTGGAGTCCCATAGGGCTCCATGGGAGTGGGGAGACGGAAGCACTGGCGCCGTTGCTAACAGTGCCGGAGCATCCATGACGACTCTGCCTACCGGGCTCCAAGTGCCCGGCAGTGTCAGACCTGCTGGACACTACGGCCTCCGCAGGCAGACTCGTAGTGTGGCGGTCCAGAAACAAGGGTGGCAGTAAGCTTATCGGCTCCCTTGTTTCCGGACCGCCACACTTGGAATGAGGCCGTCTCTGATTTAGGGAGTCAACCTGTAGCCAAAACATGATGTAGAAAAACACCTTGAAAAGGTATTTCTACTTCCTGTCATGTCACTTAGTCACATGTAAACTGGGAGCCAATAAGAATGGCCAAGATGGCTTTGACCAGGAAGCTGCTGCAGCCCCGTTGGTCTTGCAGAGGGAGGAGGGTTTTGTTTTAGCTGTATGACTTTCATGAAGGGCTCAAATACACAGAAATAAAAAAATATAACTATAGAAATGTATATGCTGAGAAACACACCAGGAAAAAAAAGACTAAGGCCCTCATTACGACCCTGGCGGAGGTCCATGGTGCAATTTGCACCATGGACCATGGCGCAGAGCTGCCAACTCCGCCATGGGGGTTGGCGGACTTACCACCCCATTCCGACCTTGGCGGGGCGGTAAGTCCCCAATCCCCATTTACCCTTCCCCATTCCCATTTTTGCCCCATAGGGTATAATGGGAGTGGGGAAAGCGTTAATTACGCCACCGTATATTACGGTGGCGTAATTAACAAAAGGTCCCGTAGCGCCATGGATTTTTCCGCCCGGAAAATCCGGGCGTAAAAATCACCATGGCGCTACGGAAAGTCGTAATCTGGCGGAGAGGTACGCCATGCATTACGCTGGCGTAAACCCCTCTCCGCCAGGGTCGTAATGAGGGCCAAAGGCAACTAACTGATCGATCAGATTGGTCCGATAGCACAGCGAGTAGAGCGCTTGTTTTAACTTCAGTACAGCGGCAGGGCCAAACTCAGCCTTTCATCCTTACGAGGTCGATAAATGAGAACCACACACTGTGGGTAATAAGCTGCGCTCAGATGCCTGAGGGTTCGTATCGCTATATAAATGCAAAAATAAATCAACAATATATTTATTACAAAAACGACTACACAAAACGTTTGTCATACATGCACAAGTAACTATAATGTTTCCAATAGTACTTTCTTGAAATCACCATACGTTTACATCATGCATACTTCTTAAGAACTTCAGAAAATATTGCCAGGCAGTTAAACCTTAAGAACTGTAAACCCATTCATAAACCATGAACAAAAATAATGCTTTAAGTGAATAATCGAAGAGACGAGTGAACGCCAAGCAGCTGGCTCGACTCAATCAATCAATGCCATCAATTCGATCCTCTGTCTGAATGACAGTCATTCTAGTACAGCATTCTGAGGCGTGGCTCTCATGGGCCACGCCCCCCTCCAGTAAACTTACATCAGCCGGGCCTATAGCAATGGCACTTCAGAGGCAGCACTGACATAATAAAGCGAGCCTCACACCTCCAACTATTGCCTCAGGCCCCCATGAGCAGCTCCACCGCTGGGTTATGAGAGCAACCAATTCGAGTGCAGACGCGACCGGCTGGAAGCCATCGAACTCACCGTCGCAAATGCGAACTTGAACCATTGGAAGACATCAACTTGCCTTTTCAAACACTGACTCGACCCCTCTGGAGTTTGCACCATACACAACCTGACTCAATGCCATAAGCCAGTGGGATCGCATCGACACAAACTATCTCGCCATCGGCTCAACTGCAGCTAAAGCGCCAAGAAGTCTGGCTGTAAAGCTCCAAAAGAGAAGAAGCCCTGATCTCCTGTCCCTCTTTTGGGACCATAGTCGCTGTTAAGCCCTCCCTACTCTGCCCTTTTTTTTAACATTGGCATTGTGCCAACTTAGTGCCTGCACAACCCTGCTCACCTGCCCAGAGTTTTTGCTAGTGTTTTTATTTAGCTGATTAAACGTTTCTCACATTTATGCAGTGATTTTTCAAGGCTTGTTGCGATTAATAGAAGTCAAATATTTCTTAGTTAAATAGCAACTTGATAGTATGGGGTTGAGTGTCATTAGAATGACACCTTTCGTCATCGTTAATCGTCCCTGACGTGCTTACTTACCCTTAACTGTACATTAGTACCCGGCGAGTGGTGTGTGGCAGCCTCCCAGCCAATGAGGAGACTCGGAGCAAGGTCCTCACCACACGGGGAAAGACCCTGCACAGAGCCTCGTCTGAGCAGGAGGCTGACATCTTCCCTCGCTGGGAACAAAGGTGAGTGCAATCTCACGCCGTTTCGCAACTTGAGAACAATTTCTATTAGTAGCCTGATACAACGTGCCGGAGTACTAATAGCAATAGAACCCTCGGGTGGGGGCATTGTAACTAACATCCCGGGGCATTACCAGACCGGTAATGCCCTGCGTCCTCGGGTTCTATTGCTTTAATAATATACAGCCTTAGACATTAGATTGCAGGTGGTTTCCTCTTTACACTGCACATCCCACTATGGATTTTATAATGCTGAGTCAGCCGGCTGGTCCTGTGCACCCATACCTTTGAATCCCCTGAGGGTCTGAGCACAGGTGGTGGGTCCAATAGTGAGGTCATCGACTGGTAAACCAGAAAATGGCACGGAATGGGTCTTTACTATGTCTTAAAAGCGGAGGTGTTGCTAGGAGGGGCTATAGCCCTGGGTCTTTTGGTTGTAGCCCCGGATCGAAGCTCAGGTGCTGCAACCAAAATGCTTGCTAGCCCCGAGTCCTGACAGTCCCGACATTAGCGTAGCCCCTGATCTTTTCCAGACCTACCAACACAGGGGGCGGAGGGTTCTACCACATTAAGCACAGCCCGGGGCGCAGGTTTGGTGCTTTCAGCATACGAATTAGAAGCTAACGAGCAGCCCTGGCATGGCTGTTGCAGCCCACTAGCTAAGGAGGCTTTGCCATTAGGAGCTCTGAAATGGTCCTTTCCTCTGGGGCAACAGCAGAATTTACATCATTCGCTGCCACTGAGAATGCAGACACTAATGGCTGGATGTATGACTGCCCCCCAGTGTCTGCATCAGTGCCTGTAGGGGGGTTCCGGGCAAAAAAGGCACAGTGAAATGAAAGGAGGCATCAGTGGGTCTGGCTATCCAGTATCTCTGCGCCATCACTGCTCCAGCTGTCCAACATGTCTAATTCACAGAAGCCGGCAACGTCTGCATAAACACTGGCAAATGATTCCTTTATTGCCATCTAGTGGTGACGTCACTACTCGTAATATATGAGATAAAGCACCCCCTAACGTACGTTATATGGCTATTGCAAGTCACTGAGTAGTTCTGCGACCAACCGGCCTGGTACCTTAATAAGGTCACAAAACTCTGAGGTAACTTTCCACACCATTTTTATATACGGTAGGGGAGTATTTTATTGCTTATAATGCATGACCACACACTGTCATCCCCTTTAATAGCTGGTGTCTTGCTTAATCTAATGTAAGAGATCTTTCCTTTGCTGATTCATAGAATCAATGCAGAATCTGTTTGGATTTAGAAAAGTTAATATGCAGCTTTGAATGTGTTGTAGAAAAATTGTTTAAACATTTTGATGAAAAGGACGTTTTCATTTTGTACGTTAAGATAAGTAAGAACATGCAGCGTCTTGCTCAAATGTGTTAAACTTCAGCAGTGCACAAATTAACCATTCTACCATGAACTATTCCTTGGCAATTAATGACTGTAAAGTGTCACAAATAACTATTTAACAAGCAGGGAATACCAGGGGCTGAGTAGAGGGCAGCAGAAAATAGCCTTAAACCAAGGGAAAGGAAAAAGAGGATGGGAGGCTCACACAGGAAGCCAGGAGAAAAGAGAAGTAGTGAGGCAATTGAGAATGAAGGAACAAGGGTAGCCTCTCCTCAAACTGGGAAGCAAGCTGGAGGTTTGCGATATGCCGAGCTGGTATCAGCAAGCTACTGAAATGCGACGTTGGACACGGCGGGTGCCATTTTAGAAAAGACTAGACCGCTGCTGCTCTTTAGGCAAAAACGTAGCAGCAAGTCTCAACGGCTTCCTACGTTTCCAGGGATGCCATAGCCGCCATTGGCAGCTGTGACATTTGCTGGCTCAAGCAGCAGGCATTGCGCCATCACAGCTGGAGCGTAATAACTGATAAAGGAGTAGTTGTGATGTAATTTTCTTATTATAGGTCAGTTGTCATCCACTACTATCTTGTAATAAGAACATTAATTCCAGGCTTTTACAGAGACATTGCAGGATGTATTGTATTATAAGGAAATGACATCGCTTTGCATCTGTAATAACTTATTACAGCTGTATTGTGGTTTCACAAAGCAGTTATCTGAGCAAGCACAGAGCAGTAATGCAGGTGCCACTGGAGCACATAAAGGGGTGCTCGGCTTTCCAGATGACTTTCTCTGAACTGTCTGTGACAGTTCCCAGCCATTGGTTGGTAAGGAGGCATTCATAGTAGTAGGCCTACTTAGTGCACTGTTGGGGTTGAATACTGGAGAGTTCTAGTTCCATTAACTTATAAAGGAACTCAGCCTTCAGACTTACTTCCCTCTTTGGTCACAGAACTCCTCGGTGACTTGCGATATCCTTATAACATATGGCAGGCGGTACTTTACGCTACATAGAATAACAAGTGTGACCTAAGGTGCGTCTAATGGATTCTCTAATAGTTACATAACAATGACGGTTAATATTATTATCCTCTAGTCGTGGCATCACTAGTGGTTGTTGGTATCAGAGTCCTCTACTTGTGATCTTGGTGAATATTTACTGACATGAAGACTCATGCGCCCCGATAATGAAATTGCAGAGTTAGTGTTCGTCACCCTGAGGTTCTGTGTCTCTACTAAGCACTGGTCCTAGAGCCTGTGCTTTATGATTTATAATAATAGTTGCGGGGTACATTACTTAGTATATAAGAAATCACATAAACTCTTCACCGCCCCATCTGTCAGCTGTCTTGCCAAACAAGAACCCAGGGGTGTTGCTAGGTCTGGAAAAGATCTGGGGCTACGCTAATGTCGGGACTGTCAGGACGCAGGGCTAGCTAGGCCTTTGGTTGTAGCCCCTAAACTTCTATCCAAGGCTACAACCAAAAGACCCAGGGCTCTAGCGCCCTCAGTTTCCCACCCCCCAGCAACGCCTCTGCAAGAACCGCACATGTCCGCGGGCTTCCTCATCGTCATGCAGTACCACTATATCCATCCTGGAGATGCTGCCAGCTTGACATCCGCGTCAGACGTCACTACAAGAGCAGCGGCTCGGGGTGCGTGCATGTAACTCCCACCCGCGTCATCACAGCCCAACCATTGGCTCCCCCTAGCATAGGCCAAAGTATGGCTATTGTATACACTGAGGATTTGGAACTGGGGGGTGCCTATACACTGAACAGATACATATACACTTAAAGCGAGAATTGCACTGTTGCACGGCCTAATGCACTGAGGTCATGTACAATAATAAGCAGTATTTGCACCCAAGAGGGGCATCTACTCTGAGCAGAGATATGTACACTTAAGACGTAGAACTACTCTGAGAAGTAACTTCTCCTTGAGGGACATATGCATTGAGAAGCGATATATAGACTGTGAATGGAGAAATACACTGGGAAGTGACATTTCCAAGAGGAACATATACACTCAGGATAGATGTATACATTGTGAAGTGGCCTATTCTCTCAGCAGAGCACCTGTATGTTTGCGTGAGCCAATATAAAAGGCATAGACCCAAGTGTTTGGAACCTCTCTTGGTGGTAAATGGGATAAGAGAGATAAATTCAGCCTCTATTATACTGAAGAAGATTTGGTAGTGAAAGACAAGAGGCAAAACAGGGACTATAGAGCAATTCAAAATTGAATATTTCTCTGGGAGATGTAAATTACGAGGACATTACGATTAGTCTATAAGAAATATACTTACTGACTTAGATCATTACAAGCTTGATGGTACCGGCAAACTCGTCATACCGTTACCAACGACCGACTTCCCAGTGTCACCGGGATATTACGGGTGCTGGCAATGGCGGTAAGTTATTCATTATTTCATACATTTCTGCAGAGGGATCGATTAGAGTAATTGAAGGTACAACCATTTGTCAATGAACAACCATAAGTATCAAAACTATAGGCGTTGCCAATGCTTATTATTTCATACATTTTGACATGACTGGTTGCTAGTAGTAATTGAAGGAGAAAGCATTTGTTTGTGAATGAAAAACACCAATTGGCAAAAGTATTGGCTATGTCAATGCTGTTTTTTCATGCATTTTTACTCAAGTGAATGCTCGTTGGAATTGGAGCTTCAACCTTTCATTGTTTTTTTTAGTGAATGTCAAGGGTTTTGTTATACCATAGTTTGCTCAAGGGCCACTAGTCATGGCCTTCGGCCGTGGCCACTGTACCTGCTCCACCTATAGGTTTTCTTGGGGCCCACTAGCCATGGCCTTCGGCCCTGGCCATTCAGTATGGCCTTTGGCCGTGCCCACTATATATTTTAAAACACTAGCTTTCTTTCAAGCCCACTGGTCATGGTCGTCGGCCATGGCCAGTGGCCACCGGGCTCTGGCCATGTCCGCTGCACATGTTGCACCAATAGGTTTGTTTGGGGCCCAAAGACCAGGGCCACTGTCACAAAGACCCATTTCCCCCTGCCTAGTAGATGTCATCACAACAGATGCCCCCATTTATGGTTTGTCCTCTGTTTTCATTCCCCCTGATAATCCCCCAATAATTACTGCAGTCATCTTGCGGTTATTACACGCCTACCGCTCGAAATTAAAAAGTCCTCACAGGCGCTCCCCATGTGCCTCCTTCCTTGTCTGTAAGTCCCCCCACCCACCTCAGTTGATTTCTATCTCCCATTACTCCCTTTCTCGCTCTGCTTGGTGTGACACATTTTCGTTTGCGAGCGTGTCTTGCGTTATTACTGCCTTAATCCCGCAAAATTCCCTCGGTATTCCTTCGATAATGCAAAAATGTCTGAACTGTAACTGGCTCCCCAGACCACCCCCAACTCCCCAACTTCACTTCATGTCCTCTTTCCTCCTTCCCACCTCTAGCCCGATACGATTTCCTCCTTTTTCCTCCTCCAAATAGCTTTTTTTTGCTCTTTTCGTTTTCAAACTCCAATGGTAGTAATGCAGTAATCGCTCACATCGAACAAAAAAAAATGACGGCTTTTCATTTCTGAAAAACCTCTCTGCTACAATGAATCATGGGAGATATAGCTATATTTTTGGGAGAAGGGCGAACCTCCTTCCCCATCAAATATTTTTAAAACTACCATTCGGACTAACCCCAAACCTGTCCCAGAAATTAAGTCAACGCTTCAAGCTCAAGTTGTTTCTTATGTGGTCCAATTCTCTCCAGCTGGTTTTGCACTTCGGCTTGATAAAATGTGGACTTTTTCTCTATGGGAAAATGAATGGAAGTAGGGCGAAAACAGCATTTGTTTTCTTTCTTAAATAACTTTTGAATTTATTTTTTAACAAATAATTCCCATAATTTACAGTCAGGGAGGCACGTGACAAAAGTCGTGTTTGGAAAATGTCATCTACCGTGGAAGTCAAACGTTTTTAGCAATAGAATTTGGGGATTTTTTGTGGCTCATGTTACACACACCATAACTATAGTGCAGAGACAACTTCACTATAGTGTATGTATGTATATATATATATATATATCTATGTTTCATTAATTTGTACACGGCACATCTCTAAATTTTATATTTGTGTTTTTTTCTGAAGTTCATATCTGCTGTTTAGCTGCTGCTCACTTCAAAATATTTACACTAAAATAAAATGGACGAAAGACGTCACGTGTGACAAAATGAGATAGAATCGAAGCAGACCATTTTTAGAAATCGTGTTCTGAAAATCAATTTTCCGCATTCTAGGCAACTGAAAACACTGCATGTTTTATCTTTTCATGACTTTTGAACGGATGTATGGATTGTCACCACACTCGGCATGCTTGGATAAACTGGGCACCGACAGCTTCTGTACAAATCCCGGTGAAGCTACGTCCGCAGGGCGAAAAGTTATAGGCAAAAGATGTGTTTCATGTTCCTACACAACCTTTGGTGTGACCTTAACTATAAAGCTGTGACTGTGGCTGGATATTGAGAACATCTCTATTATATAACAACTTGATTCACCGCAAAAGACCCTTAAAGCGCAAAGTACAACACATAAGAAAATCACATACCACATCCATACATTTCATATCAAAAATAAATCCAGCGTTATAATACCTGAACTCTTGTGTTACCAATCTAAGTCTGACCTGTCTTTTGTCTTTGTGTGCGCCCTGAGGCCTGCGGGCAGGTGGCCCAGCATACGAAGATTCAAATATATAAATAAATAAATAATCGCTGAGATACAGTTCCTTTAACAAACAAATACATACCATCCTTAACATTTTCTACACAAATTCATATAAAACAGCGCTTGAATAAAAGAATTAAGAACAGGGCTCATTAAACTCATTTAAAAAGCCTGCCCTAATGATCCACGTCAAGACAGGAAATGTGGCTGTTAAGTGTGCCCCCTCTTCTGTTGCACAAGATGTTTAACACCTCAGGGCTACTTCAGCCTGCCTGCTCTCTTGTTTCTCTAAGAGAGGGTTCAGCCATGTTTCCTTGGGACAGAGTATAAAGGACAAATGACTAAAAAAGGGAACAACCGTTCAATCAACAGCAAACCAGGAGCTACAGTGTTTAAAAGCAGTGGGCGGCCATTTTGCAGTGAAAATCTCAAGAGGTAAAATCTTTGAGACAAAAACAGTGAAAGGACTATTCTAAAAATCCTTGTTTTCATCCGAGACAGGTAAGTTTAATTGTTTCTGTGTTTTTCTCCCAATGTGCTGCTGGCTAAAAAGTGTTTCTGGGCCCTGACAGAAAAAGCCCCTTTCATGTCCTCTTTTACTTTCCTTGTGGAAACACCAGATTCCCTCCATGGAGCTAGCGAGCACTAAGCACTTCCAGAATACTGCCCCTGGGATCACTCCAGATAGGGTTTCCCATGGTCACTTAACGTGAAGCTAGCAAGCATTAAGCACTTCCGGTTATTCCCCCCAAGATCACTCCAGAGAGAGGCATATCCAAAGTCACTTAACGTGAAGCTAGCAAGCATTAAGCACTTACGGTTATTCCCCCCGAGATCACTCCAGAGAGAGGCATATCCAAGGTCACTTAACGTGAAGCTAGCAAGCATTAAGCACTTCCGGTTATTCCCCCCGAGATCACTCCAGAGAGAGGCATATCCAAGGTCACTTAACGTGGAGCTAGAAGTGAAGTTAACCAGTGAACTGCGCCAAGTTACAAACAATACATCAGAACAGTTGTAATGTGTTTTATTTCCGTTCAACAGCCTGACACGTGTTTCGAGCAAAGCTCTTCCTCTGAGGCTGTGCATGCATGGTCAATTAATTTAAAAAATTTACATATGCAATTAATTATTTCATACACATAATGTCGGCCAAACCAAGCAGAACAAAAAGGGGGTCATGCCAATTATATAGTGCATATTGCATATCAACATTAGATTGGTAAATGCAAGTTAGCATATCAATGTGACATGTGAGCAAACATAATAAAGAATGCATGTGAGCAATTACCATATCAGTGGTTGGCATCAGAATAGTCCCGTATTCAGGAAAGAAAATAACAAAAAGCAACAACAATAATTAGTATTGTACGGCGGCGGTTAGACAACCATGGATAGAGTTAGTGGCTAATTAGCCTATAATCTTAGTAATAATTAAAATCGTAATATTTACCCAAGAATACTTGTCCAATTGGATACTCTGTGCAGATAAATGACCACAACAAAAATAGGTGATGGTTGTATACCAATTCAGATAAGGCACTAGTACCTAAGCAAATAGTAAGGAAGGTTGGCACTTACCAATTACTTGATTTAAATGAGAAGTAATAACAGTACTAAACTAGAAACAAAAATAGTCTATAGCTATATACTAGTACAATTAAAATGGACAGATGTCAAGTTGACAATACTAATAATTGTTAAACTTAAAATGAAAGATTATCTGAATTACCATTGCAAATGCAATTGCACAAATTAGAAAAGCTGCATCAATCCCACAATGCCGCCGTTGTTGAGAATAATTAGTTCAACAGGCAAATCAAATCCGTAAAGCGCAGCCAATCCACACGACAATTATTGACAGAAGATGAAAGAGAAAAGAATATTCAAAAAGCCTGAGTTAGGCAATTGTCAATTACTAATGAACGGGCATATCACGGAGCAGGGACCGTGTCAAAGTATACACGTGTCTTGCTTACCAGCCTTCCGGCAGTGAAGTGATTCTAAGGAGAGCGCGCAAGCACTGTCTCGTGGTTATTTAAGGAAACTACACTGCAGACCGAGTGAGACAAACAGTCTTCTAACGGCCGCCATTTTAGGTGAGGAAATGAACATGAGCCACAATAAGCAAGAGCAGTGAAATGCATGTTGTCAGTCAAAGCAGTTGGCAACAAAAAAGTGGGTAAAAACAGAAAAGGGTGGGAACTCCACCTACCGCGGATATATCCTGTATCGATACAGTTTGAATTCACAATATTGTAATATTAATTTGATTTTAGCCGTACCAATTCAACTCACCATGGTTGTGTATCCAGCCGCAACACTATTACAATTAATGTCATAGGTGACAGTCACTTCGCGGGGAATGTACCTCCCTTAGATAACAAGGGGGTAAAGTGCCTGCATCCACAGAGCCAGTGGCACTTCCATAACAAAGATAATAATGGTAAATGCGGAATATTTATATATGGGTACGGAACAAATAATCCTTTCAAGAATCGAATCATTAAAAGTACGGATCAGCAGTGTCTATATACAGATGTGTAACAATTTGACGCTATAGTACAGAAAGGTATCATTTAGAGCACAACTATTTCATTTTTTCTTGTTGATGCATACTACTAATCAAATTCAGATTAAATGCCTAAACAGTAGTTTGTGCTGAATTGCAGATTGAGTCATAGGAATACATGAAATTCATGATCCGAATTAAGGCCTAGAGTAACCAATCTGTGTTTACAAATAAGTCTTGCCTCCAATTGCCTAAGCTTAAGTTCCATGTTACCTCCTCTCTTAGAAGGACATATCTGAGCTAAACCAATAAAACGCAAATCCTTAGTATTATCAAGTTGATGTGATGTCTGCCAGTGCAACGCTAGTGGGTATCTGGATTCCTGTTTATGCAATCTGGCCAGATGTTCTCGAATAAGAATCTTGAGGGGCCTAATTGTGCTTCCTATGTAAAATAGACCACAGACACAAATGATACAATATACTACAACTTAGTGTTGCAATTAATGAATGAATTGATTGCAGGTTTTCCCGTTATGCCAAAATCTAACAATTCAGACTCAAATGTATGCAAACACATATTACAGCTTCTGTATTTATGAAAGCCATTGCCCCGCCCTAACGTAGCAAGCATTAAGCACCTCCAGTTACTGCCCCTGAGATCACCCCAGAGAGAGGCATACCCAAGGTCACTTAATGTGGAGCTAGCATGCATCAAGCACCTCCAGTTACTGCCCCTGAGATCACCCCATAGAGAGGCATACCCAAGATCACTTAACGTGGAGCTAGCAAGCATCAATCACCTCCTGTTACTGCCCCTAAGATCAGTCCAGAGAGAGGCATATCCAAGGTCACTTAACGTGGAGCTAGCATGCATCAAGCACCTCCAGTTACTGCCCCTGAGATCACCCCATAGAGAGGCATACCCAAGATCACTTAACGTGGAGCTAGCAAGCATCAATCACCTCCTGCTACTGCCCCTAAGATCAG
Source organism: Ambystoma mexicanum (assembly GCF_040938575.1). Taxonomy (NCBI): domain Eukaryota; kingdom Metazoa; phylum Chordata; class Amphibia; order Caudata; family Ambystomatidae; genus Ambystoma; species Ambystoma mexicanum. The sequence continues at coordinate 102,076,209 of NC_090940.1, forward strand.
TCCAGAGAGAGGCATATCCAAGGTCACTTAACGTGGAGCTAGCAAGCATTAAGCACTTCCGGTTACTGCCCCTGAGATCACCCCAGAGAGAGGCATATCCAAGGTCACTTAACGTGGAGCTAGCATGCATTAACCACCTCCGGTTATTCCCCTGAGATCAGTCCAGAGACAGGCATAGCCAAGGTCACTTAACGTGGAGCTAGCAAGCATTAAGCACTTCCGGTTACTGCCCCTGAGATCACCCCAGAGAGAGGCATACCCAAGGTCACTTAACGTGGAGCTAGCATGCATCAAGCACCTCCAGTTACTGCCCCTGAGATCACCCCATAGAGAGGCATACCCAAGATCACTTAACATGGAGCTAGCAAGCATCAATCACCTCCTGTTACTGCCCCTATAATCAGTCCAGAGAGAGGCACATCCAAGGTCACTTAACGTGGAGCTAGCAAGCATTAAGCACTTCCGGTTACTGCCCCTGAGATCACCCCAGAGAGAGGCATACCCAAGGTCACTTAACGTGGAGCTAGCATGCATCAAGCACCTCCAGTTACTGCCCCTGAGATCACCCCATAGAGAGGCATACCCAAGATCACTTAACATGGAGCTAGCAAGCATCAATCACCTCCTGTTACTGCCCCTATAATCAGTCCAGAGAGAGGCACATCCAAGGTCACTTAACGTGGAGCTAGCAAGCATTAAGCACTTCCGGTTACTGCCCCTGAGATCACCCCAGAGAGAGGCATATCCAAGGTCACTTAACGTCGAGCTAGCATGCATCAAGCACCTCCAGTTACTGCCCCTGAGATCACGCCATAGAGAGACATACCCAAGATCACTTAACATGGAGCTAGCAAGCATCAATCACCTCCTGTTACTGCCCCGAAGATCAGTCCAGAGAGAGGCATATCCAAGGTCACTTAACGTGGAGCTAGCAAGCATTAAGCACTTCTGGTTACTGCCCCTGAGATCACCCCAGAGAGAGGCATATCCAAGGTCACTTAACGTGGAGCTAGCAGGCATTAAGCACCTCCAGTTACTCCCCTGAGATCAGTCCAGAGACAGGCATACCCAAGGTCACTTAACGTGGAGCTAGCAAGTATTAAGCACTTCCGGTTACTGCCCCTGAGATCACCCCAGAGAGAGGCATACCCAAGGTCACTTAACGTGGAGCTAGCATGCATCAAGCACCTCCAGTTACTGCCCCTGAGATCACCCCATACAGAGGCATACCCAAGATCACTTAACGTGGAGCTAGCAAGCATCAATCACCTCCTGTTACTGCCCCTGCGATCAGTCCAGAGAGAGGCATATCCAAGGTCACTTAACGTGGAGCTAGCATGCATTAAGCACTTCCGGTTACTGCCCCTGAGATCACTCCAGACATAGGGATTCCCAAGGTCACTTAACATGGAGCTAGCAAGCCTTAAGAACTTCCGGTTACTGCCCCTGAGATCACCCCAGAGAGAGGCATACCCAAGGTCACTTAACGTGGAGCCAGCAAGCATTAAGCACCTCGTTACTGTCCCTGAGATCAGTCCAGAGAGAGGCATACCCAAGGTCACTTAACGTGGAGCCAGCAAGCATTAAGCACTTCCGGTTACTGCCCCTGAGATCAGTCCAGAGAGAGGCATACCCAAGGTCACTTAACGTGGGGCTAGCAAGCATCAAGCACCGCCTGTTACTGCCTCTGAGATCAGTCCAGTGAGAGGCATACCCAAGGTCACTTAACGTGGAGCTAGCAAGCATTAAGCACCTCCGGTTACTGCCCTTGAGATCACCCCAGAGAGAGGCATACCCAAGGTCACTTAACGTGGAGCTAGCAGGCCTTAAGCACCTCCTGTTACTGCCCCTGAGACAGGGGAGTTGCTAGGTCTGGAAAAGACCCGGGGCTAAGCTGATGTTGGAACTGTTGGGACTGGGGGCTAGCTAGTCTTTTGGTTGTAGCTCCTAAGATTCTACCCGGGGCTACAACCAAAAGATCAGGGGCTATAGCCCCCTGAGCCCCCACCTAGCAACGCCCCTGCCCTGAGATCAGTCCAGAGAGAGGCATACCCAAGGTCACTTAACGTGGAGCTAGCAAGCATTAAGCACCTCCAGTTACTGCCCGAGGGATCATTTGCGATAGGCCATAAAGTGCTCGTATGAAATGTGAGCTCTTCAGAATGATTCAAGCCTAACCACAATTAAAAGGGTTTTGATGAAGCATCATGGGTAATTGGGCGTCGAGTATCTTGTGATAGGCTGTGACTTTGGGGTTTAAATGCAGCTTTCTTATTAAAGAGCTTTTGGACTGTTCTTTCCACGGCACGAGTGGAGGGAGGGAGGGAGGCAGGGCACAGCCTGAGCAGGGAACAGAACCTTAAGTGTAGGCTGCTTCAGTGGCGGCATCAGGACAAAGCTTCAAATGGGGTCTATGTTGGCTCTGCACCCTCTCCCCCCACCCTCAACATTCAACTGCCGCGTCAGGTCCAGATCTGCAATGGCTCTGGGGCCCCATTTAAGCGTTCTGTTCATTCTGTTTTGCCCTCTGTCGGTCAAGGGCTGCGCAGCAGGCGGCCATTTTAGGGGCTGTGTCACGAGGACAGGCTCATCTTCAGTGACCCTTTTCCATGAAAGGTTCGCAATCTTTGTGAAAAGTGCCAAAGCCCGGGTTGTGTGATGATACAGTCTGCTGTCCATTACATCTCCAGTAGGTGCCTTGACTTATGAAAGAAACATTAAAGTACATTCTTTTAAAATTCTACACAACTCTCTAATTGGTCGACAAGCAAAAACAGTTCTTTTATGCACGAGCGCACGTTGCAATTACATAATATATAGTAGCATGCTGCATGCATGACTATCGAACAGTCAAAAAAGCAAATAACTTTGATAATACAACCATGAGAAGAGTTTCTATACATTACAACTTGTCCGATTTCACTTGTAGCATTTGTGTAGTCAAAACTATTGCATTGGAGTAAAGGCATGCTAATCCCTGTGGCCATTCCCACCCACTACCTCCCCCTCCCCGCCCTAAACACATGCTTGTGGAATCTCCTTACACTCGCTCTATCAAGCAGTAGCATCAAATTCTGCTTGCCAGTGTTTGTTCTAAGCAGTCTGCTGAGAGTCAATGGCATGTTTCCAGATGTAAAGTGCTACTGGTATAATAAAAATGTCTTAACCAAGTGTGCCTTCAGCGACTTGATTTATACCTTTTACATGCACTGAAATCCTGCAAAAAAGAACATTGCCAAAGCCAATACTTTTGGCTTGAGGTATTAGATAAGCATTTGCCAGGTACTGTCATCATATGCCCAGCTAATCATTCCAATTTCCAGCTGTTGCAATCTTATGCCCAAGAAGTACCATACTGTCAGTACCTAGCAAATGCCTACCCAAAAGCCCAAACTGTTGTCATTGCCAATATTTGTTGGTAGAAGTCTCAAAATCAATCACACCGCTATTTCTGATTAAACTGCACTGCAGTGAAGGCATTTCTTTTTGGTGCCCTCTTGACTTTCGGGGGTGGGAGGGGGGTGTCTGGCACCGATGTGTGCGACGAGATAAGCAGCTATGATTTCACACGCCCCACTTTGGCATGGGCTGAGCGCCGCTGGTCTTTCCCGGAACCGGCGAGCAGGGCAAGCCTTGGCTCTTCTGGAACACAGAGGAAGTGTTTGAATCCGAACACTCGGCGCTCTGCTGTGGCAGTGACGGCTCGAGTGAGATTCCTGGAAAGCAGCGCGCGCCGGAGAGTGGCGCAGCGTCCTTCCTGTCGGCGGATCTGTCACAGCAACGGAAGCCGGGGTGGGGGCGGGAAGACATATTGCAGCTTTCTCTGCTTGCAAGGTGTCCTCGTCGGAATCCCCTCACTCTGGCTGGAGCTAGGCCGACGGCCCTGGGGAAATGCACATTTATTACACCAGGGCGTTTTGAAAAGGCTTGGATACACAAAGTAATGGCGACGTCTTATTTCGCGCACCCTAGACAGCATTTTCCAGTGTAATGCTGACAGGCTGTGCCGGCCTTAGCGGCGGCAGCGCCCCGGGCAGTGGAAGACAGATGTGACGTCCCCCCACTGAACACCCCTGGTCAATGGCAGGGGTTGGGGGCGGGGAGGGGGGTTATGCCAAAACATGCTTTCACTCCCCTTTCCCGCGCCGGTGCAGGGAGTGAAAACTGACTGGAATCGGGTGCTGATATTGGAATGAAAACCGCCTCTGTCCCATGTCGGAGCAGGGAGGTAATCACCTCAATCGGGCACTGATGCAAAAGCATCAGCACCCTATTGTTATTAAATGCGCCCTGCTCCCTGGGTTGGAAAGCCCAGCCCCAGCTCAAAAGCAGCCTTCACCCACTACGTCAGTTCGGGGGAGCCCTTGGCAGACTCCCCCAAGCTGAGTGGCAGGGGGCTAATGGCGCCCCGGCGCTGACCTGGGCAGCCCTGCCCTAGGGCCGGCCCCACTGACAGGTGGTGTGATCAGCTCCCGAGGCAAGGGTACTCATTTTATCAACCTCAGATGAAAGGTTTAACAGGGTCCCTTTTTAAACCACTGGACCATTAAAAGTGAAGCGTAAAGGTTTTGGTGCCATCGGACGGCAAAGTGGGGCACAGAACAGAATATGCATAACCCGGGCATTCGCCCACTGAGGTGCCCGGCCAATCAATGCAGTCCTTCACTTTGCAATATCATCGTAACACAAGCACCAGCATAATTGACAGCAGACTATGTTTGTTGGATAACAAAGGCCGCAGAATAAGAGGCGCCACCGCAGGAACAGCAATTCTTGATGGGCGACAGCGCCCCTCATTTTTTGGGCCCCTCCAGTATGCTCCTATTGGTCCTTTACCTTATTCAAAAAATGCTGGCGAATCATTAGCCTTCTCTCTGTCTGCAACCCACAGGTGGCACCCACACAACCCTTTCTGTAGACAGACCGCGCCTGCCCCGCCCACCACCACCCCCCAACTTTGAGCTTGGGATGGGAATAGGCGCCATCATGCCTCTGGACGCCTCAACCAGGTTATACGTTTGGCCTCCCGAGGAGCGGCCTGCGGCAGCCGCACCGCCATCGCCGTTCCCTTTCTACTCTCCCGCCCCACCTTCAACTTGCAATATGGTTTCCTGCCAGCATGTGTTTTAAAGCTGGTAGAAAACCAAAGGATTCGCGTACGATCCACCTGACTTTTGCATCTGCTGAAATTAAGTAGATCCCCCAGGAAACCATTGCAAATTCCGCCTGCAAAGAGTTATTTCGCCTTTGTTTACTCTTTCCATTCTCACTCCATTTTGGAACTGTTTAAAACGTATTTGAAGGGAACCATTTGCACATATGTGCAAACGTGCATGGAATCCTTCTGTGCAATTTGGGCGGGAGGTAAAATGACCCCTTAGTTGTCCTCCAGCGATTTGAACATGTCATCTACAGGTGATGAAACTATAGCTGCATCTGGGTCTACAGCAGGAAGACCTACTGACCATGTCCAAGCATTTGTAATGCCCTCACCTGTGATTGGCATTACCTTGTACTCCCAGGGGCTATGCTGGTGTATATTCTGGCACTTACCGGGATTTCAGGAGAACCGTGCTCCGCTATTGCATACTTAGCACCCTCGGCTGGTGCGGCAGCCGATCAGGTTGCTTCAAATCTGGGCTGAAGCTACCGATCCAAGCCCGGTTTGGAGCTACCCAAGTGGTCGTCGCACCTGGCGCTGCTGTTTTCTATCCTCCCCTCCCACATCCAAATCCAGCCCCTCCACACCTGCACCCCCTTCCACTAAAACCGCCCACTCCCACCCCATCCAAATCTTATTTTTCTCCTCGCTCTGGCCTGTAACTTGGGCCCCGGGCCGTTACCGGCCAGTGAAGCCCACAGAACGTGGAATTCTTGCATAAGTAATGACGTTCCATGCACACATTTCAGACTGATATGCAGTTGAGCGGTTGCGACCTCGGGTTCCACGAGCATCAGCAAGTAACTGTCAACGTCATGGAGGACTGTCTTTTAACCAGGCTCCGCAAGCACACAAGGCCATGTGTGTGGTTTCCGGGTGCTGTGTGGATTGACTACGTTAGTTGTTAGTTCTGCATGCATGTATCAGCGAGTAGTGGAATGCCCCTGTGACAGGCCACGTGGCTCTGTGGTTAAAGTGAGTATTGTGAGTTTTGGGTAATGGCAGGAGGCCACGTCCAGATGAATACACTGAAGGACAGGCATTCGAGAGCACCAATATAAATGTTAAAGTTAATGTTAAAGATCATTTGTACCGCACACTATCACCACCGGAGTGGTCCCCTGGTGCTCTGGCGGCTCTGGAAGATAAGAGGGGTGGGTGGACTAGTAGGGCATAACAGGAAGAGGTAGAGGGAGAGTTGTGATGTCCTGTTGACAGCTTCAGTTCGGATTGCACCATTCGCTGCGCTTGGGTGCGATTTACTGTTCGGTAGATTCCCATGTGCTGTTGTGCAGGGCTATGTGTGGTTTGTTTTGCAGTAGCAGCTTGGTGAAGTGCATGCGGATTGCTGTGCAGAGAAGTGGTTGCGTTTGAGAAGTGTAAGCAGAGCTTGAGGTTTTAGGGTTGGGTTAGTAGGGTTTTTAGGGGTTTTCTTACCTCCTTGCTTTGAGCTCTGTGCTCATCGTCTCTGTCCGTGCTGTGTGTTGGGTGGTTTGTAGTGGTTTGTTCCCTGGGTATTGTGCATGGTGGCGGCTTTCACTGCAATTGTGGGCATGTGGTTTTGAGGGCCTCCTCCCACCCTACGATTGACGGTATTTGGGTGTCTTCCTGGGTTTCTTGAGCAGGCTGGCACAGGGATTTAAAGGTATTGCATATTCACAGCTTTTAAAGGTATTGCATAACAAATACCATTTCAAACCTACATTACAGACTGACATTCATTTCAACCAAGTCATTAATGACATGAAACGCATAAAAGGCACACAGGCGCTCATAAACCAGGCGGTAAAGGTAAAACCATCAATATTTGAAATATACCTGTTTTAACCACTTGCTTGATCATGGGCCATGCTGAGTTACTGCATGTAGTTTTCTAGGCAAGGGCAGTGACGTCACGCTCCCTGGCGTGTGCCTTCACCCTCCACATCTATGAAACTATGGGCCTCTTTCTGAGCTTGGAGGTAATTCTGTTGAAATGACCCCCAATCTCAATTACAGATATCGCCACTTGGTGCCACCGTAATATCAAAGTGGTGTAATGACGAGGTTAGTCCCCATTTCCACCCGTGGTAATTCCGACAGCTTTTGGCGGTCAAGTGAAGTTTAATTCCAGAACTGTGATGGGGATACATTTTTCACTTGCATTCCAAAGTTTAGCGGTGCAGGAAACCTAATGGTAATTCTGATACCAGCCAGAAGAATCAGCAGAAACAAATTTACTGCCGGAAATGTACTGCACCATTAAAGTCAAGATGAAGCCCTGTAAGAGGAATCTACCTGGCTTAAAGGCCAGTCCATCACTTCTAGTTGCACCACAAAGCAAGGTTACCTTACTGTTTCCCAAACACAGATGTCCTCCATCTCACAATTCTTACTCAGTGAGGTAGACTGGCCTATACCAATATTGGCCAAATTCTACAACTAGAAGTTCCTCAGAGATTCCACTTGGTTTGGGCAGATTCAAACAGGTCTTTCTCCCAGCCCTACCTCCCTCCACCTTAACCTAAATCTCGACCAACGCGATCCGAATAATCTCAGACCCATAACAAACTGCAACTTCATCCTCAAAATCATGGATAAGATCGCCACCATGCAGCTCCAGGCACACGTAGAGGAATCTAATTCCCTCCACCCACAGCAGTCTGGTTTTCGCCCCGCACACAGTACCGAGACGGCCATGTTAGATCTGCAGACCAAAATGCTCGGTATTATTGACAAGGGTAAGACAGGCCTCCTCGTTCTACTCGACCTCAGCGCCGCATTTGATCTCCTCGACCATAACCTACTCCAGAATGCGCTAAAAAAGACCACCAACTGCTCTGATGAAGCCATCAGATGGATAATGTCCTTTCTAAAAAACAGAATATCCAGAGTGCACTGGGGGGACAAGTTCTCCCTTGAAAAAGAAATCCTCTGTGGAGTTCCCCAAGGGGCCAGTATGTCACCCCTACTGTTCAATCTTTACTTAAAATACCTATGCCTTGTTCTAGACCACATAAACACCTATTTCACTAACTATGCTGACGACACACAGCTTGTATTCGAACTAAGTGGCAATTATCAGAAAGATAGCGAGCAACTTACCACGATATACAACCACGTGGAGCAATGGATGGACTCCAATTGGATGTGCCTAAACGGAAAAAAAACGGAACTCATGATTTTCGGCTCATCCTCTGCTCGTGCTAAGCTACCCTCATCCTACACATCCTTCCACATTAAAGATACCCCCATTCCGGTCCTAAGCAAGGTTAAAACCCTAGGTATGCTGCTAGAAGCATCATTGGGTGCGGACGCCCAAGTACAGTTCATCAAAAAAAACTGTGCCTACCACCTCCGTCTAATAAAAGCCATCAGACCTTTCATATCCGAGGAAAATTGTGCGACCATAGCAAGAGCCACCATCTTATCGCGCCTTGACTATGGCAACGCTCTAGTCCTGGGTGCCTCCAAGCAATGCCTACAAAGCTACCAAATTGTACAGAACAACGCGGTAAGAATTGTCAAGCTTAAAACTAAAACAGAACATATCAGCAACTCCAGAAGAGAGCTTCATTGGCTGAAAATCGAAGATAGGGTGCATTTCAAAACCTTAACCATCGTTCACAGATGCATCTACGGAAAGGCACCAACCTACTTAAAAACTAGGATCAAACCATACGTTCCTAATAGAACACTGAGATCATCCCAACTTGTTAAAATTGCTACGTCACCTCACAAACTCAAAAGTGGCTTAGGTAGAGCCTTTCCAACCCTTGCAGCCAACCTTTGGAACAACCTACCAGACCACCTTAGACTGGAAACCAACTACTCGCGTTTTCGCAAACAGGTAAAAACCCATATCTTCAAATAAACGGCCATCACGGCATATGCCTCAGTTAGCTTAATTCTATGTGACTGTCCCGTCTGCTCTGTCTAATCACTATCTGTTCCGTCCGTTCTCGTGTCCTTGTTTCTGCGCCCCGAGGCTCGCGAGCTACCGGCGCAATATAAATATTAAATAAAATAAAAATAAAAATAATGTTGGGAGGTCTTAAGGAGACAGCATGGACCTGTGAATAGCCTTTGCACTGTTAGTCTGGAATTCTACCCAGAACACATCTCTTCAGCAGCGTGTCCTCTACCTGTGCCTCTCTGGTTTGTTCTTTAGGGAGACTCTTTGCGCACGGTAGTAGCCAGAGAGGCACAGTTATGTATCTACATCTGTACACTGAATAGAATCCAAACGACACTACCAGTCTACTTAATAGAAAGGAAAATAATGAGCATCATTACGTGTTGGAGGGAGTGGTAAACCAGCTGGTAAATAGAATACCAGAATACCGCCAAATTCATAGTTTCTGAAGTTTCAGAAGTGCAACTGATTTGTTGTACCAACTTTTGTATGTTGGACATTTCCCTCAAAAAATAAAGCATTACCATTCAACTATGAGCAAACAAAAGTAGTATTCACGAAAGAGTTTACAGCAGTGAGTAGATACGTATTATTTGTTTGGTTTTGTATTTCAACTGAATCTGTGTATAAGAGTTGCAACTGCGTCAATTCCACCCTAAAATGATCCAGAATTCTGTGAATAAATCATTCTAATTTGTTGACTGGTTGTCCAGATTGGTCTGCAGAAGGTGTTGACCCTCGAGGGTATCAATAATTATTGCTTGAACTCTTGACCCTTGCCGCCAATCCCATTGTCCACAATGTTCTGAGACACGCAAAGGCTTTGATCGATCAGAAAAACAATCCCGGCTCACACCAGCTCGGTGTGAGATGCATGGATACAAGGCAACTGATTGAGCAAGAACATATTACAAAATGGCCGTCAGAAGATTGATCGTTACACCTCAGGGGCCTAGTGATGAATACAGATGTCAATGAGCGGCATTGGGATTCTGCAACCGTTAATCCCATCACCTCTCAAGGCATGAGAATATGCTCCCCGCCAGCCGCAGTGGCAGCTAGTGGCAGCCAGTCTGCCGTCGATGCAAGACACTGGTAACGGCCTAAACCTGGAATCCAAAGAGCCCTAAAAAGCAGGCATTTCACAATATATTACACCCCTCGTCCTTGTTGAAGCTTTTGACAAAGGTGTTCCTTCAGTATTGAATGTTCATTCTCGGATTCTTTCCTTTTCCAGGAAGAACATTGCAGACTTTGGAGAAGCAATTCTATTGGACTCAGAGAACCCAAATGAGGAGAGTGTGGAGAGAAGAGTAGGGTGATCAACAGTGTTGAAAGTAGCCGAAAGATCTAATCAAACCAATATAGATGAGAAGGAGTTAGTGACATAAAGAAGAGCTGTTTCTGTAGAGTAAGGAGTGAGGATAGCCAGATTGATGAAGAGTGTTGGTCAGGAAAGAAGGAAACTTGAGGAAACCTTTTCCTTCTCATTCCTTCCTGAGCATCTAATCTATCCCAAAAATCTACCCGACTTTCCTCCTGCCTACCACTACTGAATGTTCGATCATGCTCCTCCCTTGCCTCTCTTACAGACAAAAGCGCTTTAATGCCATAAACTATGGCAGGAGGCGCTGTACAAATGAAAGATGACGTAACATAGACCACTCACTCAAGAATCTTATAGAGAAAGAGGAGAAGAGAGATAGGTCAGAAATTAGCAGGAAGGGCCGGGTCAGGAGAGGGCTTTTTAGGATATGGAGAATGGTAACATGTTTGAAGATTGAGGGGAAAGGTAGCTGTGAAAAGGGGGCAGTAGTTAAGTAGCGAAGCAGAAGGGAAAGCATAAGAGGTACAAGAGAGGAATGAGGCAGATCAAGGGGTCAGGCAGTAGTAGTGTCAGAACCTGAAAGATGAGAAAAGAAGGATATGGAAGGTTGAGGGGAGGAGGGAGAAGAGGATGAGGAATCAGAGCAGAAGTGATGGAGCAAAGGAAGAGAAACTTTGGAAGTAGTTAGCAACATTGGAAGAAGACAGGAAGGATAGAGAGAGATCGGGGGAGGGTGGGGATAGAATGCAGTCAAGGAGCTGGAACAGCCACGTGGAGGGAGGAGAAAAGGATAGAGTGACACAGGAAAAGTAGAAATGTTTAGCTGACAACTCGGACGAGTCATAATAAGAGTGGAGGGAAGAGAGAATGACGAGATCAGCAGAGGAGCAGGGATTTTCCCAGGTCTTTCGGTGTGGCAAAAATAAGCTCGAAAGGGGAAAGGAGCAGGGGAAAGCAAAGTGGAGGGGGTTACCGAGAGGGCGTGAAAGAGCGAGCAGGAAAGATCATGTCGAGAATAGAGAGAAGTCCAGATTGAAAGGTGGAGACGGCCTGGTCCACTGAGAGAAGAGGGACATCAGAAGGGGGCGGAAGACTGTGGAAATGTCAGACAGGTGTAAATCATGATGTGAAGCATGGCAGTGGAGGGAGGTGGGGTAGGGGTAGAAGGGAGTAGGTGAGAAAAGGAGAGGTGATAGTGAGCCAAAGAGTAGATCAGAAGAGCAGAAATCATAGCATCGATGGAGAAAAAACAGGAAATAAGATCTAGGATGGAACCAGGAACACGGGATAGGGAGAAGGAGAATGATAAAGATGATGAGAGTCAAGAAGAGATTAGAAGAATGAGTGGCAGTCATGTGGAGGTTAAAGTCACAGAGAAGAAAGAAGGGAGTGATGAGAGGAAGAAGGAAAGAGAGTAGAGAATCAGGCTCCTACCAAAAGAGGCAAGAGGACAAGGAGGTCTAAAGGCAATGAGAAAGACAAGAGGGTGAGGTCTAGAGAATGAAGAAAGATTATATTCAAAGAAGAGATGAGGAGGAAGGTTGGAGAAGACGGCAGAAAGGGACCACAAAGTGGAAATAAGATACCCACCCCACCATCTTTGGGATTTGGCTCGGCAGGATAGCTCAGGGGCAACGTGCTGCCCTTGGAAACAAGACGACACAAAGCAACATAGGTTCTATCCCCGGGTCTGCGCTTAGAAACGTCTGGGTATAAAGCGTGTTATAAATAACCAATTAGGGATCTATGTGATCACTGCGCTGCACATAATTTCTACGACGTAAATGTCGAATCCGAGAATGGCACATAGATCACTTGTGCCCGCATCCCCTTACCCACTACACTTTTACCCCGGCTTACCTTTCAACGGCTCACTTCTTTCCCGTACTGCGACTCCCCCTCCACGTCAGGGAAGGACAGTTCCCTATTCCCAACGTGAGTGGAAATGGCGCTGTAGGGTCCTTTTTTCTCAGTTCATTATTGTCCCCGATGTAATGGAAGCGGGGGATACTCCTGCAACCCCCAAATCCGATTTTATGGAGCATTGATAGCAGGGCACACCCCCTCATTACCCGCTCTCCTCGTTTGGTAAAATCACATTTGGCATTTTCGAAAATGCCGAATGAGCAGTGAACACGAATTCAGAATTTTCTTTCTGATGTTTTCTCGGAAAACCCATGAGCATGTCGAGGAGTGTGGGGGAAAGGTCGTAAGCCGGGAAGAATGCATAGGTGGTAGTGTTGGCGGGGCAATCCAAGTTTCAGCGAGAAACAAAAAGCGTAGATCAAGTTAGAGGAAAAATCCCGGAATTGAATGAGCCTTGGCACCATTGCAACGAGTGTTCTGCACTCAAATGGAAACAGTCCAGGAAAATAACGAGGGAGGAGGGAGATAAGAAAGAGCAGATGGAACTGCAAGTGCTGCATGAATCGGAAAGGAGCCAGAAGAGCAACTGGCAGGAATAGGGGTAGAAATGACAAGAATTGAAATAATAGGAAAGAGGGCAAAATGATTGATGAAAGAAGAATTAATCAACTGAGAAGAATGAGGAGTGCGAGGCCAGCGGAGAATGGAGCTAGAAAGTGGGGGAGCCACTCTAGGACTTTAGACAGAGGAAAGTGTGATCGCGGCAAAGCACATGTCTGGATGCAAATAGGAGCACACAAGTTGGAAAACTGCCCTTAAAACGTAAGCCCTTTATAGAGATGCTCAGGGGCGAGGATGCCCAGAAGAGACAAGTAAATGCTGGATGAAAATCACGTGACATAAATCACGTGACATGGTCACACGAGGCAGCCCTGCGAGGCACCCGGGTGGCACAGCGCAAACAGTGTGGGAGGGACCACGCAAGAGCCCTGAGGCGACAGATGATGCTGGAGCACAAGGTGGCGGTCAGAGGCGTCTCAGTGGCTCCCGCTAATTCCAGGTACGGCGGCAATGTCCAGATTCAGTAGCTCTGAGCAGATACCCTGGATGGAAGAGTCACCTGAACTGGAGTTTCCTCTTTCTCTGCCTCCTATAAAATGTCCTCTTCCTCGCCGGGAATGTTCCCTTGCTCCTAAGAGCTTCATCATATTCTACCCTTGAACCTCCTCGCGAGACATGCTTCAAGTTATTCTCTCTGAAGAACCGTTTCCTAGTGGTGATCACATCTGCCAGACCTATCAGACCTGGCAGCTGGGTTTGCTCTGAGCCATATCTTTGATTTTTGCCAGGAAGCATTTTCTTGAGACAACCCCTTTGCCTGAAATGTCTCTCAATTCCATCTGCCTCAGGCCATGATCTTACCTACCCTTTCTCCTGGGAATTCTCACTTTCACCCACTCGACGTGGGTGGGGGGTGGCAAGGTCTGTCCGGACCATCCCTCTCCATCAAGTAATCAGAGGCACTGTTTGTATTCTTAGCTACAGGAAATGGGGGTATGTAGCATTCCAAGCCTACCCATGTTGGACCCTTTGGGCAGCAACAGGTGCCCCCATGCCCCCTTGGCACTCTCTATCCAGAAGAGCTCTAACAGAGGTATGGCGGCTTCTTGGGAGATCTCTATTCTTGACACGTGTAAGGTCGCTACTTGGCCTCTCCCCAGCCCCACTACTTTTATAATTTATTATAAGCTTCACTGGGGTCACATTTCCCAGAAGGCTTTGGTTCTGAAATATTGCATGCTGGGGTTTCATGATGTTTTTTTAATTCATTTCCATTAAAGTTGTGTGCCTTGCAATGCCTCAGTGCCCTGTGTGCATTCCCAATATTATCCAACTAGAAAGAGGATAATGGACAATGAGGTAATGCAAAGACTTCTTACTAGCCTTCGACATTACTATAGGAATGACCCCAGCATCTGGCGGCTGATGTGAACGTTAACAGCCTGGTTGTATACAAATTGTTCGTTTTACAACTGCTCGAATGACAATTGACCTTTTCACAATTGACCGAATTGTGAAGGTCAATTGTACCATATATGTGGGGGGAAATCCCCCACAACCCCCCACCCAACGCCAAACCCCCCAAAACCCATATATATATATATATATACAGATATATATACATATATATATATATATTCGGTCAATTGTGAAAAGGTCAATTGTGACCCTTTAAATTCGGTCAATTGTTTGTTCGAACAATTGTAAATGAACAATTTGGGTAATACCAACAGCCTACCAGCCTGAGCCCCAATCAGAACCGAGCGATGCGAGGGCAGCATGATGTTACCGCCCTTGTGAGCCACCGAACACAGGGATTATAACTATTAGCACCCCGGAATGCCTTCTAGGTTGCTAGGCACATTCAACATATTTATTTAGGGAAATAGGCGTTGCGTATATTGTGTGTGCCAATGTCATTACAAAAAAAACAAGATGGCCATCAGTGAAAATAAAAAAGGGAGCAAGTCCCTTTACTATTTCATTGACGGCCAGGACGCCGATAGGAGAGCTAACATGGAGAGAGTTACGAAGGAGCAGGATCGAGCAGACAGGTAAGTTGGGGCGGAGGGGGGCTAAGCAAATACAGCATAGGGAGATTGGTGGTGGGAGGAAAAGGCACTGGGCCCAAAATAAAAACATGATGGCAGGGTTTGCAATGTGGTGCCTGTCTCTGGAGTGACTCGCCCTCAATATTTTAGGACTGTGACGTGGAAGAGTAACTGAGAATGAGGATAAGTTATCTTGGAAGCTGTGGCCAACACGCTTCCTCAAACCACTCCCAACACTGTAACCAGCGGCAGTAAAAAGTATCCACAAGTCATCTTCTTGAATCCTGTCTGTCTCCATGCTGCATAGCGAAGAAGTGCCTTGAACAGTTTTCAGAGCAGCACTACATAGACCTTTCACTGTTCCATCCATTCATTAGAGCCCTCGGCCCTCTCCCTTATGTCAACTTTGCTTGAAAGTTCCTGGTCATAAATGAAATGGAGCTTGGCAAATTCATGGTCACAGTCAGTGGCCGCACACAAATGTCGCAAAGGCGGGCTTGTAGCAGCCAAGCGACGGACCATTAAGAATCCTGAAATACGAGCAAACATAAGTAGTATTCACTAAAGAGTTTGCAGCCGCGTAATTTCCTGCTAAAATCCATCCTTGATTCTGCTGATACATCTTTCTAATTTGTTGACTGATAGTCCAAATTGGTCTCTAGAAGGTGTTGACCGTCGAGGGTATCAATAACTATTGTTTGAACTCTTGACCCTTGCCGCCTTCCCATTTTCCATAATGTCCAGAAAGACAAGATCGAAAGGTTTTGTTGATCAGAAAAACAATCCCGGTTCACACTGGTTCGGTGTGAGATGCATGGACAGAACGCAACCAATTGACCCAGAACACATTACAAAATGGCCGCCAGAAGATTGATCGCTGCGCCTCAGGGGCTCGGTGATGAATACAGCTGTCAATCGGCGGCATTGGGATTCTGTAAACAATAATAAAATGTGTCAAGGGTCAAATGGATGGACAATTTATTTCAGGCGACGGCTCATTTATTTTTTATGTGATTTCTAAATCCCAGAACACAAGCCATTTCTGAATGCCCGGGTGTGACAGCTTAAGTGCAGAAAGAGAATTAATGTGTTAAAATCAAGTTTCAGTAGACTATTGTTTGACATATTCTGCCAATGTTTCACAAATCTAAACACAAACTAACTTTGTTTTCTGGTCATTTCCAAACCAAGGTGTTCCTGGATTAGTAGAAAGGGGTTCCGTGTATTACAAGATACTGCACCGAGAAATCTGAAGGCTGTGATCAGAATAATTAGGGGTTACATTTCACTGGTCTGATTCTCATCATATGTTGCCGACCCCCGGTTTCATATGGATCTGTATTGCTTGGCCATTTGCTCAAATGGTTGTGCCCTCAGCCCCGCTAGACATGTGGGCTATGCAAAGAATGTTTAAACCAAATAGGAAGGACCCAACAATCTGCAAGCCCACAACTATGGAATCTACTGCCTCGTTGAAAAGGGACACTGGCGGACATCTTCCAATGATTGGGTGGCCCCATCTTGTACAAAAAAGGGGTTGGCACTGTGTTAGTCCAGTTTTTAAAATCACACAGGTCTTGATACCTTTGATTGGAGTAACTGAAAATGTTATGCAGAGGTGGAGCAATGCATTAGCTTTCCAAGTCCCGTAAACGTATTCACCAGTTGGTGCAGAAGAAGTTTATTGGACTTCGAAAGCGAATGCATTGCTCCACCTCTGCATAATATTGCCAGCCAGGTGGCAGAACCTCCAGTGACCCTTTCTTGAATTGCACGTCTAAGCATGACCATGTGCAACACACGTTGTTGATCCTGGATTGCTCTACATTTCTCACTTTTCGGGATTTGTTATTTTGTGCCTTTTTATGAACTTGTATAGAGTGAGACCTTCACTTGTGCCTCATCCAGTGTTAAATCAAGTGATACCACGGGAGGCTCTAGTTGTTTGTTTATTTATTTATTTTTTACATTTGTAAGGCGCAACTGCAGCCCAAAGGCATTCGAGGCGCTGCTGCATGAGATTGCAAGTATGTGTGCATGCGGTTACATTGGAGGCAGCAACATGTAGGGTTCTTTGGTTACATACATAGTTGATATCGAAGCAGTGCACAGCTCCTTAAACAAAAATGGACAGAATACAATGGGCCATTTTTAAGGACAGAAGTACTAATCATCCATCACAGACGGCGAGATGAGCAGTGGGAGCAAGTGCACAGATGGATTTAAAGGGGAAATACAACCCGAAATCTTGAAGCTTATTTTTGAATATTAATCTGCTGAGTTAACCTTTTTAGTGAATTTAATGACATATGGACCTATGTGTTACATGAGCAGGACTCATCTAACACCCCCAGATGCCTGCACAGCTGCACATCTGTCACATGCCCCTATTTTCACTGGTTTCAACAATCTCTTACATCTGTCCTGTCTGTGACATAATGTAAACACCAATGAGCTCTCTCTCTCTGCAGGGCTCACACACCACCACACACCTCTCAAATGCTTAGCACTGGTACGCAGTGTCACAACCTAGCGGTACCCGTCTGGGGCACAGATCTGACCCCTCCATAAACCAGCTAGTCACTACATGCCGGCATTCCGCACCCGGCGCACCCTCCACCCAGACACGAGACTCCGGTCGCATACTTGAGCGGTGTTCCTTCGGGCAAGGACACAGTGATACAAAGGCAGCTATATGCTACATAAAACAGTCCCATGTCTTATGTACTAAAACGGATATCGGCCAAAAAAGACAGCATGAATTTGATAGGTTAAAATGCACACCTTCTCTTTGATTTTATTAGGTGCCCCCCCACACACCCCTGAACCGCCACTTTACCCCTCATCTATGCCTAACACTGTTCTGCCTCCACCCCTCTATGTATCCTCAAATTTGGATTGTTACCAAATTTTTGGAGTGTTGACACCTTTTATTGTACTAACTGAGAAAATTGTCCTGTGATGGAGAAAAGATTAACTTTCGAAAGTCCCAGACACCATCTCCATCAGATGGGATTAGGGATAAGTGAGGGGAGAGACACATTCTGAGACTTTACAAACGCATGACGTGCATGGAATGCAGTGCTGGGATCATTTTATCTAAGAGTTGTAAATCTAGAGAATGCATTAGCTTTCGAAAGTCCCCGAGACCGTCTGCATCAGATGGGATTAGGGATAAGTGAGGGGAGAGACATATTCTGAGAATGTAACCAAGGTTTGCCTGCATGGAATGCAGTTCTGTGATCATCTTACCTAAGATTTGTAAATCTAGAGAATGCATTAGCTTTCGAAAGTCCCAGAGAACATCTGCATTAAATGGAATTAGGGATAAGTGAGGGGAGAGACACATTCTGAGAATGTAACCAAGGTTTGCCTGCATGGAATGCAGTGCTGTGATCATCTTATCTAAAAGTTGTAAATCTATACCACAGAACCTTAACTTGCAGAAAAAGCATTAGAATCAGTAAACTGCTCAGTGTGTCAGCTATTGATGACCTGCGTAAACAACGTGAAATTAACCTCTAAGAGTAGACGGTGAAAGCTCTCAGAACCATGTGCACTGACATACAGTGAGTTTTTTTCTCCAAGAGGCCTCAAAAACAACAGAGAATGAGTCACTCTTTTCTACAATCTTGCAATCCAACTGCTAAAATTATGATAGATATTAGCAAAAATGCTTTTGGTTATTCGCCAATCTGGTTTGCCAGGCTAGCTCAGTGTGTTAAGCTTGCACTTCAGAGATCCATTTGGGACCTGCACACAGTGGCAGCAGCTGAATTTTTGAACTGGTGGGGCGTAAATGTATATGCCTAACAAGAGGGAGTGCAGCGAGGGAGCCTGAACTAAACTGAGAACATTTTTAATATAATGGGTTAAAATGGTGCATTTGATTGCACTTTCTGTGAAAAATGGGATAAAAAGCCACACAGTTTGCAACCCATTTTATATGGTAGCACATGAGAAGACCCAAGAGATGCAAGTCACCAAGAGTGCCCAGCACATTTTCCAGTACATTTTCATTATGCCTTTGCTCACAACATATGCCAGTATATAAAACATTGCCATGCTGGCTGTGCCCATACATGTCCATACATGTTGCACCAGTATATGTCAGTATTACCAAATAAGCTCTCCCAGCCAGTGAAAGAATGCCATGCCAGAGAAAGAAAGTATATCCAGCTGGCTAGACTGGCCTACATTGGGCCTGCATATTTCACTTTAATAGGGTGCCGCCGCCACACCAGCTCGGGGAAGCCTTTCAAAGACAGCCCCATTCTGGCATGGCAGCGGCATAGTATTCAAATGAATAACTTGACAGAGGGCGCCATGGCCGCAGTCGTGTTAGCACAAAGGAGCTTTATAAAGGCACATCCATGCGGGCGTGGCAGAGGCTATGACACCCTATGTAATGATGTTAGTTTGGCACCCAGTACCCGAGAGGCATCTGGGACCTCAAAGTGGCCACTTGAACCTGAGAGGCACTCTCAATCCTGAAGTATAACCGCAGAAGTGCTTGAAAACCTGTGAAGTGCTTTGAGCGCTGAAATAGCTCTTGATGCAGAGAGGTTCTTTGAACCCTGAAGAAGAGCTTGAAAACCTGAACAATAGTTTGAATGCTGAAGCAGAATTATGTACCTCAGATGCACTTTAAACCCTGAAGTGGAGCCGATTACTATGAGGCACGGTGAGTCTTGAAGTTGAAGGCCACTTCCGCATTCTGTTCATGTCCCTCTGTTAGATGCGAGTGACACAACACAATGCGGAAACGGGCGCGATACAGTACAGCCTCAACAGGCCTGCAGTATCAACTCCAGCCCAGGACTTAACAGACAGGGCACATCATTACCTCACCATAGCCATGATAATGACCGTTGAGGTCGAAACACGTGTCGGCCGGACATTTATGATCATTTTGGATAAAACACGAATAAAACCATTTGGTTTATACAACAAAAACCTTGTTGATATCCATCATCCTTAAACCAGCGCATGGTATCCGGGACCATACAGTTTTCCCTTCAGACCTAGGGCCCACTTTTTCTGTACACTGTTATAATAGTGACATGCATTTATCCATACAGATAAAAGGCAACTAACGGCAAACATTTGTTTTGCTTGCTTGAATAATGCCACTCTCGCACTGATCATTTCATCCTTCTAAGGTTGGTAGATTCCAATCACATTAACTAATATTAGCTGCTATTAAACCCAAGCATAGAAGCCAAACGAGTTTGGAATGAAGCAGTATATAAAAAAACATATTTGAAAACTGATGGGGTGGGCTCACTGCGCCAGCCTGAAAGTCTTTCAGTAGTTCAGTTGGGGTGATGGCTCCCTTTATAACAAGAAAAGTAAGTGGCTGGAGCAATAATCCAGTCAATTCCTAGGGATTTCTACCCGACCAGCAGAATCCCGAGCAACAACACCCACATACAGTTGGTCCAAAACCTAAATGGAAATTCTGAAGCCATTTGCACATGCTGGGAGAGACTTTCACCTGCAGCCAAATGTGTAATTAATGGTGCTTAACCCCTTCTGATGAGACATGAAAGGAATGGTGAAACATGTGTAGAGGACGATCAATCAAGGATCATACTCTCAAGAGTATAAATTGAGCATTACCGATTGAGGAGGATTATCAATCAAGAATCATACTCTCAAGAATATAAATTGAGAATTACAGATTGAGGAGGATTATCAATCAAAAATCATACTCTCAAGAATATAAATTGAGCATTACAGGTTGAGGAGGATTATCACTCAAGGATCATACTCTCAAGAATATAAATTGAGCATTACAGATTGAGGAGGATTATCACTCAAGGATCATACTCTCAAGAATATAAATTGAGCATTACAGGTTGAGGAGGATTATCACTCAAGGATCATACTCTCAAGAATATAAATTGAGCATTACAGATTGAGGAGGATTATCACTCAAGGATCATACTCTCAAGAATATAAATTGAGCATTACAGATTGAGGAGGATTATCACTCAAGGATCATACTCTCAAGAATATAAATTGAGCATTACAGGTTGAGGAGGATTATCACTCAAGGATCATACTCTCAAGAATATAAATTGAGCATTGCAGGTTGAGGAGGACTCTCAATCAAGGATCATACTCTCAAGAATATAAATTGAGCATTAGAGATTGAGGAGGATTATCACTCAAGGATCATACTCTCAAGAATATAAATTGAGCATTACAGATTGAGGAGGATTATCACTCAAGGATCATACTCTCAAGAATATAAATTGAGCATTACAGGTTGAGGAGGATTATCACTCAAGGATCATACTCTCAAGAATATAAGTTGAGCATTACAGATTGAGGAGGACTCTCAATCAAGGATCATACTCTCAAGAATATAAATTGAGCATTAGAGATTGAGGAGGACTCTCAATCAAGGATCATACTATCAAGAATATAAATGGAGCATTACAGATTGAGGAGGATTATCAATCAAGGATCATACTCTCAAGAATATAAATGGATTACAGATTGAGGAGGATTATCAATCAAGGAATGCACACTAAAGAGGTCTTTTTTCTTTTTTCCTTTTTTTTTAACACCATTGATTGAAAACAAAGTGAGGATTACCAATGAAGGACGATACAGTCAAGAACTCATTTGAGCATCATAGATTGAGAAGGATTATCAATCAGGGATTATACATGAAAGAGTACACTCTTTGAGCATTATTGATAGAGGACCAAATATATGATGAATGTCTATTTTAAAAAAACTCTACTATCACATTAGACTGTTTTTGTTTTAAATTTCTTTTCTTTTTATAAAGGGAGCATCACCCCAACTGAACTACTCAAAGACTTTCAGGCTGGTGCAGCGAGCCAACCCCATCAGTTTTCAAATACGTTAGGTTATTGGCAGTCACAGTAGAGGGGCCGAACTAGCGACAGCCAGACCCTTTAAAATCACTACTAGGAGGCCTATCGCCATAGCTCTGGTTTATGTCTTCATATTTTGAGATTTATCAAAAAAAACATAGTTTTAATATTATTTATATTGTTACTATTATTACTATTAATAATATTGATATATCATTAAATAAATCTAGCTGATTTATATAGTTGAATATGTTGACATCCAACCCATAAATGCTATAGATCGCCTGCTACCCACAATTTCTTCAAACTTGTGGGTGACTCGGCTACGACACTGGCTTTCTAAATAATTTTAATTTTGGGCAGTGTGGGACATTTGCAGGTTTTTCCTATTCCGCCATCTTATATTTGATTTCTGTATATCCATGCCACGCCCACCACTCTAGGTTAGCTCAAAGATATATCTATGCAGTAAATCCACCCAGATGCCACCAAACAGTATTACCGTTACCATCACTTGGTCCGGCGGCATTACCGTCGGATTACAAGTGGTGCTGGTGGTGTAAATCCCCATTTCCTTTTAGTCTATAGGACTCAATGTGGCACTTTTGCTGGTATTACCACACTGGTCATTTCACTACAGGAATTCTGGCACAATTTGTTGGGAAGCTGTTGGATTTACCTCCAGCTCATAGCTGGAGTTGAATACTTCAACTTTCCACCAAAGTTATAGTTGGGTGGTGCGGTATTGTGGCGGCATACGGTAATACGCCACATTATACCTGCACCGTCCAACTTGTAATGAGACCCTATCTGAAAACCCCCCTCCATATGTTCTTGGCAATCGCTTACATTGGACAGCTAGCTGAGTGGCAGCTTCTGTGAGATGGACATTTTCCAATAATCCAACGTTTGCACAGATTTATTTTTCAAACTCGTAATTGCTATATTTACAGGGAGAAGAGAAAAAACTACCCACAAACTCCTAGGCTAACCAACAGTATGGCTCCGTAGTCAACAGTGGAGAATCAGGGGGATCCCATCTAGAAGCTTCTTGGAAATGATGACCATATTTTAGATGCTAAAACCATGAGCTATTGCTTGATCACGACTCTTGAGTCACTTACCTGATATATTTGAAGCCGAGAAAGCGAGACCAGACATTTTCTTAAAGGATTTGACTATCCGGCAATTATTTGAGGAACATAATAGTGTCTTCCCATCCTATAAAGAGAAAACCTTGTAATGTTACAGTTGATAATCTATAGAAGGTTTAGATTGTAACACAAACCCCAATAAAGGCCATACACAAATGTGGGGAGTCAGCTTTAGTAGGAGCACAGACTTTGGGGTAAAGATCTGTCAGTGGAAGAAGCTCTTTATTCACTGAAATTCCACAAACCCACAAAAGCGATGCAGTTATTCACAGGTCCTTCCAAATCTTTCACAACAAGGAGGAAGGAAATATAATGGGCCTCATTGCGAGTTTGGAGGCAGCCATGCCCTTAATAAGGGCATGGCTGCCTCCAGACTCGGGTCCAGGTTCCTTGAATGAGGAATTACCGGGCCATTCCAACCTTGGAGGACCCGGTAATTCCTCATTCAATGTACCCATCCCCATTCCCATTTGAGCCCCCATAGGGCTCAATGGGAATAGGGAGGGAGCTAACAACGGGCCTGTTAATAACGGGCCCGTTGTTAGATCCCTGGTCCCCTCGCGGGACATGCAAAGGACGTCTGGTCTGACCAGACGGTCAGATCGGGTCCCGCAAGGGAACCTGGTAATAGGGCGGAATGGGATTAACGGCATCAGCACCTTTACCGGTGCTGTTAAACCCATTCCGCCTGGGTCGTAATGAGGCCCAATGACTCAGGAGTACACTTTGAATATGTGTCTCGTGGGAAAACGTGTAGATGCGGTAATGAAGATGAAAATTGAATTTCAAGAAACAAAATCCTCTACAGATCGTGTTGTTCACATCACGGCGGTCACCATGAATTGAACCCACGTCTAAGCTGTTTCCTCCTCTGGAGCACAGATGGTATTTTAAAAGGTCGGATCAATTTCAAGTAGTAGGATCGTATACGCATCTATTGCATTTTCATGCAAAGATCTCCTAGGGATCCAGCTTTGATGTGCAAAGAGATCCAAATCAACAGCAAATTCATTGTAAAGTGATCAGCCGGATCCAGTGCCGGTTCTGATTTAGAACATCTGACGGAAGATATCATTTGGATTCTTGTAAATTACAATGACCAAACCCAGAAATATGAAAAGCATTGTTTTCCACCACAGCAATCAGGTACACCTCAAACCCCCCGCCCACTCAATCCGGTCAATACATTAATTGTAAGGAAAGTTATTTTCTGAATAAAGTCTTGTTTTGATGAGGGTGCTGATGATGAATTCAAGAGGTTGCCCAGGTAACCATGTTGAAAGGGCAGAAGATGTCCAGGGATGGATAAGGAAGCAAAAGTGGCCCTGGAAATGTTTTTCAAAGTGGCCCCATACTAGACCATGCAAGCAAATGCATAGCGCAAGCCGACCCCTCCCTGTGACATGGTCAGGGGCTTGACCCTGTCAGGGGGGAACTGGGACCTACCTAGCTGCAAGCCCTCTCACAGAGTCGTGGAAGGGGAGTTGGGAAGTGGGCTCAGTCCTTAAATGTTTCATGCAGATTAATGCCAGTACCACACTCTGCCACATGACGCCTCCCAGAACAGTTCCTGGCCAGAGTTCTCTTTTTCATTATCAGAGCTGCAACTCCCAGAATTCACCTGGGAGCAATCAAGAAAATCTGGACTGGAACCAGGGGAAGGGAGTTGAGAAGAAGAACAGAACGGATTGGGGATGTTATTGCCAAACAGGAATGTGAAACCTAGCACCTGACCTACCAACTGCAGACAGACCGAATGGTGGGGCAAAAGAAAACAAACTGGGAACAAGAAGAGACTGTCGGGGAACAGGAGAGACACAGCAATCATATCCAAACTGAATATGAAACAAAACTCACCAGCCCAGGAAGAACACCACCTGGGAAATGATATTGGCACCATTGAGCAAGCAGCCTGAGCACCTTGCTGCTACCCTGCAACTGGAGATTGAAAAGGGGGTGGAGGTAAAAGGTTTTTTATTTTAAACGCTACACATGTAGATCCAAAACCCCTAGGTAAAGAAGATATTGGTCACTAGAATCAGGTGAGCCCTGTAGTCAATAATCATAATAATTTATTTAATGCGATACAGTTTAGTTAATAAACTTTACACGTAACAAACAACAATTAGACATAGAATAGTACTAAAATCAGATGATATAGCGTAACATAGGATAATAGAATAGCAAAATAGCAAAGAATGACCACTTTTAGTAAAATAAGGAATAAGAGATAAACAATCATACCTGAAATATATCCGAAATATGCCACCTTAACTATAGAGGAGCAAAGAGTAAA
Source organism: Ambystoma mexicanum (assembly GCF_040938575.1). Lineage (NCBI taxonomy): Eukaryota > Metazoa > Chordata > Amphibia > Caudata > Ambystomatidae > Ambystoma > Ambystoma mexicanum. The sequence continues at coordinate 102,101,374 of NC_090940.1, forward strand.
CATGGATTAGAACATTGCTCAGAACATTAAAACATTATAGTTCTCATGTCTCAACAGTCTGCAACGTCCCTAGGCATAGGCAGAGTCTAATGTTTAATATGGACTCAATGTTCAAATCTTGATTCCCAATATTTCCTCGATCCTAAGCCAGATATTGTAAAAAGCAGTCAGGACTCGAATGCTCTCCGAATGTATACAGTGGTGCCAAAATGATGAATCAGAAATTGTTGCCAGGTCATGGGTATACTTCCCAATATGGCGATGGATTACGTCTATCATGCTTCCACATTGTATCAATATTTGTCGGGCTGACTCTAGTGCATTGCCAACTTTACACAACCGACAGGTACGTTGTTCCACTGGGATCTGCTCTCTTCTACCCGTGAGTAATAAGGTTGGGAGCTGGTCCATCCTTAATAGGAATATAAAGCATTGCAGTCTTTTGGAGGGGCAGAGGTTAAGGTCGTCTTGCAGATTCATAAATGAACATAGCCTAAATTGCACAAATTTATAGCTTTTCAGTGATCTGAGGTGGGCAAAGTTCTCCAGCCAATCCCACATTTCAACACGCTTGTCAAGAGCATTCTGGACCTGCTTAGGGTACCCCCCTTCTTGCCAAGTCCAGCCTATAACCGCAAGATATTTTGTCATCTTAACAGCAGGTGAAAGGGGATTTTGCTTCTTACATAGTTCCTGGTTGATTGTTATCAGCAGAAGATTAATTGTACTACTATGCATTTTCAGGAATAACCCAGACCTCTTTTTCATAACGATGGCTTTCAGTGAGGGTATTCCCAGTTCCAAGCGTATAATGGCCATTGGAATTCCCGGTGCTAGGCCAAGTACACGCCGCCAAAATGTCCCCTCTATGGCCCGAAGCCAGCTGAGATCTAAATTAAATAGCGCCTCTAGTCCATATGTCATCATGGGGATGAATACTTGCAGATAAAATTGGTGTGTGCCCCATAGCGTGAAACCTCCATGTTTATTTGTGAAGCTGGCAATTACAACTGTAACCTGCGCGCGTAATCCGGAAGAGTTTGCATGCCACATATTCCCCACTGGGCTCAAAGTCAATGCCCAAATAGCGATATTGTGGCGCATAGGGGATCAAGACATTGCCCACCATAAGGTTGACGCGAGAGACTCTTTTGCTGGTGAATCTCAGGACCTTAGTTTTATCAAGGTTAATGGTGAGACCGTTACATTTAGCATAATCCCACAGTGCCATAGCCGATCTACGCAGACCACTGATCGTATGATCAAAAATGACCAGGTCATCTGCGTATGCCAAAACAGAGCAAACAGCATCCCCAATTTTAGGGGGCAATTACAAGCAGCAGGTATAGCCACCGGTATGTCGTGGACGTATAGGTTGTATATCAGAGGGGCAGTCACACGACCCTGTTTCACCCCCCTATTCTGATGCACTTTATCAGTCAGATGTCCCTCCTGGTCTAATTTCAACCTGACTGAGGTGTTACAGTGCAACAGTCTAAGAGAATACAAAATGGCAGCAGGGCAGCCCAGGGCAGTGCGTTTAGACCATAGTCGTTCTCTAGGGACCAAATCAAAGGCTGCTTTGAAATCGATGTATAAAGCATATAACGGTGGTCACACCTACTACGGGCCCTTGATCTCAGCAGATAGGTAGCCAATGGAAAGCAGGATACAAAAAGGTAAACAGAACTATAAAAGAAGGACGAATGGAGTGCAGGGTGTGGGTTTCAGGGGTGAGATATGGTGGTGTGGAGGTGGACCAAGAGACCAGGCAGAGGACAGACACTGCAGCAGAGTGTTGAAGAGTTAGTTGGTGCAAGAGTTATAGCAGAGTACAAGTGAGGTATTGATTGTGAGAGAGAGTGGTATTAGTTGTATGAATTGTAATGTGAGGGGGTGTGTGTAAAAGGTGACTGAGAAAGTGAAAAAAGAGAGAGGGAGAGAAGGAGAAGAATCAAGGGACATTAGAATGAGAGTGAAAGTGATATAGAGTACAGGGTAGGAGGGTTTGAGAAAGTGCAAGGCGGTAGTGGGAGTATTGTTAAGGGTGAAGTGAAGCAGAAGGGGGCAGTAGTTGGAAGAGATAGCAGAAGAAAGTGTGGTAAGACTAGGTCATAGAGGCGTAAATAGGGGATTGCAGATAGGGGAGAAGCGAGGAGAGGGGTGTGGAAAGAAAAGCAGTGACAAGAGAGGCGTGAAGAGAGTACAGTGGACTGAGGAGAGTAGAATAGAGAGAAGATAGGAGATGGGTGAAGAAAGAAGGGTGGAGAGAGAGAGTGTGAATATGGGAGGGACAGAAGAGAGAGTGAGAAGACTATTGGTGGAGTGAGACAGGACGGGAGAGGGAGAAGAAGAGTGGAAGTAGGAGAAGTAAGATCAAGAGAGAGGAGAGAAAGGGTGCGACTGAGGTACAGGTGGATCCAGAGTGACTGATATTGGCACCAGTGAACCAATCATTCTTACTGAGAATCCTAGAGAAGGAGTAGGTCAGGGCAGCCCCAGAAATTCCCAGAGGTAGACAGGTAGAAAAAACCTTTTCTTGTTTTTATTTACATTGTAACAAGAACATTGGAACATTTCATCAAACAAATCAACAGGAATATTAGCATGCGTTACATTATATTTCCAAGTATACCCTCCTCCTCCCTGCACCTCCATCCCGCCTTCCCAGCACCCCAAGGTAATCGCCACTCCAAATCTCAGCACAGAGTTAACAATCTTTCCCAAATATCTTTAAACAATGTTGAGTTCTTCCGTATCCTATAGAGTACCCTCTCCATCAAAGACATCCTGTGCATCTCCTGGATCCATGCATCCACCATAGGCGGTTGTAGACTTCCAACCCCCGAGAATCAGCTTCCTGGCCACTTGGGATGCTTGGAACAACCATTTCATTTGTGGCCTGGAAAGATCCTATAACAGAGAATCTTCCCCCAAGATCAAGGTCTCAAAATCAAAAGGCAACCTCAAAACTCGATTAAAAATCACAAATAAGTCACTCCAAAAGAACCTCACTCTAGTACCTGTCAAACGTGTCCATCCCCAGCAGGAATCAGAATCGGAGAGCCCATGTGTATACTGTTGCTCGGTGTCCAATATACCCTATGCAAGATTTTAATGTGCCTAGCTCTCTCTCCCAAATTCAACAGAGAGGGCCACATTCACACAAATCCTCACCCACTGCTCCTCACGCAGCCTCTTGGACCAACTCTCCAATAAATGTGTATTTCCTTCTACTCCAATAATACGTTTGGACATTTTAGAAGCCAAGTGTCCTTCTGGAGCATTATTCACAATGAAATCTCCGAGAGCAGTCTCCTTGAATCCTTTACTGGGATCGACGGTTCTCTTGAGTATACGATAATCATTCAAAGTGAAACCAAGCAGTCCTTTCTCCACCCTCAAAGGGCTAAAGCTAATCCACTTTCCATCCACCAGCAGATCGTCCATCACCTTGATACCACTCCAGGCCAAAACAGAACTTGATTTCTCTCCTTCGTTCCTGGATTGTACCAAATGGATGAATCCAACTTCCTGTGAGGGTCGTGGCCTTGGGCACAGACAATCTGAACACAAGCCTCTCTTAAATACTCTGTCAAAGGGCTAGTTGTGAAATTCCTTATGGTTGGCGAGTGTGAGCTGAGTGGCAGAAACGCTGTTTAAAACCAAATCTCCGAGCATTTAAAAAATCGGCATCTACGGCTGCCAGGATACATTGATTTTGAAATTGTATCCATTGTTCTTTCATTGAATACTCGAAGCTCAAGCTGAACGCTCTGTGCTCCGTAGCACCACCTGGTTTACTCATACTTAATTGGGGCGACGTGCGTCAGAGCGCGGGTCGACGAGTGTGAGCTGAGTGTGAGCCTTGGTGCCTGGAAACGCTGGTTAAAACCAAATCTCTGCGCATTTCAGAAATCCAGGTCTGCGGCTGCCATGATACTTTGTCATTGGAATTATATCCATTGTTCTTTCATCTACTACTCTAACCTCAAGCTGAAGGCCCTGCTCCAGCACCACCTGGTTTACTCATAATTAATTGGGCCGACGTGCGTCAGCGCGCGCATCGGCTGAGTATGAGCCTTGGTGCTTTGAGGCTGAGAGATGAAGAGGGGTCCGCAAAGGTCCTTGGAGCAGAGGCGTTGCCGGGGAGGGACTGAGAGGGCTATAGCCCCAGGTCTTTTGGTTGTAGCCACGGATAGAAGCTCAGGGACTACAACCAAAAGGCAACAGCTAGCCCCGATTCCCGCCAGTCCTGACATTAGCACAGCCCCGGATCGTTTCCAGACCTAGCAACACCCCTGCCTTGGAGTAATCGTTAGGACCTCGCTTTTCTGACAAGCAGTTTCTTGTTACTGAGATGGGCAGAAGGGGAGGCGTCCCCGGCAGGGGGTTGCAGGCTAATAACGTCGTAGCAGTTGAGACAACTGACATCAGAAGACCGACGTGAGTACACTTTCCCATTCAATTTTTTTTTACCATGGTCCATATACTGGAAAAATCGAATAAATACATTAAATAGGGAATCTTTTCCTAAAATACCACCGACATTGACAAGGAAATAGATAATGGGGAGCACTGTTGATAATTACCCGACATTGCCAATGGAGCTATGGACAGAGAATCAGTTGAGTTTGGACCAGTGTCTGACCCCACCAGCTGTAACATCTACTGCTCCGAGACCCTTAATTTTGGCACTAGCCCTGCCCTTTACATTACGCCCTTAACATTACCAAGAGAAAATGGGCCTGTTGGTTTCACTTACACCAATACAGTCAGAAAAACCTTTAGAAAAAACTGCTGTACCTAAAAAAGACGATTACTAAACTTGCTGCATATTTTCCTAAAAGTGGGACTGGCCTGCGGCAAACAGATTTGAACGGATCACCCTCAGATGCCACTCTTATGTCGGCGGATCAGGTCCCCAGAATCCAACTAAATCAACCAAATAAAATGGACATTTCATTAATGTCCTTTGAGGATCCAAACACAGCTTTGGATCAATAACTGAGGGGATCAAAGCTCGAAGAAGAAAGTGGGTTGCATGTCTCTGTTGCTATGGGAGCCCATTTCTGAAATGTCTCAGCAAACAATAATGGAAAGGGGTGCCCTGAAGATGTTCACAAATACCAATTTGCCAAAAAGGACCACTCCCTACAGAAATTCTGAGAACAATGTTCGGGAGCCCCCGATATCACTCTCAGCGATCCCAACTGTGTACCCCGATACTGAAGAGGATATTATGGCACTCTTCTTCTTCGTCAGACCATTTCACTCTGGATTCAAGATCAGTACATTTTGTCCCTCGACATCTGGATAAAGTAGTAGAAACAACATTGGGGGTCATTACAACCCTGGCGGAACGGGGCTGGTAGAGCTGCCGGCCCTATTAAACCCCTACCGTCTCATTACGAGGTCTACTCGCGGGACTCGGTAAGGACGCCTGGTAAAGCCAGGCGTCCTTAGTGGGTCCCATGAGCGGCCCAGCATGCTAACAACGGGCCCGTCATTAACGGGCCCGTTATTAACATGCTCCCCATTCCCATTGAGCCCTAAGGGGGCTCATATGGGAATGGGGATGTACCGGGTCCAGGTTCCCTGAATGGGGAAATACCGGGCCCTCCAAGGTCGGAATGCCCGGTAATTCTTCATTCAAGAAACCTGGTACCGGGAATGGGGGTAGCCATGCTGCAAATAGCGGCATGGCTACCTCCAGGGTCGTAATGACTTCAATTTTTCTTTACAATTTGCCCTATCTACAATGCTTAAACTACATAAGTCATTAAATGGAAAATTAAAGGATCAGGTAACTTTGTTGTTGACTTTAAATGCTAGAGTTACTTGTATAGAGGGCTATATTGCAGGAATGGCTGCTCAGAAGGTTATCGTCAATCAAGCGTATCGGGGGGGGGGGGTAAACAGAATCAAACACAGTCCCCATCCCTGATCGCTGTAGATCAGATACAGCTATTGGAAGCCTCCAATATGGAGGAAATGCAAGCTGGCTCATATCCCCTAACTAGCTCTATTTTAAATCCATCTGAGGAGGAAATTGATGATCAACGGCTATATCCTTTGTTTCAACCTATGGAAGGATTAAAGCCAAGACGCAAGAAAAGAAAATGTGCTCAATATTAAAATAAATTAAAAAGCACAGAGTAAAGCATTGAACAAAGGCTCGTGAAAATTCCTACGTACCTCAACTAGACCAGTCCATGAAATTAGAGAACCAGCTACAAGAATTGAAGGAAGAGGGAAGCAAAGACGCCAACAATGATTAGGAGGAGACGATGACACAGGTCTAGGAGGGAACGCCGCAGGCAGTTGAAGAAACTTCAATGGATCCGAATTGCTGAATCTAATGATCTATTCGGATAATGAGCCGATGCAGCAGCAGGGAACAGCATTAGTACACAAATCATTATTGTCGAATCCTGTTCTAACATATGGAGAAGTGGTAAAATCAAAACATGCCCCCGGCATAACGGAGCCACAAAGACAGGAGGAGCCCTTCATTCAAACCTTCTGCACATTGTAACAGGGAAGAAACCATATGGAACGCTCATAAGAGAATGAAACTCTATATAAAAGCATTGAGGAGAGTAGATAGCTCAGCTGCAATGTGCTCGCCTTGGAAGCAAGACGACATGGAGCAACAGAGGTTCGATCCTTGGGTCTGCGCTTAGAAACCTCTGGGCATTAACCATGTTATAAATAACCTATCATATCATATCATATCTTGCTATTAAATAACCATCATCAGGAAAAATGTCTAATATTGGAACGCTTACGCCTCTGCAAGGATGAATTGTTCATGAACAGGTCTAATGTCTTGGGTTTGTTTGACGCAATTCCAGCACTGCGGCGGATTCAATCAAGAGATATAGCACGAGTGGCGTTCGGTTCAGATAACATTCGAGACAAAGTGTTCCTGCATATTCCATCAAATATGATTTGACCCATTATTTTAGAAAAGGCCACTTTATTGTGCCCAAGGGGTTTTGATTTATATGAGGTCGTTAAGGCAGCCTTTGTAGAGTCCTGAAATCAAGAATTAGTGGATACAAGACCGAAAACTAGTTACACATAACAAAAAGATATAAAACCTGAGTTAAGTAGTAGAAATAACATGCTAGAAACTTCATAACAAATTCTTTGCTTCAATGGGATGTGGTGTAATGTAATGTCATTTGACATTTGTATAGCGCCTTTTCCCATCGGTATGGTCTCAAAGCGCTGTAGGTGAACTTCCTCGGAGGACCGAAGTGGAAAGTATGGGAGGATTTGTCAGAAGAGTTTAGAAAGCGTGTGTGCATTTTATCCAATGCAAAGAAAGGTAGGGGTGGCCAAGTCCCTGCTAGCGCCCATGTTGAGCTGGCTTATGGAAGGGGGCTGTGAGATTGTTTATGAGAGAATGCGATTGCAAGAGACTGATTATGTGTCCAGCTAGACCAAGTTGTTGTCGTGGGGCATAGCTGCATTCTAATTGCAGAGGTGTTGTGCATTGTGTCTTCAAGTAGTGTATAATAGCAGATGCGTGCTTGCGTGCCTGTGTGTGGCTGTGCCTGCAGCTATCTTCCATCGACATGGAGTGTGATATGTACCCATGTGTCCTGGCTCGGTTCAGAATACACCTAGCTTCAATACAGTGGCTAAAGTCAAAAGCGCAGCTAGAGTTGCGACAGTGGCAGGGTTCAATGTACACCTAGATTCAATACAGTGGCTAAAGTCGGTTGAGGGTTGGAAGGAAGGGGCTGTGGTGACTGGGAGAGGGTTAGAAGAGCAAAACGCCAGGATACCCACACAAGAGGCCCAGGGTTCAGAGGCACAACAGGAAATCTCCAGAGTCCCAAGTCCACCAGTGAGGATGTCAGGCTAGCAAAAGGACCCCAACTCATGCCATAAGGGGGGGTCAGAGGGAGCAAAATGGAAGCCACTCTTGTGAGGGGTAGGAATTCATCCTGAGAAAGCTCTGGGCAGCAGGCAGGGGAAAGAAACGCTACTTGCAAGACAGCTGGCTTCATTCTGGTCTGGATCCAAGATGGCGTCATCCGGTACTGAGGAGCGCTGAGATTATTGGTAATGGCGTGAGCGTGTCCTGAGGCGGAGCGCTTCGTCGTCGAGATGCTGGATGCAATCGATGTAGTGCCCCGAGGAGCTACTGGATTGATGGGTTGAGCGTGAAGCAGCAGCAGCCCGAATCTTTCATTAAAGATATTGATTGGGATGGTAAAGTGGGAATGGGAAGGCAGACTTGTAATTTGCTGTTGTTAAAGGGAATACTAATTAAATTGATTTGGATCCCACCTGTCTTTGTGCTCGGTTTCTTGACACCCAAACCCAAATAAAAAAACTCTTCTTTGCTGTGAATAAGGCACACTGGCAAGTAGAAAGGAATCCCATTTGGATTACAGTGCCCTGCACAAATATCAATGCATGTGCTTTAGATGAAACAGCTGACGCAGGCAAGGGCAACCCCCCAAAGTGTGCTAGAGGTTTCAAAGTATTGTGGTGATTGTTTCTTACTTTGTGCAAGCTTCTTCACCTCATCCACTACAGGGCGCAGTGCTGCAGCCACCAGTGATAGGAGCACTACAGGGCAGAGTGCTGCAGCCACCAGTGATAGGAGCACTACCGGGCGCCATACTGCAGACACCAGTGATAGGAGCACTGCCGGGCGCCATACTGCAGACACCAGTGATAGGAGCACTGCCGGGTGCCATACTGCAGACACCAGTGATAGGAGCACTGCCTCGCACCATACTGCAGACACCAGTGATAGGAGCACTGCTGCGCACCATACTGCAGACACCAGTGATAGGAGAACTGCTGGGCACAATGCTGCAGCCACCAGTGATAGGAGCACTGCTGGGCACCATGCTGCAGCCACCAGTGATAGGAGCACTGCTGGGCGCAGTGCTGCAGCCACCAGTGATAGGAGCACTACAGGGCAGAGTGCTGCAGCCACCAGTGCTAGGAGCACTGCCGGGCGCCATACTGCAGACACCAGTGATAGGAGCACTGCCGGGCGCCATACTGAGCACTGCCTCGCACCATACTGCAGACACCAGTGATAGGAGCACTGCTGCGCACCATACTGCAGACACCAGTGATTGGAGCACTGCTGGGCACCATGCTGCAGCCACCAGTGATAGGAGCACTGCTGGGCGCCATGCTGCAGAAACTAGTGATAGGAGCACTGCCGGGCGCCATACTGCAGACACCAGTGATAGGAGCACTGCCGGGTGCCATACTGCAGACACCAGTGATAGGAGCACTGCTGCGCACCATACTGCAGACACCAGTGATAGGAGAACTGATGGGCACAATGCTGCAGCCACCAGTGATAGGAGCACTGCTGGGCACCATGCTGCAGCCACCAGTGATAGGAGCACTGCTGGGCGCCATGCTGCAGAAACCAGTGATAGGGCCACTGCTGGGCGCCATGCTGCAGAAACCAGTGATAGGGCCACTGCTGGGCGCCATACGGCAGACACCAGTGATAGGACCACAGCTGGGCACCATACTGCAGACACCAGTGATTGGACCACACCTGGGCACCATACTGCAGACACCAGTGACAGGACCACACCTGGGTGCCATGCTGCAGACACCAGTGCCAAGGCCACAGCTGGGCAAAATACTGCAGACACCAGTGAAAGGGCCACTGCTGGGTGCCATACTGCAGACACCAGTGATAGTACCACACCTGGGTGCCACACTGCAGACACCAGTAACAGAAGCACTGCAGGCACCATGCTGCAGACACCGGTACTAAGGCCACAGCTGGGCACCGTGCTTCAGATATCAGTGCCAAGGCCAGAGCTGGGCAAAATACTGCAGACACCAGTGAAAGGGCCACTGCTGGGTGCCACACTGCAGACATCAGTGATAGGAGCACTGCTGGGTGCCATACTGCAGACATCAGTGATAGGACCACAGCTGGGCACCATGTTGAGTGGCAGGGAGGCTGTTCCAGAGGGAGGCCCCTGCTGCGGCGAGAGATCTACCCCCAACTCGTTGCTTGGAGAAGCGACTGACCCTGACGGAGTTGGAGGTGGAGGAGCGAAGAGCCCGAGTGGGAAGGTATTTACAGAGGGAGAGTTGAAGGTATTTTGGATCCAAGCCCCAGAAGGCCTTGTGGACAATGCAGAGGGTCTTGAATTTAACCGTTGCAGCCACTGTGAGCAAATGAAGAGATTTCAAGGCTGGAGAGATACGATCCCAGGCCTTGAGGCCAAGAATAAGTCTCGCAGTCCTGTTCTGGATGAGTTGCAGAGGGCGGAGAGTAGAAGCAGGCAGATTTAGAAAGAGGCTGTTGCAGTAATCCAGCCTAGAGAGAACCAGAGCTCTGGAGACGGTGAGCTTCTGCGGGAAGGAGAGGACAGGAAGAATACCTCTCAGGGGGTGCAGTTGGTAGTTTGGCTGGGCACCATCCTGCAGACACCAGTGATAGGACCACAGCTGGGCACCATCCTGCAGACACCAGTGATAGGACCACAGCTGGGCACCATGATGCAGACACCAGTGATAGGACGACAGCTGGGCACCATGAGGCAGACACCAGTGATAGGGCCACAGCTGGGTACCATACTAAAGACACCAGTGATAGGGCCACAGCTGGGCACCAGCCTGCAGACATCAGTGATAGGGCCAAAGCTGGGAACCATACTACAGACGCCAGTGATAGGACCACAGCTGGGCACCATGATGCAGACACCAGTGATAGGACGACAGCTGGGCACCATGAGGCAGACACCAATGATAGGGCCAATTGCAGTAAGGAAAAGTTCCAGCTAGTACCTGACATCTATGGACTAAGGACGCGCAGTGTCCCTGAGGGGAGTGTATTAAAGGCGAATGCTTGTGCGGTCCTTCCTTTGTGGTGGCCACGCCCCCCGCTGAGGAGTCACACGCTCCGCGATCTCAAATACTGGCAGCCTCGCGCACCTGCGCCGCGCACCAAGTACTGGACAAGTACTGTTTGCTGCTGCTGCCTCGCTACTGTGGCTCAGTTGGACTTGCTACAGCGCTCTGAATCTCCCTGGAGGAAATCTTTCACGGGTGCACCAGCGTGCCTGACTCTAAGGTGACTGTCTACTAGCATAAACTTGTGTGTCACACAGAGCGTGCTCTCCCCCCTTTGTGCCTCACAACTTGTGTACTCCACAACCAACTTGTGCTTTCAACTTGTGATCTTTACAACTTGTGTGTAAATATCTGTGCTCACGTGCTTTTGTCATCACGCAGTGTTGTGGTGCCCATTGGAAATATCGTCCTTTTTTTTTTCCCTTACCTCTCTTTGTAAAAAGGTCCTTCCTTTGTGATGGCCACGCCCCCCGCTGACGAGTCACGCGCTCCGTGACCTCAAATACTGGCAGCCTCGCGCACCTGCGCCGCGCACCAAGTACCGGACAAGTACTGTTTGCTTTTCGCGGTGCGCGGCGCGGGGTGCGATTCTGCGCTTTGGGGTGCCTAATTTCGCTCACGCTGTGAAGTGGTTTTATATCAGGTGGTAAGCACTGTTTTGATCAGGTGAAGCTAGGTGGTGTCTTTTTGTATTAAGATGGTTAAGAAATTGCGTAATGGGAAGAGATGCCTGAATGGTTCCCCCTCAACTTTGTTTGAGGGCAATATGTCAGAAGAGGAGCCCATTTACGAAACAGTTAACCAAACTAAGAAAAAGGGCAAAGGTATAAATGAGAAACCGTGTAATAGCTCCTATATGAAGTCATCAGTAAATACAAATGTGCCAATTTTACCTCTGCTAGAATCAGTACAAGTCACAACTGCAGAAACTGAAAAAGAGGTAAATACAGTGGCCCAAATTCACAGGGAGATGCATGGAAGTATAACCCACCCTCTCAAACTAATTCATAATGTACCCATTACTGATAGCTCAATATTGGGAGCGGTAAATGATGATGAGAACATGCCAGCTATTGATATTTCGTTGGTTGCGCCAGTTGTTCTAGCTGAACTCCATAGTAGAACACGCCTTTCGAATGGGCCCTCAACACCTGCTGCTGAGTCAAGGGGCGTTAGGAAACAAGTTCATTTCCATGCAGCAATAGCAGAAAATTTAAATCAATTAACAGAAATGCAAAAGAGCAAAGAAGGATGGGGGGCGCGGGACCTTCAACACTCTGCCAGCTCACCCGCTCATGAGATTCAATTCAATCCCTATGATACAAATTATCTACATTCACCAGTACTAGGTTGCGATCCTATATCGCTAAAAAACAACTCAGGAAAATCTCGCCAACCAAATTCATCACTTCCGCTATTCCCACTGGAAGAGGCTTTAGTGGATTTGAATCCCCAAGAATTACAGAATTTTCCTGTCTTGACCAGGATACTGAATTTGCTGGACAAGGGGCACAAATTTACGCATGGAGCGATTGGTGCTCTTAGCCTAGCAACATCAGAAATCAATTCAAGACTGTGCAAAATAGAGGGTTTTTTGATGGCCCAGGAAAAATGTCATGTATTTTGGGCTGAGCAACATATGAGTGAGAAACACTTTCATACTCAAAAGTTAGAAGCAATAGAAACAGAGCTTAAAGCTGGGAAATCATACAATATGAAATCTTCAGCTACCCAAACCGAATATGTGGAGCCGAATGATTCGGTTTTAACAAACGCAACAACTGATGTAAAATATGCACCAGCAAATCAGCTTCCTCCATATGTGGAGATAGCGAAATTGTAGCACGAAAGAATATTGGCTTTAGAGAAGATCGTCCTTGCTGCCAACCTAATGCCTCCGGAGAGGATGGCAGAGGTACTTAGCAAAACGGAGGCGCCAATACTAACCCCAGTTACACATACTCCTGATAGTCCCTCTGTGCTTACAGATCTGATTGATTTGAACTCAGAGATTATGCAGAGTGGTCAGGAATGTATTAGCGATTCAACTGAAGGGGGAAATGGTACTCATAGTACATTCTTTATGTCCCGAAAAGCTAAAAAATTACATACTAAAGCTTTGAAAAAACAAAGAAATGCAAACTTCCAAAATCCATTAACCCGAGCAGGGTTCACGATGAATCAAACAACAAAGAAATAATGAAAAATAAAAACTCTGAGACATTGGTAGAACAGAATAAAAGAAAGACAGCAAAAAAGGCATAACAAAAGAGTTATTAAGGAAGATAATAACATTGATCTAACCCAACTAAACATTGAAAGTCAGGCTGTCTTGGGTATAGCCGATACTGGGTCACAAAAACTCGCTTTTTCGAATATTGAAGGGAGTGAAAAAAAAAATACATCAGATGAGATACTAAAATCTAATGTTGCAAACATAAAAGATGACAATGTGCTATCACACCTATCCTTATACAAACGCAGCTACAACGCTTCTTCGAAAAAATAGACAAAAAAATAACGGACCTAACTCAAAAACCACATAATTCTACAGATACAAGTGCCGACTGTTATGTTGTGAGTTCTTTACCTGATAAAAGTACCCACACTATGAATAGTCAAGTTGCGAACAAAGTTGTAGGCACTCAGTATCCTGATTGTACTAAGTTACAACACATGAAGGGAGTCCCTGATACACAGCAAAATCGGCAGTCCATATTGCCTATCCCTTTTCGTGAAGGTGAGAGTGAGGATAAATGGTCATTCTATAACACCCTAGGGCCTGAGATGAAATTGGTAATGGGATGGACGCTGGATCCAACAAAGGTAGACAAACCAAACTTAACGCGATAATCATTGATGAAAGTTTTTCATCAAATACCTGCACTTCGCAACTTAGTGTCTAACGATATAGACTGGGTTTGTTTACCGTATGTCTCAAACGGTCGAATGCTATGCAAATATCAGAACACAATTATCGCCGCACTAATATGAAAACATATACAGGATTTTCAACTGCTTGGTTATGAGTTATCACTGTTTAACTCCCTGGAAAATGCCACACTGTTTTTGGAATATCAACCCCCTGCTTCTTATAACAACACCCACATTGAAGATCATGATAACCAGCTTGCAACCTTACATGAAAAAATCAGATTGCAATCGGAATCCGTTGCCCAGATTGTGACAAGCCTGACATGGCTTGAACCACTGATGAAAAATCTAATAAGCAATATGCCAGTCAAAGACAAACAATAAAATGATACAGTGGTTATAAATTCTTGGAATTGCTGTGGCTTTAATAATTTTGAGAAATGGTCTCAGAACACATTGGATTGGATGTACAATCACCAGCAATAATCATCTTGCAGGAAACCATGGCGACCCAAGATATTTATCTGGAAGGATATGTAGCTTTTTGCTCTCATGCGATAAAAGGTAACCAAGGCTGTCCATCTGGAGGCCTTGCGATTCTGGTGAGGCATTTATATCAATCCAAACTGCGCCAAATCTATTCATCTCCAGATATATTGGCGATGGAAGTGACATCTATCGCCAGGGTGCTTACTCAGCTGATTATAGTTGCACTGTATTGGAACCCAGCAACGTCAACCTTAGACTCTGTTATCGAAAAAGTTAACCATGTTCTTTTACAAGTGGCAACATACGCTCCGAATGCACAGATCATTATGGGTGGCGACTTCAATTCAAACCTCAACAAAATAATGTTGAAATCAGATATAGCATCTTATTATGAAGCATTGGCTTTTGAAAGGGGGCAAATATGGAGGGAGTTTTTGAGCGATTGGGAACTGCAAGTTGTGCCCTTTGCACAAAAAGAGAATGCATACACTTGGGCTCGTGGGAGAAAACGCACAACAATTGATTACATAGTAACCTCGAACTCACTGGCTGAATTCAACACAAACTGCAAAATTATTCAATCACATCTAAGTGATCATTGCATCTTGGAGTGTTTATTTGAGTGTAGTTTACCATTATATGAAGCTAGGCCCGTACTGTCATTGCTTGAGATTGATCGCAAGGCACTTTCCATCAGGTGGAATGCTAGATTATATAGGCAGTTAAACTATCTGGTTATTAGAGACATGGTAAAAGAGAATGGTGAAACATTGTCCAGTTTTGATCTTAACTTTTGGGAAAGGCAAAATGCTGAAATGATAGGCAGGCATCTGGATACTTTGGGGGAGAAAAGCTCAACAGCCAAATATTTTGAGAAGAGAAGAAGAAGAGAAGAGTTTTAACGCAGAAATTGCATTAAGGAAAAAACAAAAAAACAGAGAAATTCGTAAACTGCTGAAATCATCCATTAATATAGGGGGTTATGCAACTGAGAAAAAGAAAATCCTTGCAATTTATAGAAACAATGTCAAACATCTGAAGATTGGTTCATTTATCAAAACCAATCAAAAAATGATCCAGAACTTAATTGGCAAAAACTCAAGAGAAATTTGGGGAATATTGAAGGACCCATTATCGAAAGGAAAACCAGATCTTTGCTCTGCCGTAAGTGGAGAAGTATGGTGTAAAATCTATGAATACAAATATGCTATGCCACAGAAATTTTGTGAGTTACTAACCCCGGATCTGGCAATAAATATTCACTCTATATGTCCCTGGGGATTGAATGACATCATCTCTATAATTGCAAAGTTAAAACCTTCTAAAGCTGCTGGGCCGGATGGTATTCCACCGTGCGTCTTAAAGGACGACCCGAAATTATGGGCAAAAATCATCCTAAGAAGGTTGGAATTTGTATTTAAAGCTAAGAGAGTACCGGAGTCGTGGTTATCCGCGATCATAATTCCACTACACAAAAAGGGTCCTTTGAACGACCCCTCCAACTTTAGACCCATAGCTTTAATCGACATCTCGGCAAAGATCTTTGCTGCCCTAATATTGAAGGACTTAAATGCTTTCATCCTAAAACAGAAAATTCTTTCGCGGTTTCAAACTGGGTTTCGCAAAGGCATGGGTACACAGTTGAACGCAACCCTGCTGGCACACTTACTAAAGTTATCTAGGAAGAAAGATCATGGGCCACTGTACATGGCGCTTGTTGACATATCCGGGGCATTTGACTCTGTAATTAGACAACAGTTGTGGCAAAGGATGCAGGACATTCATATTCCATTGCACCTGATATCTATGATCATTATGTTGCATTCCAACACAAGTTACAGGATCAAGATCGATAAGGAAGGTTCGCTTACACCACCCATTTTTACCTTTATAGGTGTAAAGCAAGGCTGTAATCTTGCAGCCACACTGTTCAATCTATATCTATCTGAAATAGCTTCAATTTGGTCTATGTGTAACTCATTTGCGATTAAGGTAGGGGATCTTTGTTTGGATTGGCTAGCTTTTGCAGATGACTTGATAATGTTCGATCTTACTCCGTTTGCGCTGCAAAATAAACTTGAGTGCTTAGTTGAATTCTGTGAGAAGCGCAACCTCAAGTTAAACCCGAATAAATCACACATACTGGTATTCTCAAACAAAAGAAAGCTTGTAAGATACCAATGGAAAATAAAGGGTCTTCCGATACCACGTGCTTTGGGCATAATCTACTTGGGTTATAACTTGAACAATTCTGATTCAATTGACAAATGGAATAAAGAAATTTCAATTAAAGCGATGCCATTGATCGCACAAATGAAATTAATTTACTCAAAACTCTGTAACTTCTCCTTAATTCCACTAATTGATTTCTATAAGCTTAAAGTGGAAGCTATCATCATATACGGCCTAGATCTGTGTTACTTGGAAATTGGTTCTATATTAAACAAAATCCAAGGAAAAATATGGAAGAAAGTCTTGCATTTGCCTATGTCACTACCAAACTCGATTATTATGCACGAATTGGGCTTGACATCATTAGCCGCTAAACATATATGGCGCAAGTTTGCGTCTTATGCAAAAATCTTAGACCCTTTGCCAAATTCCCTTTATGAAGATCTTGGAAAAATGCTAAAAAAGGGAAACCCGGTTTCGGTAGCAGATGAAGGGAAAAGGTGCGATGAAAATCTTGCACAATTATCCATGGGAAGGGATGATCTAATAAATCGTCCACAGGTTGTAAAGGCAAGACTAATTCAATAGGATTGGGCAGTGAATTCAGATAAAATCGGGCAATATAACTCTCACAAGGAGTATGCAAAATTCCGGCATAAACAATCACCACTATTGCCATACTTGAGACAGTGTCCTGGTCACAAAATGCGCACAATGTACATGAGGTTTAAATTTAACTTAATTCCAACTTTAGAGCGTAGTAAGAACTGGATCAACTGTTCCGATTTAGAAGATGAAGGATGTAGATTTTGTAGGAATGCTCAAAAAGAAACGTTGAAACATCTTGTCTTATATTGCGTCTTCTTTGCAAAAGCACGGCAAAATAATTTCTTGAAACATCAAACTGTAGCAACAGTCTACCAAAGTGAGATGTTTTGGACACAATGCATGTGGGGTTATCGTATGTCTATGATCATCGATTTAACACAACTGTTACGTGAAATAGATAAGAATCTGATGTCCAAGAATTCAGACAAAAATGGAGTGGCGAATAAATGATTTGATATATTAGAGAAAACGATTTTAGTGAATACAATAGATGTATGTATATACCAAAACCAGGTCATTTTTATGGAAACATTACTGACTCTAATTAATTAAATAACCTGCAATTGGTGGTGATGTGTTATTGTAATGATGTTTTGTTTGATTATCGTATCTTGAGTGTAAATATGGTTCTCCCTTTTCATTATTTGATATTCGTTGGTTTTATGTAAAACATTTTGGTAATGTGATTATGTTTTTAGGTATTATGTGTATTTTAACAAATCCTTTTGTAAATCTATGAAATAATATTAAGAACTGTTGTAAAGATATTTTGTATCGAAAAACAACAAATAAATAAAAAATTTAAAAAAAATAAAAAAAATAGGGCCACTGTTGGGTACCATACTAAAGACACCAGTGATAGGGCCACAGCTGGGCACCATGCTGCAGACACCAGTGATAGGGCCAAAGCTGGGCACCATACTACAGACACCAGTGATAGGACCACAGCTGGGCACCATGCTGCAGACACCAGTACTAAAGCCACAGCTGGGCACCATACTAAAGACACCAGTGATAGGGCCACAGCTGGGCACCATGCTGCAGACACCAGTGATAGGGCCAAAGCTGGGCACCATACTACAGACACCAGTGATAGGACCACAGCTGGGCACCATGCTGCAGACACCAGTACTAAGGCCACAGCTGGGCACCATGCTTCAGCCACAGGTGCAAAGGCCACAGCTGGGTGCCGTGCAACAAGTGCCAGTGTTAAGGCCACATCTAGACATTCTGCAAACACCAGTGCTAACAGCACAGCTGGGCACCATGCTATAATCCCCTGTGCTTAAGCCACAGTTGGGCACCGTGCTGCAGCCACCAGTGCTAAGTCCACAGATGGGTGCCATGCAGCAAACACCAGGTCTAAGGCCGCAGCTGGGCATTCTGCTGCAGCTATAAGTGCTAAGGCCACAGCTGGGCCCTGTGCTGCAGCCACCAGTTCTAAGGCCACAGCTGGGCACTGTGCTGCAGCCACCAGTTCTAAGGCCACAGCTGGGCCCTGTGCTGCAGCCACCAGTACTAAGGCTAGAGCTGGGTGCCATACTGTGACAGCAGTTCCAGGGACATAGCTGTGTGCCATGCTGCAGATATCAGTCCTGAAGCTGCAGCTGTGCACTGTTCTGCTGCAACAAGTGCAAAGGCCACAGCTGGGCTCCATGCAGCAAACACCAGTGCTAAGGGCACAGCTGGGCGCCATGCTTGAGACACCAGACACCAGTTCCAAGGCCACAGCTGGATGCCATGCTACAGACACCAGTTCAAAGGCCACAGCTGGGTGCCATGCTACAGACACCAGTCCAAAGGCCACAGCTGGGTGCCATGCTACAGACAACGTTTCTGAGGCCACAGCTGGGCACCGTGCTTGAGACACCAGACACCAGATCTAAGGCCACAGCTGGGCGCCATGCTACAAATGGGCTAAAGCCACAGCTGGGTGCCATGCTGCAGCCACCAGTGCTAAGGCCACAGCTGGGTGCCATGCTACAGACACCAGTTCTGAGGCCACAGCTGGGCGCCATGCTTGAGACACCAGACACCAGATCTAAGGCCACAGCTGGGTGCCATGCTACAAATGTGCTCAAGCCACAGCTGGGTGCCATGCTGCAGCCACCAGTGCTAAGGCCACAGCTGGGTGCCATGCAGCAAACACCAGGTCTAAGGCCGCAGCTGGGCATTCTGCTGCAGCTATAAGTGCTAAGGCCACAGCTGGGCCCTGTGCTGCAGCCACCAGTTCTAAGGCCACAGCTGGGCACTGTGCTGCAGCCACCAGTTCCAAGGCCACAGCTGGGCCCTGTGCTGCAGCCACCAGCACTAAGGCTAGAGCTGGGTGCCATACTGTGACAGCAGTTCCAGGGGCATAGCTGTGTGCCATGCTGCAGATATCATTCCTGAAGCTGCAGCTGTGCACTGTTCTGCTGCAACAAGTGCAAAGGCCACAGCTGGGCTCCATGCAGCAAACACCAGTGCTAAGGGCACAGCTGGGCGCCATGCTTGCGACACCAGACACCAGTTCCAAGGCCACAGCTAGGTGCCATGCTACAGACACCAGTTCAAAGGCCACAGCTGGGTGCCATGCTACAGACACCAGTCCAAAGGCCACAGCTGGGTGCCATGCTACAGACAACGTTTCTGAGGCCACAGCTGGGCACCGTGCTTGAGACACCAGACACCAGATCTAAGGCCACAGCTGGGCGCCATGCTACAAATGGGCTAAAGCCACAGCTGGGTGCCATGCTGCAGCCACCAGTGCTATGGGCACAGCTGGGTGCCATGCTACAGACACCAGTTCTGAGGCCACAGCTGGGCGCCATGCTTGAGACACCAGACACCAGATCTAAGGCCACAGCTGGGTGCCATGCTACACATGTGCTAAAGCCACAGCTGGGTGCCATGCTGCAGCCACCAGTGCTAAGGCCACAGCTGGGTGCCATGCTACAGCCACCAGTTGTGAGGCCACAGCTGGGCGCCATGCTTGAGACACCAGACACCAGATCTAAGGCCACAGCTGGGCGCCATGCTACACATGTGCTAAAGCCACAGCTGGGTGCCATGCTGCAGCCACCAGTGCTAAGGCCACAGCTGGGTGCCATGCTACAGCCACCAGTTGTGAGGCCACAGCTGGGCACAGTGCTTCGGCCATAAGTTCAAAGGCTACCGCTGGGTGCCATGCTACAGACACCAGTTCAAAGGCCACAGCTGGGTGCCATGCTACATACACCAATTCGAAGGCCACAGCTGGGTGCCATGCTACAGACACCAGTTCAAAGGCCACAACTGGGTGCCATGCTACAGACACCAGTTCAAAGGCCACAGCTAGGTGCCATGCTACAGACACCAGTCCAAAGGCCACCGCTGGGTGCCATGCTACAGACACCAGTTCAAAGGCCAAGGCTGGGTGCCATGCTACAGACACCAGTTCAAAGGCCACAGCTGGGCACCATACTACAGACACCAGTGATAGGGTCACAGCTCTGTGCCATGCTACAGACACCAGTGCCAGGGCCAAGGCAGGGCTCTATGCTGCAGACACCAGTGCTAAGACCACAGCTGGGGGCCATGCTACAGACACCAGTTCAAATGCCACAGCTGTGTGCCATGCTACAGACTCCAGTTCTGAGGCCCCAGCTGGGCACAGTGCTTCTGCCATAAGTGCTAAGGCCACAGCTGGGTGCCATACTACAGACACCAGTTCAAAGGCCACAGCTGGGTGCCATGCTACAGACACCAGTTCAAAGGCCACAGCTTGGTGCCATGCTACAGACACCAGTTCAAAGGACACAGCTGGGTGCCATGCTACAGACACCAGTTCAAAGGCCACAGCTGGGTGCCATGCTACAGACACCAGTCCAAAGGCCACAGCTGTGTGCCATGCTACAGACACCAGTTCTGAGGCCCCAGCTGGGCACAGTGCTTCGGCCTTAAGTGCTAAGGCCACAGCTGGGTGCCATGCTACAGACACCCGTTCAAAGGCCACAGCTGGGTGCCATGCTACAGACAGCAGTTCAAAGG
Organism: Ambystoma mexicanum; assembly: GCF_040938575.1. NCBI lineage: Eukaryota > Metazoa > Chordata > Amphibia > Caudata > Ambystomatidae > Ambystoma > Ambystoma mexicanum. The sequence continues at coordinate 102,122,395 of NC_090940.1, forward strand.
CCACAGCTTGGTGCCATGCTACAGACACCAGTTCAAAGGCCACAGGTGGGTGCCATGCTACAGACACCAGTTCAAAGGCCACAGCTGGGTGCCATGCTACAGACACCAGTTCAAAGGCCACAGCTGGGTGCCATGCTACAGACACCAGTTCAAAGACCACAGCTGGGTGCCATGCTACAGACACCAGTTCGAAGGCCACAGCAGGGTGCCATGCTGGAGACACCAGTTCAAAAGCCACAGCTAGGCGTCATGCTACAGACACCAGTGCCAGGGCCACGGCTGGGTTCTAGGCTACAGGCACCAGTGCTAAGACCACAGCTGGGCAACATGCTGCAGACACCAGTCTTAAGACCACAGCCGGCCGCCATGCTACAGACACCAGTGCCAGGGCCACAGCTGGGCGCCATGCTGCAGCTACAGACCCCAGTACTAAGGTTCCATTACCTGCAGTGGGAGAGGCCTCTTCCTATCTCAGGCAGTCAGCTAATAACCCCCGCTGGGGGCACTTCTGCTGCCAGGGCGCTGCACTCACGCCAACTGTGGTACATCGTCTCACCGCAGCACCAGAGCACAAGGCCTCCACTGCCTTCAGAGACTGCATCCTCCTCTCACCCAGGAGGTGCACCTCACACTGCATGTCAGAGGCGCCCACTTCTGCGCATGCACCATCCTTTCAGCCGTGCAACTCACATCAGGTGTCAGTGATAAGACCCTCCTCTCTCCAGAGCCATGCTACAAGATGCCCACGGGGGTGGGGTGCAAAATATGAAGACTGGCCCATAAAGATCACCCATTACAGTATAACTGTCCAATCCTCACTCCAGAAATATAGCACTGTGTTTAAGTGTCCTTTGGCGTTCAAGCAATTCCTGTTCTGGGTGCATAACCATATAGGGTTCTGCATCACAGAAGGAAGAGGTTGTTTACCCAGAATCCCGCAGCACAGGAAGGATACATGGATGTGGTGGTGGTGGGTGAGGCACCCCAAGAATGACGGATCACCACCTTTCAGCTCGAAGAAACCTTAAAAGGGTGCCCACGCACAGGAAAGTGGGGGTCCTAAAATGACGAGAGTGGCCTTGAGGTGAGTGAGCAGCGCCCCTCTCTAGGTGAACAAGTGGGAGCCGCTACAGTGGCGCCGTGCCCCGGCCCGTGCAGGCTGGAGGTTTGGTGGAGGGCCTCTGCCTGCAATCATCCTGTGGCCCTCAGTGGGGCGTGCCAGCTTAGTGCCCACATGGAGAATGGCATGCTGGCCATTGGGACCAGGGTAGTCTACGCTGTGGTTTCCACCATGCCTGCCTCTGCGGCAGATAGCTTGTGTGATTCCTGGTTACACGGGGAAGTGGCATGCTGGCCATTGGGACCAGGGTAGTCTACGCTGTGGTTTCCACCATGCCTGCCTCTGTGGCAGATAGCTTGTGTGATTCCTGGTTACACGGGGAAGTGGCATGCTGTCCATTGGGACCAGGGTAGTCTACGCTGTGGTTTCCACCAGGCCTGCCTCTGCGGCAGATAGCTTGTGTGATTCCTGGTTACACGGGGAAGTGGCATGCTGGCCATTGGGACCAGGGTAGTCTACGCTGTGGTTTCCACCATGCCTGCCTCTGCGGCAGATAGCTTGTGTGATTCCTGGTTACACGGGGAAGTGGCATGCTGTCCATTGGGACCAGGGTAGTCTACGCTGTGGTTTCCACCAGGCCTGCCTCTGCGGCAGATAGCTTGTGTGATTCCTGGTTACACGGGGAAGTGACATGCTGGCCATTGGGACCAGGGTAGTCTACGCTGTGGTTTCCACCATGCCTGCCTCTGCGGCAGATAGCTTGTGTGATTCCTGGTTACACGGGGAAGTGACATGCTGGCCATTGGGACCAGGGTAGTCTACGCTGTGGTTTCCACCATGCCTGCCTCTGCGGCAGATAGCTTGTGTGATTCACAGGGAAGTGGCATGCTGGCCATTGGGACCAGGGTAGTCTACGCTGTGGTTTCCACCATGCCTGCCTCTGCGGCAGATAGCTTGTGTGATTCCTGGTTACACGGGGAAGTGACATGCTGGCCATTGGGACCAGGGTAGTCTACGCTGTGGTTTCCACCATGCCTGCCTCTGCGGCAGATAGCTTGTGTGATTCCTGGTTACACGGGGAAGTGGCATGCTGGCCATTGGGACCAGGGTAGTCTACGCTGTGGTTTCCACCATGCCTGCTTCTGCGGCAGATAGCTTGTGTGATTCCTGGTTACACGGGGAAGTGGCATGCTGGCCATTGGGACCAGGGTAGTCTACGCTTTGGTTTCCACCATGCCTGCCTCTGCGGCAGATAGCTTGTGTGATTCCTGGTTACACGTGGAAGTGGCATGCTGGCCATTGGGACCAGGGTAGTCTACGCTGTGGTTTCCACCATGCCTGCCCCTGCGGCAGATAGCTTGTGTGATTCCTGGTTACACGGGGAGGGGATGTGGCATGCTGGCCATTGGGACCAGGGTAGTCTACGCTGTGGTTTCCACCATGCCTGCCTCTGCGGCAGATAGCTTGTGTGATTCCTGGTTACACGGGGAAGTGACATGCTGGCCATTGGGACCAGGGTAGTCTACGCTGTGGTTTCCACCATGCCTTTGCAGATAGCTTGTGTGATGCCTGGTTACATGGGGAAGTGGCAAGGCCCTCACATTTCGGGTCCAGAATGGTGGGCTGACTTGAGCCAGAAACTTGCCCCTAGTGCGAGCACTGGCATCCTTGGGCCCAAGCAATCAGGCCAGGCCCAGCCGGGGCGCACAGCTCTGGACCCTGCTCCGGGGATTGGTCGGCCTCACGTCTGCATCTGAGCCACTCACAGAGACGGGGGCCACTGTGACTACTTTCCCAGGGCACCCCTACTATTGATGCCTGAGTGTGGCGAGGGCCTCGAGCACATACCGGCAGCTTTGCGACCTGTGTGCAGATAATTGGAATGCAGCGAGCCCCAGGTGAGCACATCCTGTGTCAAGGTGCCTTTCATGCATAGCTTCGTGTACTCAATAGCTGCAGCCGGGTAGAATGCATGGCACTCGGGCAGGGATATGGGACTCGGGCAGTGCAATGTATGAGACTCGGGCAGGTAGAATGCATGGGACTAGAGCAGGTAGATCGGGCATAAGACTCGGGCAGGAAAAATGCATGGGACTTGGGCAGGTAGATCAGATATGGGACTTGGGCAGGTAGAATGCATGGGACTCGGGCAGGTACAATGCATGGGACTCGGGCAGGTAGATCAGACCTGGGACTCAGGCAGGTAGAATGCATGGGACTCGGGCAGGTAGATCGGGCATGAGACTCGGGCAGGTAAAATGCATGGGACTTGGGCAGGTAGATCAGACATGGGACTTGGGCAGGTGGAATGCATGGCACTTGGACAGGTAGATCAGATATGGGACTCGGGCAGGTAGAATGCATGGGACTCGGGCAGGTAGATCAGACCTGGGACTCAGGCAGGTAGAATGCATGGGACTCGGGCAGGTAGATCAGAATGGGACTCAGGAGGGTAGAATGCATGGGATCGAGCAGGTAGATCAGACATGGGACTCTGGCAGGTGGAATGCATGGCACTCGGGCAGGTAGATCAGACCTGGGACTCAGGCAGGTAGAATGCACGGGACTCGGGCAGGAAGATCAGACCTGGGACTCAGGCAGGTAGAATCCATGAGACTCGGGCAGGTAGATCAGATATGGGACTCGGGCAGGTAGAATGCATGGGACACGAACAGATAGATCCGATGTATCTGGGTTGAAGGCCTCCTCAGGTTGTCGTAAAATGATTGGGCCATACAACAGCCAATGGGTGTGTAGCATTTCCTGACATCAAGAGATGCGTCAAAGCAGCTTCATTGAAAGACACAGTTTGACTGGTCTTGGGAGAGCTTAGACAACCTTTGGGTTGTTAGCTTTGGTGAGCGAGTTAGGTGGTTTCATACCAAATCTGTGATTAATCACGTGTTTCCTTCGTCCTTAGAGAGGTACGCTCAACAGTCTTTTCTCCATGGCATCAGTCAAGTGAGCCAGCCTACGGGACAGCGGCTTCTTGAAAACTCTTGCCGTGAAGACGAGAACAAGCGGGTGGTCAGAGATCCACAAGGGAAACCACCTTTGGAAAAAAAAAAAAGAAACAGAAAACTTGTAATGACCACAAACCCTTACTCGGGTGCGCCGCCCTATATACACCGATCTGTTGCCTCCCAGCTAGGTTCACCCTTTATAAATCCCATATACACATGCAAAGCCTGTCTATGAAGGTTCAATGCCAAAGATAGTCCTTACTGGCCCGATGCCCAGCGAGAGAAGTGAGGTACTCCCTCAGTGACAAGACAGGCCTGTCTATGGAGATTCAATGCCAAAGATAGTCCTTACTGGCCCGATGCCCAGCGAGAGAAGCGAGGTACTCCCACAGTGACAAGACAAGCCTGTCTATGGAGATTCAATGCCAAAGATAGTCCTTACTGGCCCGATGCCCAGCGAGAGAAGCGAGGTACTCCCCCAGTGACAAGACAGGCCTGTCTATGGAGCTTCAATGCCAAAGATAGTCCTTACTTGCCCGATGCCCAGCGAGAGAAGCAAGGTACTCCCCAGTGACAAGACAAGCCTGTCTATGGAGATTCAATGCCAAAGATAGTCCTTAGTGGACCGATGCCCAGCGAGAGAAGCGAGGTACTCCCCCAGTGACAAGACAGGCCTGTCTATGGAGCTTCAATGCCAAAGATAGTCCTTACTGGCCCGATGCCCAGCGAGGGAAGTGTGGTACTCCCCCAGTGACAAGACAAGCCTGTCTATGGAGCTTCAATGCCAAAGATAGTCCTTACTGGCCCGATGCCAGCGAGGGAAGTGTGGTACTTCCCAGTGACAAGACAAGCCTGTCTATGGAGCTTCAATGCCAAAGATAGTCCTTACTGGCCCGATGCCCAGCGAGAGAAGCGAGGTACTCCCCCAGTGACAAGACAAGCCTGTCTATGGAGATTCAATGCCAAAGATAGTCCTTAGTGGACCGATGCCCAGCGAGGGAAGCGAGGTACTCCCCCCACTGACAAGACAGGCCTGTCTATGGAGAGCTTCAATGCCAAACATAGTCCTTATGGGCCAATGCCAGCGAGGGAAGCAACGTACTCCCCCAGTGACAAGACAAGCCTGTCTATGGAGCTTCAATGCCAAAGATAGTCTTTACTTGCCCGATGCCCAGCGAGGAAAGCGAGGTACTCCCCCAGTGACAAGACAAGCCTGTCTATGGATATTCAATGCCAAAGATAGTCCTTACTGGCCCGATGCCCAGCGAGAGAAGCGAGGTACTCCCCCAGTGACAAGACAAGCCTGTCTATGGAGATTCAATGCCAAAGATAGTCCTTAGTGGACCGATGCCCAGCGAGGGAAGCGAGGTACTCCCCCCACTGACAAGACAGGCCTGTCTATGGAGAGCTTCAATGCCAAACATAGTCCTTACTGGCCCGATGCCAGCGGGGGAAGCAAGGTACTCCCCCAGTGACAAGACAAGCCTGTCTATGGAGCTTCAATGCCAAAGATAGTCCTTACTTGCCCGATGCCCAGCGAGGGAAGCGAGGTACTCCCCCAGTGATAAGACACGCCTGTCTATGGAGCTTCAATGCCAAAGATAGTCCTTACTGGCCCAATGCCCAGCGAGGAAAGCGAGGTACTCCCACAGTGACAAGACAAGCCTGTCTATTGAGAGCTTCAATACCAAAGATACTCCTTACTGGACTGATGCCCAATGAGGGAAGCGAGGTACTCCCCCCCACTGACAAGACAAGCCTGTCTATGGAGAGCTTCAATGCCAAAGATAGTCCTTACTGGCCCGATGCCCAGCGAGAGAAGCGCGGTACTCCCCCAGTGACAAGACAGGCCTGTCTATGGAGAGCTTCAATGCCAAACATAGTCCTTACTGGCCCGATGCCAGCGAGGGAAGCAAGGTACTCCCCCAGTGACAAGACAAGCCTGTCTATGGAGCTTCAATGTCAAAGATAGTCCTTACTGGCCCGATGCCCAGCGAGGAAAGCGAGGTACACCTCCAGTGACAAAACAAGCCTGTCTATGGAGCTTCAATGCCAAAGATAGTCCTTACTGGCCCGATGCCCAGCGAGGAAAGCGAGGTACACCTCCAGTGACAAGACAAGCCTGTCTATGGAGATTCAATGCCAAAGATAGTGCTTACTGGCCCGATGCCCAGCGAGGGAAATGTGGTACTCCCCCAGTGACAAGACAAGCCTGTCTATGGAGCTTCAATGCCAAAGATAGTCCTTACTGGCCGATGCCCAAAGCACCTACTGGATAACCAAAATGCATCAGTAACCTGAACTATTCATGCTCCAAGTACCCCCTTCCTGCAGTTTGGGTGTGCGCCTTCCACGTCAATGTGCCATGCGTGCAAGCAAGTGGAGAAAACGAAACCTTTTTGTGAATTTGAGCCTTGGCACCTAAGTTTGTGCGGTTTGTTATTATACGAGCTGTAGAATTTTCAGGGGCTGAATCCTTACCCGGGCAACAGCATCATTCTTATTATTATTATGGTATTTAGTGAGCGCAGACCTGGCTTTGAGAAGTAACGGGAGTGCTTTACAGAGGTATACAACATTACAGATGCATAACGGAGCACTTTACCGAGGTATACAACAGTACAGATGCATAACAGAGCGCTTTACAGAGGTATACAGCAGTACAGATGCATAACGGAGCACTTTACAGAGGTATACAACAGTACAGATGCATAACGGAGCACTTTACCGAGGTGTACAACAGTACAGATGCGTAACGCAGTGCTTTACAGAGGTATACAACAGTACAGATGCATAACGGAGCACTTTACCGAGATGTACAACAGTACAGATGCATAACAGAGTGCTTTACAGAGGTATACAACAGTACAGATGCATAACAGAGTGCTTTACAGAGGTATACAGCAGTACCGATGCATAACTGAGCACTTTACCGAGGTGTACAACAGTACAGATGCATAATGGAGTGCTTTACAGAGGTATACAACAGTACAGATGCATAACGGAGCGCTTTACAGAGGTATACAGCAGTACAGATGCATAACGGAGCACTTTACTGAGGTATACAGCAGTACAGATGCATAACGGAGCGCATCATGAGTTTCAAATGCATTTTTATTAGAAAATGGTAGTTCTGAGCAATGAAGGGCAATGGCAGCTACTTGACACCTGATTGGGATTAACTTTTACTGACTCGTCGCCATGGGGATGGCTCAGGGGCAATGTGTTTGTCTTGGAAGCAAAACAATGCAGAGCATCACACTTGGTTGCGTTCTCTGGCATGAAGCGTGATATAACATCTCAATTACATGTCATGCCAGGACTTGCTGCTGGTTTATCCAGGTTTAGGTTCAGGCAAGTTTTTGTAACCTGAGTATCGACAGAAGAGATTGGTGTACAGTTGTGGCGGTGATGTGATATCCACCGATCATCACCAGGCAGCTGATACGCCCAAAACATTGATTCGGCCGAAAAAATGCATTAACACAAAATAGAATTTGTGTTGTGGTCACGCACTTTGTACGCTTGCATGTAGGTAAGTAAGTGTCATGGGGCCTCATTACGACCCTGGCGGTAAGGGGTTAACGCCAGCGTTAGCTGCGCTGACCCCTTACCGCCAATTACGAGGTCCCCTAGCGCCATGGTGCTTTTAACACCTGCTTTTAGCAGGTGTTAAAATCCATGGCGCTAAGGGACCATGGAGTTAATTACGCCACCGTAATTTACGGTGGCGTAATTAACGCCTTCCCCACTCCCATTATGCCCTATGGGGCAAAAATGGGAATGGGGAAGGGTAAATGGGGATTGGGGACTTACCGCCCCGCCTAGGTCGGAATGGGGCGGTAAGTCCGCCAACCACCATGGCGTAAACGTAGTTTACGCCATGGTGGTAAAGTCACGGCCCAGGCGGTAACTTACCGCCTGGGTCGTAATGAGAACATTTATCTAGCGTATACTGCTGTAAATTGCCCCTAATATTCACTAGGGGAAACACATGTGTACAGGCGCGTTATAAATGACAAATCATGTGTCTTATCTTATTGTTTTTGGGGGCTCTGTTTGGAAAGACCAACTTTATACACCAGGTTAAATACGTTTTGTTATTCCGCAGTGCCAAGCGGTGCTGCCGCTGGACCGAGCATCGCCAGTGCCGCTGACATCCCACATTTGTCCCTGACAGACCTGGTGATACAGCATCTGCTCGGCATCTCAAGCCAGACCGCCATCTATCTGAGCCATGACTCTATTTCAGACACCGCTGCGCGGTCCCCGGAGAAGGCAGACTCATAATTGGGTGTCCGTAACGCAGCACGTTCAAATCCTCAACACAATTGGATGCAGGCATTGTTTCTTTTAAAAATGTACTTGACCCATCCTACCTCCTAACACAAGAATTTGGGCCATACATGCCCTGTTCCATTTGGAAGGTGCTAGTCCAGTCGGGTTTTAGCTTTTCACTGTGTGGGACATTTAGTGCAGATGTGATAATGGGGAGATCAAGGGCTACAAGTCTCAGAATGAAAAGTTAAAGATTGGCATCTCCCAAATGCCCTGAGACATGTTGGCATGAATGTGGGGCGCTGCGCAAATCATACAGCGGGCAAATATGAAATTGAGAATTTGTATATAACCCACGGTTTTAGCACTATGCTTTGGTATGAAAGTGGTGCCAAAGGAATCGCTGCCACCTTTGATGCAACACCGCATTCAAGGTTGGTGGTGAGGTGATCAAAAAATCTCCAGCACTTTTCTGGAGGTTTTCCCTCCCGTTTACCTCACAAAAACTTAAAGATTTATCTTCGGTAGAATTACTGCCTGCCGTAAATATTTCAAATTGCCAATGAAGAGAAGAGGGATGGGGAATCCTACCACCCTTCCCCCTCCTACGAAATGCATGACCCGGAAGAATGCCCGGAAACACTGCAAGCACCCATTCTATTTCGAACGAATCCCCAACGGACCGATGGTTGACAACCATGTCGAGGGGTACCCCCTCAGCCAGCCCTGCAGACCAGATGCGGTACAAATTTACCCCATAGTGGATGAGGAGCCCCACACTGCAACTAAAGACACCTCAATTGACAGTCTCGATTAAAGCGCCAAGAAGCCATATTGCTGATATCATTAGAGACACCAGGATTTAGCAGCGTTAGACATGAAGCACATGTGCCACCCGCACTGCAGGACATAAACATGCACCCAACGACATGAAGAATACGAGCGTACATTTCTATAGTTCGAGGACAGACACATATACATACTGTCATTCCTTTTATAATTTGTACCATTAGCTAAACGTAGCAACGCAGAAACGGCAAGAAGCAAGACATCTTGAACGGAGCTTGCAGATGCTTACATGCAAATAACCCTATTGAACTGCAGGAGCACCTACGGACCTGACAGAACCAAGTGAGACCAACATCTTTGGAGAATATAGTATAGCATGAACACTGTAGACATCGCATTACAATGGTTTAGGAAAACTGCAGCAGGCCACAGGCCTCTCAGCAAGCTGAGCTCAGCTGAATTCAGGCTGGACAGAGAGCAAGATGTGTGAGACAGGACCCGCTGCCAAGGCCACAAGATACAGACGACATTCCATTCCTAAGATGACAAAGACACCAGCCACAGTAAATACAAATAATTCCTCGTAATTCAGAGCTGCACACCTCAAAATCGTGGTCTCTGAACATGTGATCCGGCCGACGCAGACAATGGACAACGACCAGCAATGGGAACCAGAGCCGATCTCAGGCTACCAGACAGAAGAATGCAACATGTGAGACAAATGTTGCAGCGAGCAGAAAGAGCACTCTCATAGACTTAGGTGTTACACACAAGTCACAATGCAGACACATAGTCCTTATTACCTTGAAAAGGAAGACCGAGAGTTGAGAATCTTTGCGGATCCCCTGCCTGGGGACGTCAGCTCTAGCCAATCACAGTTCAGTATTCTAGGGGTGGGTAGCAACGGGTCAGAACCAATGGTAAGCCCACCACACTTCAACATTGTTATAGATAGTGAGTTAGGGATGGACCAGAACAGCCACATGACTTGTGAGAGCCAGTAGAATAACACATATAGGTGACCATGTAGGTTATTAGGCTCCTGACGGCCAATCCCACTTGTCGATAAGTTTTTGGAGAAAGGCTTAAGTAATGATGAAGCAGTGACGTAATTCTGCATCAAAACTGGCCTGCGAGCCAGGTAAAGTTGAGACATTCATGGATTTCTCCTGTCCGTGTTCTGATCCCTGTTCGTTTTGTCTGTAATAAACCGCAGTTTGAACTTGCCGTTGACTGAGTCCTCCGTTCATCCTGTGGAAGGTGTTGGGCCTTCCAAATGTCTGCGAACTCCTAGTGGCCCTCTGGCATACCTGGGAGTTTTCCCCAAAAGAAGTCCTGTGGAACTCACGCCGATGCCCCACTCATAATCGGTCGGATTTGATGCCAATATGAGCAGCAGTAACAGTTTTCAAGTTCGGCAGCATTTCCTCGTGAAATATCGCCAAACTCATAATGAGACCCAATGTACACAATCTATCGTTAAGTAAATATTCAGAAGTGGCCCATATTTCTTTTTGCTTAAAAATGACAACTATATATATATATATCTTAGTAGTAGTACCTGCAAACATACAAGGGAGCACTCAGAACATTGCAGGAACTCATTCCCTGCTATTTGGTGATTTTTCCTCTATTCTTGGCCTGTTTCAAACTAGTTTTAGCAATGGGTCAAGCTGTGCTGGGTCTTTGCTTCTGTCCCAGGACATAATGGGCCACCAGCCTCTTAAGGTACTTTGGGCCCGAGTAGGCCTTACATTTAAGGTGACCAGATATTCAAAATAAATAAAACGGAACGGGGCAACCGACATAAAAGTAGGACTACCGTTTAAACTGACAAAAACACAAAAGAAGGACTAACATACAAATAGGATTCCATTGAAACCGTATATGTCGGTGACCTGTTCCAGCGCAACGTATGAGAGTGTGTTGCAGCCACAGAACTCTCCTTGGAATAGATGCCATGGGTGAAGGAGGAGGGAAGGAAGGCTGAGCAGGGAGATCAGTGCCCGGTCTGATTTCGGGATTTGTTCATTGGTTCCTGCCAAAAACTGAGACGGTAGCCACCTGGCCATTAAATCCCGGGACGGGGATTTAAAACTTTAAAAAATCCCAGCACGCTGGGACGAAGGGGTAAATACGCAGACAGTTCCGGCAATGTACTTCTTACATTGCATGGAAGCCTTGCGTTTGACATGATAAGCTACAAGCAGCCAGCACACACCTTTCCATGGGGGTGTTGTGATGTGCATTTTCTTTGCATTTAGGTCAAGCCTGGCCGACTGGTTCTGGATTCGCCAAGCTATGGAGTGTCTTTCTCTGGTGCAGGAACGTGCACCACTTTGCAGTGGTCTTAGCAGGAGCACACCGGGGCACGTGCACGTCGAGTCTGCAAGTTTGCTGGCAGGGGGAGCAGGACTTTTCCTGACATCATGAGCTGGAGTGTAGGGCACTTCACCAACAAAGTCAACCTGGCAAGAGCAGTCCCCAGACAAACAAGAGGCCTTGGCTCTTTCGTTAGGCCTGACCCTTCGATTTGGGCCCCTTTAACACGTAATATATTGTTGTATTGCCCCATTTTGATGCGTTTCATCCATTTATGGCATGCTGTACCCATTCACACCATAGTGGTCTCCCGGCCGCCACTGAAGTTTGTTGTGGTGTGGCCATTACCTATTGTGCCCATGTCTGGGTTTCCAGACCTCGGTCTTAGGTAGATGAAGAGGGGGTGGATTGAGAGAAAGTTCGAGAAAAACACACACCCTGACATGGCTTTCTTTTTTAGGTTTGTGTTCCACCTTCAGGTAGAGCTGTAGGTCGTCCACGTGCCTGTGCAGTGAAAGTGATGTTGTTCTTTCACCTCTGCCAATGGACGCATATACATGTTAAGTAGAAATGGCAGAGTGCCAGACCTTGGGGTACTACACATGTGACTGTTCTGCTCTTACATGGTGGCCATCAGGGATGTCATTTAGGGATCACCAGAGGTCTCAACTGCGACCTCTGAGGTCTCCCTTGCAAGCTATGTGGTCTCCCTTGCGACCTCTTAAAAAAATGTTTTTTCTTTTTTGTTTTGTAATGCAAGCTTCTGGGCTGTGACCAGCACCATGTGGCTCGTGGCTGGCTTTCTTGTTCAGGCCCCTTAAAAAAAAGAAGAAAATAAGAACAGAAGTGCCACAAGTTTAACACTTTCAGCACTGACCCTAAATAAGAAAGAAAGGAATACCAAATAATGTGTCTTTCTGGACTTCTATGCAATAATTGCTAGACTCATTGGGGGTCATTCCGACTCGGGCGGTAAGGGTTAACGGTCACCGTTAACGAGACTGGTGCCGTTAAACCCTTACCGCCCTACTCCGAGTTCCCTTTGCGGGTTGGTACTTAACGCCTGCTTTTTGCAGGCATTAAAAAACCAACCCGCAAAGGGACCTAGGAGCTAATTACGGCACCGTAATTTACAGTGCCGTAATTAGCGCCTTCCCCATTCCCATTGAGCCCTATGGGGCAAAAATGGGAATGGGGAAGGGCCCTTGGTGAATGGGGAATTACCGACCCCGCCAACCTTGGAATGGGGCGGTAATTCTGCCATTCACCATGGCGTAGTGTCGGAAAGATAACGGTGTCAACCAAGGCGCTAGTAGCGCCTTGGTTAACACCAGGGTCGGAATGAGGCCCATTAAAGGTTTATTTCAGGCACACTTCAGGGGGTGAGTCACTGATTTAGTCTCTTCTTAAACGCCTCAACTCAGCCTTTCATCCTTCTGAGGTCAATAAATGAGTACCAACACAGGTTGGGTGATATTGGGTGTATATTTCTTCTATGTAAAGCGTAAGTGCTAAATAATAACACATCATTATCATTTGGCCATGGACGTCTGCTTGCATTCACAGTAATTTGGCTATACACACTGTTCTTAACGATACATTTGGCGATCCATTCTGGTATGAAATGTACATCGCATTATAGTGATATTGTAACCATATTTTTCGTAGTGTACAATGCTATGTGATGCCACTTCCTGTTTTGTCAACGGGTGCAAGGTCGTGTTCTATCACTTCCTGCGATATCACTTCGGGGTGCGGTCAAATGATATCACTTCCTGTGATGTCATCAGGGGTCGAGGGTTGTGTGATGTCACTTCCGCTACCCCTGGCATTTTGGTGAAATGAGGTCCCTGGTGGCCATATTCAGTTCGAAAGGATTCAGTCCATTTCCCAGCCCTTTCCGGAACTTTCTTGACTTTAGAGGAAGATATGGTGGTCTTCCGCAGGGGTCTGCAAACCTTGGCTCCCTGCATGTTTGGGAATGCAAGTTCAACTCCCTTCAGCCCCAGCTAGCACAACCAGTGCGGAAGGATCATGGGAGTCGTAGTCCAATACATCTGGACAGCCACAGGTTTAAGGCCCCTGGTCTACAGGGCAATTTTATTGTACAGCAGTGATACATATTTCAGTCTTGTTGGTTAAAACCTTTCTATGGCAACAGCCTGGAACATGCGCTAATGAAATGCCATTGAAAACAAACACAAAATGAATAAAGCTGTCATCGTGCTTTATTCAATTAACTCGTTTTTCTAACACGCTCAATACCCGAGACCAGTCTCCAAGCGCGATACAGGGATTCAAACCTGCGTTGCTCTGCGTTGTCTTGCTTCCACGACAAACGTGTTGCTCCAGAACTACCCTCCCGGCCCTGGCACAATTTGTGACACAATGTATTCCCTACACACTATTTTCTATTTCAGCAGGAAATAAAAAAAGAGTGAAAACAGTTCACACGTCTCCTCAAAGACCCCTCTTTGCAGTCATGGATTTTTAGTCAACAGAGCTTTGCATTCAGGGACTCCCAGTTTCATATATGTGAAGTCACTTTTGGCCCTGGAGGATAGCTCAGGGGCAACATGCTCGACGATGCGGAGTAACACAGATTCGAACCCCGCGTCCGCGCTTAGAAACATGTTGGTATTAAGCGTGTTATAAATAACCAATTACCATTACAATAGATGAAGAACCACAACTACATGTCCCAGCATGCACAGTGTTGTTTGTCAAAGATCCTGGAGCGGAATGAGGTAGTTCTAATGACGCGGGGAAAGGTTGTTAAATCTGCTGCATTTTTGATTAAGAGAGAACCCTTTTCATAAGTTGCCTCCCTTTCTGCTGTTCCCATTTTTGGACTTTTGCAGCTGTCTCGGCTTTCTTGTATTAGCATTTAGCAAGCCTCTATAATGATACAGCGTCCAGAAACATGGCAATAAAGGCACCCACTGTGGTGTGCAGTAACACATATAATGCATTCCCCTCACAAACAGCCTCTACCCACCTGGTACTTTAGGATTTTCCTAACAGTTCAGGCACAACCAGAAGCTGTGGAAAAGCACATTTGTATCAAAGGACCCTCACTTTTACAGTCTGTGCTTGCGCCGTCGTCTAGGCTCCTGGGTAAAAAAACGCCCCAATACAGGTCCGAGGAAGGTGGCTCTGAGGTCTGTACACTGACACCCAAAGTGACAGTTTCTAAAAGTGTCATTACGTCTTTTCAAATCAATATACAACACCGCCACCTTGCGGCTGTAGTATGCCAGTAAACAGAGCATCTTCACTGCTAGTACAGGAAATAATGAATGCTGGCTGGGGGGAGAGAAGGGTGGCGGGGGTGAATGGGGCTTCTGTCTGTCACACGCTGGAAGAGAAGCGACCAAGGACGCTGCAATGAGTTCGCTCTTCATTAATGCACTCCAGCAGCAGCCCAGAGGCAGATGGCAGAGGAGAGGCACACGCCGGCAGCCCAGAGGCGCATGCTTGGCACACATCTGAAGAGTCGGAATAACAAGAGTTGGTTGGTGGTTTACTCGCATGGCCAGAATGAATATGAGCTAAATAAAAGAAAAGTGGGGATTATATAATATTTCTGGGATTTCTAGTCACTGCTCACTCAGTAAATCGCAAAAAAAAGGCAAAGTTTTAGAGTTTTCGACTTCCTGTCTCCTACCGTTGACTTTGTTGTGCTTTTTCTGGACTTAAAAATGCCAGAAAAAAAGCCTAAACTTGGTAAATACCCAACAAGTGTTTCAAGGCGCGACGAGATAAGGGAGGGGAAACAGACGAAGGACAAAAGACAACCATCTCACTAGGCCGGGTGACTAGCGCAGGGGAGCAGGGAGGGGAGAAGTGCAGGGCAGCTGGGGGAGGAGGGGCAAGTGCAGGTCATGGAATTAATACAACAATAGTGCAGCCAACAGGTGGCAAGTGCGAGTGTGAAAAGTGCAGGCAACAGTTGTCAAATAAGTGCAGGAGGGGGACTGTAGGGTTACAGATACAACAAAAACAAAGAGGTGATGGCTGGAAGGTTTAGAATTAATCTTAACCACTGGCAATGCTCTGGGCAACCCTCCAGACCACCGTTCTTCGCCTGCCAAGCCATTACAGAAGGGAAAGACCATATGCAAATCAGGCTTGGCCCCAGCCCAAAAGGGGAAGTCCAGCCCGAACTGCTAGGCCACATCCCCTCTGCACGAGACCACAAGCATCCCCAAACATGTTTCGCCCTTGTTGGGGCTCATCAGTGAGGAGTAGCTTGGGTCTCTAGGCCCAGCAGGCACGGGACCCACGTCTGGGCATACCCGTCCCACTCGGGGTGACATAGCAAAAACAAAGAGGTGATGGCTGGAAGGTTTAGAATTAATCTTAACCACTGGCAATGCTCTGGGCAACCCTCCAGACCACCGTTCTTCGCCTGCCAAGCCATTACAGAAGGGAAAGACCATATGCAAATCAGGCTTGGCCCCACCCCAAAAGGGGAAGTCCAGCCCGAACTGCTAGGCCACATCCCCTCTGCACGAGACCACAAGCATCCCCAAACATGTTTCGCCCTTGTTGGGGCTCATCAGTGAGGAGTAGCTTGGGTCTCTAGGCCCAGCAGGCACGGGACCCACGTCTGGGCATACCCGTCCCACTCGGGGTGACATAGCAAAAACAAAGAGGTGATGGCTGGAAGGTTTAGAATTAATCTTAACCACTGGCAATGCTCTGGGCAACCCTCCAGACCACCGTTCTTCGCCTGCCAAGCCATTACAGAAGGGAAAGACCATATGCAAATCAGGCTTGGCCCCACCCCAAAAGGGGAAGTCCAGCCCGAACTGCTAGGCCACATCCCCTCTGCACGAGACCACAAGCATCCCCAAACATGTTTCGCCCTTGTTGGGGCTCATCAGTGAGGAGTAGCTTGGGTCTCTAGGCCCAGCAGGCACGGGACCCACGTCTGGGCATACCCGTCCCACTCGGGGTGACATAGCAAAAACAAAGAGGTGATGGCTGGAAGGTTTAGAATTAATCTTAACCACTGGCAATGCTCTGGGCAACCCTCCAGACCACCGTTCTTCGCCTGCCAAGCCATTACAGAAGGGAAAGACCATATGCAAATCAGGCTTGGCCTAGCAGTTCGGGCTGGACTGCCCCTTTTGGGGTGGGGCCAAGCCTGATTTGCATATGGTCTTTCCCTTCTGTAATGGCTTGGCAGGCGAAGAACGGTGGTCTGGAGGGTTGCCCAGAGCGTTGCCAGTGGTTAAGATTAATTCTAAACCTTCCAGCCATCACCTCTTTGTTTTTGCTGGGTTACAGATACAAACCACAAGTGCTGGGGATGCAAGGAGGCAATACAAGTGTGCAACTGGACGGGCAGGGACCTGGGCCCGAGGTCAGAGGGTAGCCAGGTGAACCAGTGCAGTATCAGACAGGAGATCAGCAGGGGAGAGGAAGAGAGAAGGCAGAAGCAAAGAGGAAGGTCTTGCAGTGCTTCCGTAACCGGAGGTGGTTCTGCTTAAGTTTCAGAGAGGCAGGGGGTCTGTCCCAGATGGAAGCACCAGCCGAAGAAAGAGATCTGCCCCAACTCGTTGCTTGGAGAAGCAACTGACCCTGAGGGAGTTGGAGGTGGAGGAGGGAAGAGCTCAAGTAGGAAGATATTTCTCAAGAGAGAGTTGGGGTTATTGCAGTCCCAGGCCCCAGAAGGCCTTGTGGACACTGCCGAGGGTCTTGAACTTGATCCTTGCTGCCACTCGGAGCCAATTGAGAGATTTCAGGGCTGGAAAGCTACGATCCCTGGGCTTGAGGCCAAGGACAAGTCTCGAAGTCCTGTTCTGGATGAGTTGCAGAGGACAGAGAGTAGAGGCAGGTAGATTTAGAAAGAGGCAGTTGCAGTAGTCCAGCCTAGAAAGAACCAGAGCTCCAGAGACAGTGAGCTTCTGGGGAAAGGTGAGGAAAGGAAGAATACCTCTGAGGAGATGCAGTTGGTAGTTTGACTTCTTAGAGACATCAGAGTTGTGAGGCGAGAAGGAGGGTGTGGAGTCGAAGATGACCCTGAGGTTCTTAGTCTCATGGCTGGGAGCAGGAAGAGGGCCCAGAGTGGGCGGCCAGAGAGTGACAGGAAAGGACGGTGCTGGTGAGCCGATGAGGACGATCTCAGTCTTACTGGCATTAAGGCAGAGATCACTGGTGGCACACCACTCCTGGATTGCAGACAGACAATCCGGGATGAGAGAGGGTGAAGCAGCAGCTGAGGGGAACCTTGAAAGCGAGCTGAGTGTCATCCGCATAGCACTGAAAGTTCGAGCAGAGTGCCCCAGAGTGCATATGTGTCTACTGGGGCTCTGAAAGCAAGTGAAATATACCAATCTTGCTTATTCCTGCTGTTATCACTTTTCTGAGATGAGCTATTTATGTAAAACTTAATTCCTAATTTACCTGTCTAGTCCCCACCCCCTCCCCTTTCAGTTCTAATCTCTGGAACACGAGCACAAAAGAAGAATCAACTGGAATTCAAGAAGAAATTAAAAGCTGTTTTATTCCCACTCTAACTTCATCCGATGTGTAACTCGGTTTTCTACTGTTCCATCTAGAGCCTGGAGGCCTTTTCTAGCTGACTGTGTGCTCTATAAGTACCAGCTATCATACCGTATCAAACATTAGGTTCTGTTGCTGGATTATTGCAATGCTGTGAAACACAGCAGGAAAATCTATGCATTTCAACACAGGCTCAAACATGAGGTGCCTGAAATAGCCTGACTTTGATATGTTATAAATGAAAGCTCACTTTAAAAAACACAAAAGAATTGAAGACTCCCCTCTTGATCAGTTCTCGCAAATATGCAAAACACCCCCAAAATAAATGGGATGGTTCTGCATGTGTAGGATTTAAATATTCTCAGTAAATGTCTGTCTTTGAAATCGTCACTCCATGGCCAGATGTTAGCTGAGTGGATAAGGGGCTTTAAAATATTCAAGACTTGTCAGGTGCAGCATTTAGGCGTAGATGCCAAACCAATACAATGAACATACTTCTTATGAAATGTTAATGCCCAAAGCAAAGCAGAAACTTTGTACACAGTACACCAATGCCACATATGCTGGCTTGGAACAAACGTGTGCAACCTTTGGCTTGGCCTGTGTTTTAAACTACAAAATCCATAGTCAATGGTGAGGGGTCATGGGATTCGTAGTCCCAAAAATCTATCAGACCACAGGTTGCAAAGCCCTGGTTTAGAAAAAGAATGCTATCATGGCCACCGCTGGGTAATCACCAACAGACAATTCATTTCGCAAATCTGTGCAGAAATTAAATGAATACACACATATATCAGAAGAGGGCTTTAAAACCAGACATAGCACGACATTTGAAATACTGCAAACACAATTAAACCTGGCCTGACAAGACGTCCTTTACGTTCTAGGGCCATTTCACAATGATCTGTGGGTGCAGAGATGGGAGACCAATTTGCCCCCGTCCCTGCTATGCTTGCTGATTTCACTTCCCCAATTCCAGATTCACAAAGATGAATTGCAAGTTAGAGGGTTCAAGGCAAAGGCGTAGCTAGGGTAGGGCCTGAGTGGGCAAGGTCTACCCAAGATCTGTAAATGCCCACTCAGCAGTGCTGTGTGGGCATTTGCAGATGTTAATGCCACTGCGGTGGGCCCAACTACACTAGCTTCAGGCCCCACTTGTTAGACAATCTTGGCTATGCTTCTGGTGCAAGGCACCCACAGTCAGACCCTCAATGCATATTCAAGTGTTGAGCTTGCTACCAGGCTCGGACAGGCCTATAGGGCAATAGGGAAATTCCTGAACCAAAAAAACAAAATGCTAGTGTGGGCCAGTTTTCTTTGGTCAAAGTTGACCACTTTTTTGGCCCATGTGGGCCATTTAGATAAGTTACTTTACTAGCGGCTAGTAGTTTTGACCTGTGTTATTGAATAAATATTCTTTAAAATTGTCAATTTGCATCACATTTTATCAAAAACCTCCCCCTTGGATACTACTGTCACAAAAGGAGTAAATTGCCATTTGCGACAGTGGGCTAGTTTTTCATTGGTGCTCGAGACACCTTTATGCTCCAGTCCGACCCTGCTTGCTAGTAGCCTTTTGAACAAGCATTTGATTATGTTCCCACATAGGCGGGGCTGGGTTTGGCCCCTTTGTGAGTCAGCGAGCACTCTTGCAATGAGAGGCCTAGGGATTTTCAGTCACAGCTTATTCGCTTTTGGGAATCAGACCACACGCAGAATCCAGGAGTTTTGTTCACCTGCATGAGAGCAGAACACAAGTAAGTGGACTAACCTTTTTAATAGCCATACCTTCTGTATGTAAAGGAGAGCAGAAGCAAGAGTGGCGTTAGCATTTTCACCTGGTTGCAAGGCAGGTTTTACTTGAAATGTCCCGGGAGGATAGCTCAGAGGCAACATGCTCGTCTTGGAAGCAAGACAACACAAAGCAACACAGGTTCAATCCCCAGGTCCACTGTAAGAAACCTCTGGTATTAAGCCTGTTATAAATAACCTATCATATAATATCAAGAGTTCTCTCTGTCAGACCTCAGGTCTGAGACATGCATTTCCCTGCAGATGTGGCCCCTTCCAAGGCAGAATTCTTACTTGGGACAGCCCTGGAACACCACAGAGAGACAATGATGTTGGAATCCACCTTGAGGCTGTTCCGTTTCCCATGCTGTGGCCTTCAATTATGGCTCACTCCTACTTTGATGACCGTTCCACCTCCTAGTAAGGAGTGTGCAGGTCCAGACCCCTCTCCCAATCTTTCTCTGGTGTCTGAAGTCTGTCAGTGCCTGCATCCAAAAATGGAGGGAAAGATGGGCTTATTTCTTCCAGGAGCTAGGGTCAGGCGTTTGGGTTGTGTGCAGTGAGTGGGGGCAAAGTTGAATCCCAACCCAGTGTTGTGCCATTAACGGCCCACAAAAGCCCTCTCCTGCTGTCCAAAACTACTGCTCTAAACCTCTCTTCACTTAGGAATGTGTGGTGGGGAGTAGCAATTTATAGAAGCAATTGGAGGAATGTTTCCACCAGTTCCAAAAGGTGAGGCCCCGGGCCTAGATTAGCGGCCTCAACATTAGCTGCTATCTCCAACTCGTCCTCTTTCTGGCAGGACCAGCATCATACCAACAAAGTGAAAACACATGTTCGCATCTCCACGGGACGAGTATGTACTGTCCCGTTGGCTGCATAGTGTGACAGCCCCACCCTCGATCGCACAGAGCCGTCTTCCTCACACACACCAACAGCCTGTATATCTATGTGTGGGCACCAGCGGGTCAGGGTGAATAGCTCGTGAGTTAAGCACTTGCCTATGACCTGGAGAAAACCTGCACTTCGTAGGTTTGAATCCCGACAGGGCTGACTCAGCCCTTCATCCTCCCCAGGCTGATAAATTGAGTACCATTAAAATGGGTAACAGGAACACCTATAACGAGAGCTACTAGACGCAGGAGGAATCAGGCATGAGGCGTTATACAAAAACCTAATAGCCAAGAAAGGTCTTCAGAGACTTAGGCGTGTGTGGGACCTGCATGATGTCTGGTGTGCCCTGAACCTGAAGAAGACGCAGTACATATTTCACTCGGGCTCCTCATTGGATTTCCTCACGCCTTTGTGGTGATGTATGTGATGCTAGTGTGGGCGGTGTTGTGATTTCAGATCATGCTTTCATGCAGTTGGCTGTGGACAGGTCGTTGCGGGGGGGGGGCAGAGGGGCGGTGGACAGTGGAGGTTCAGCACCTATTTGTTGTTGGACCCTGACTTCGTGAAGCATATTGAGTGTGAGGTTTCACTGTTTTTCCAAGGGAACCTGCATTCCGTTGGCAAGTTATCCATTGTCTGGGATGCTTTTTTGAGGGGTACAATTATTTGTTTTGAATCCTATAGAAGCAAAAGGGTTGAAGTGGAGATTGTGCAATTGGAATGTGCTTGCAAGCTAACAGAGGAACAAAATAATCGTTCTACGTCTGTATCTAACATGACTTGGTTTACACTCGACAGGCTTTCGTTGAGGCGAGCGGTCTGGTGCGCTGTTGGCTAGTCGGTTGAAGGTGAAAGAAAAAGGGAGGCAGGTGTTATTTATATTTATAGCGGATAATGATGGGTCACTTTTAAGGAAAACTTCGGATATCTGTGGCGCTTTTCCGCGGTTTTATGAATCCTTGTGTAGTGATGATGAGCATATTACGGAGTCAGAGGTGTCCGGATACCTAAACCAGGGCAATAGTCCTAGGTTGCACGATTCTGATAGGCTTTGTCTTGACAGGAAGTTACTTACCGCTCAGGGAGTTATGGATTCGATGGGATTGATGTCAACTGGCAAATGTCCTGGACCAGATGGATTCCCTGTTGAAATGTATTCTACTTTTAGTCGCTCTCTTGCTCCCCTTTTAGCAAGGCTGTGTGCGGAGATTGTTGGCAGTGAGGCGGGGGCTGATTCTGTGCGGACAGCAGGGTTTACTGTGATTCCTAAACCTGGAAAGGATCACTCGTATGTGGGAATTTCCATCTGATATCATCAATGAATGTGGATATGAAGCTCTTGGCTAAGATTTATGCCATGCAACTCAATGGTTTGTTACCTAAACCGGTTCACATAAATCAGAGAGGGTTTGTTTATAGCAGAAATAGCTCCAATAATTTAAGGGAACTGCTGAATGTTCTTCATCTCAAAGGGAATTCGAGTGAGGCTTATGTTGCAGTTAGGATTGATGCCGAGAAGACTTTTGATAGGGTGAGTTGGCTGTTCCTCCATCAGGATTTGATCAAGGTGAATTGTGGCCCGTGATTTTTGCTGCTTTTTAGTGCTCTATATAATGGTGCTGAAGCTGCGGTGATGGTTAATGGCTGCACGCCTGAGCGATTACCAATTCCGAGGGGTACACATCAGGGCTTCCCCTTGTCACCCTTGTTGTTTGATCTTTTTATAGAGCCCTTGACCATTGTAATCAGTGTGAGAAACCTGAAGGCGTCCCCTGACTAAACCCCAGGGGTCTGTCATCCAGGTGGCCAGGTCATGACCATCACTATTGGATCCAGTTCCTGAGGGTGGGCCAGTGATGGAGGATCACTTCCTGGATGGGGAGTCCTCGGGCAGTAGGATTGAGACAGGTGAGACGCGGTATCCCACTTACTTCAACACCTTTTCCCCATCCTCTCATGTAGGACATTCAAAAACACGAACCCTCCCCACCCCCCGTTTCCGAGACAGACACTTTCACGCCACACAATAGACAAAGGACTAGCACCACAGCCATTTAACGGACATGTCCCAATACCAGTGTCAGGCAAAGTCAGGCAATTAACCTGAATCACACACACCTGACGGCCCTTTCCTTTCGGCGCAGGGATAAAAGGTGGATCAAGAGAACACAGTACGAGCACAGCAAGCAGCACGGCGAGAGGGCTAATCAAGCGTGGCAGTTCAGGAGAAGGATAAAGGCGAAAGGAATCGAGAAGGTGGCGAGGAGAGAAGTGACCATGCCCTTTTCGGGCCAAACCCGCAAAACCTTCATGGAAGAGAACCTAAGACTGTGAACAATAGCACAAGTGTCTTGCAGCAGACTTCATGGGTACACAGGGTAATCCTACGCCGATAAGAAAAAGCAAGGGAAGCTCCCACGCCCGTGGTACTGGCCTTAACGCCAGAGAAGAGAAAAGCCAAACAGTTCATCAGAGCCGGCGAGTCGAGGGGAGAACCGATCAGAACCGGGCTGTGTTGAAAGAGAATCTCAAAGTGGCCAGTTTGAACTGTTCAATGAACTGTGAAAAGTATTGAGGGGAGACCAGCTGCAGAAGGAACCAGCACCACGTGGGTGCTAACTCGAGAGACTCTGGTCGATCCCCATCTGAGTGAAAAAACAGATTCCAGAAGGCCATAGAATGGCCACCGAAATGCGTCAAAGTGGTCATACTGAAGATCCAGCAAAAACCCCATACAATCGAAACACTTTGATCTACAAACTGTGTGAAAGCAAAGGAAATGAATCCCATATAGAGAGAAAACAAGGGAAGTGAATCCTGCAAACATTGAACTGTGTAAAAGTAGAATTGTGACGGTAAAGAGGGGTCAGCGCCGAGAAGAGGGAAGCCCAGAGGTGAGCCACTATTACCCTAATCGACAGCCACAGTGAACCCGGTGGAGGGAGGCTAACAGTCGAGAGGGGTCGGAGTCCGGCAGAGGAGGATCCAAGGGTGAAAAGTTGTCACCCTAAAGATTGATGAAACTAACATCCAGAAGTAAAATCAAAAGTGAATACTGAGACGGAAAGAGTGAACCCGACCAAGGGATGTCCACTGGAACTATTTAAAAGACATTATGATTTGTGAAGAAGGAAAAGCCACATAGTGAACCCGACGAGGGAGGCTAAGATTCGAGAGCAGTCAGTGCCCAGAAGAGGGGAACCCAGGGATGAACAATCCTCACCCTAAGTAAAACAAGGAAACAAACTTTCATTTGTTAAATTAACTTTTTGTTTGAACTTTATTTTGGAACATGACAGGCCCTTAAAAGCGAGAGAAAGTAGTTATCCATGGTCCTGATATCATTAAGGAACTTTTGGGGGATTGGCACCCAGAAGAGGGGAATCCACGGGGTGGAAGTTGCCACCAAATGCCCATGGAAAAAAGACTGTTTAATTGTTTGTGTTATTTGAATATGTCAGGTCCTCGAAGGCAAGAGACTTTCAAGTGAAACAAGACTTGGCCATCAATGGCCCCGATAGCTGGAACGGAACTGTTGTCTCGTGCTGGGGAAAGCTCGAGGGAATACTGTGCTCCAAGATCCCACCTTACCCCATGCTCAAAATGTGGAGAAGGATGACCCCAGCCTACTGCATCCTGACATATTATTTGATAACACGTCTTTCTTTTCTTGAAAACTATCCCACACCCTTTTTGTATTAGTTGTAAGGTTTGGCAATAGGGTTCTTATTATAAGTTCTTTTTGTTTTAACACAACGCCACTAGGACTGCGTTATTGTTCATTTGATGGTCAACGCTTGCTCCCATTTTAGATTTAGGTTAGATTAGGCATTTTTCCAACCTGCATACAGCATTAATTGTTCAATAAACACCCTTGAACGGTGATCACTTGTGCCTGTCTTACTAGTTGACACCATGAGTTCCTTACATCAGGGAGCATGCAGGTATTGTTGCGCTGCTTGTTGGATCTTTTTATAGAACCCTTGGCCATTGTGATCTGGGATCATGCAGATATTAGAGGGATTTCATTTGGAGAGTGTGCTTCCAAGGTGCTTTTATAAGCGGATGGTCTCCTGGTTTTACTTTCAGACCCTGAATGTTCATTTAGGGAACTGCTCTTGGCTTTTTGCAGACATTTGGCCAAGTTTCTGATTACAAGGTTAAGGTTTCCAAAACATTGGTCTCTTCGATCTCGACTACATGCCATAGGGGGCGTCTTGGTGTTGGACGGGATGTTTGGGCGGATGGTGGGTTCAGGTATCTGGGTATTCAAATCACCAGACAAGTTGGATCATTACTTGCTTTCAATGTTCGGCTTAAAATTGCAGGGATTAGAGTGTTGTTTCTTAAATGGGAAAGGTTGAACTTGGTGATTTGGGGTAAAATTAATGTGATAAAGATATCCTTGCTTCCGAAGTTGCTGTATGTCGTTAATATGCTTCCTCTTTTGCTTTCGGGTGAACTGCTTTGGTATGTGAACATAGTTTTTGATACATTCTTTTGGGGAGAGGGTGGGAAGTCGAGCGTCCCGAAAGACATCCTTATGAAACCGGTACACCTGGGTGGTTTTGGCTTTCTGAATATTAATCCATACCACACCACTTTCTTGCTGCATACCGTGCATTACTGGCTCATGAGCAATTGTCCGAACTGGGTTGTCATTGAAAGAGAATCTGCCCACCATACACCCCGGATTGTTTGCTTTGTATGGAGAAGAAACTTTCTGTTAGTCGCGGGAGGCTAGCTCAGCGGCAACGTGCTTGCTTTGGAAGCAAGACGACACGGAGCAACACGGGTTTGATCCCCGGGTCCAACCTTAGAAACCTCTGGGTATTAAGTGTGTTATAAATAACCTATCATATCATTATCCCACCGTTAATATTAAGCATGTCTTGAAAGAGTGGAAGAAAAGCAGAGAGGTTTTGGTGTGAGAAGTTTAGTTTGTGTAAAGATCTGGCGCTGCAGATCAATAATCGCACTCTCCCATGGGTTTCGTGGTGAACGGCAGGCATCTGGAGGCCGGGGCAACTTTATGATGGCGTTTCCATGCTAGACCTTGATGTTTTGTGGTTTAAATGTAAGCTGCGGTCTTCAGAGGCTCCCCGTTATCAGGCATTGTGTGATCTTTTTGGAATTTTGTTTTCACCCCTGAATGCTTCTTTGCATGGCAGCCTGCGGTTTTGCATTTGGCAAAGAGCATGCGGCTTCTCGCTTCGTTCATTTATAAACTCCTCGCACCGACAGACCTCAGATCTGCGCCTGAGCATTGGTAGAAATACTTGGTCCTCAGTTTTGGGGTGTATGCATTCTGATGGTGGATGGGGTTGTATATGTGCCGGCCCTTCCAGGTTCAAGGTTGATTTGGACTTGGGGTACCCGCAGCAGAGGGTCTGTCATTGTATTCACTGGTCCCCCTGAGAGATGAACCATTGCAAGCTTAGCCAGGATGACATTGTTGGAACTGCAGGAGGGAGACGGGCACCATTTTGCATATGTTTGGGTTGTGTCAGAACATCCAGTCTTTTTGGAATACAGTCCTTCAGTGTGTTGATCTTGTGCTGTGACTTTCTCTCCCTCGTACTCCTGTGATATGTGTGTTGGGCTTGTTCCCGGCTGGCATTAAGTGGCCCGTTGGATTGCTCTATAGGGCTTTCAGTGCCCTCTTAGTGGCCAAAAAACACATTTTAAAATTTTGGAAAAGTGATCTCAAGCCTACTGTAGATGACTGGTTACATGATTTGTCAGTTCCTTCTAGCAGGGAGAAGGTGCCTTTTCAGATTATGAAAAAGTTGGATAAATATTCTGTTATTTTGGACTCTCTTAATGAATTGTATGTTTAATGCCCATTTCCCCCTTTTTTCTGCTCTCCTGCTTGTCTCCCTCCTCCCTTCACCTTTTCCTTTCCCGATGTATGGGGTTTGATTTACAGTTGTTGGTATGTTGTTGCTATATTTCAACTTACTTGCTTGTTGTTTCTGTTTCACTGGTTGTATCTTTTTTTGAAAATCTAATAAACAGTTTCTACAAAAAAGAAAACAAAGAACTAAACACTTGCTATCATTATTATGACTGCTTTGGGAGCCGGTCCATGACGTCAACATGTCCCCTAGTTTACAGACACCTTCAATAGTTGCCTTTACTACGTATGTAACACATATGCACACTGGCATGCCATTGGCTGCCACACATCCACCGCAGGATTAAAGAGCCACCACAGACAGTGGCTGCCTCCTCGCTCAATGCGGATCCCCTAACCCCAGCCACATCAGCGTGCCCCCCCCCCCTCACCACCAGCAGCGGTACCCGGACAGAGTCATGAAATGGAACTGAAAGTCCTATGCTATTAGGTGTCAATCACTGGCATAACGGGGGCCCCCAAAGCCGCTGCGGTGCAGGGGGGCCCATGCTGCCCATGCCTAGCAGAGGAGGAGGGGGCAGTGGCAGTGGGGGGGGGGGGCATTGGCAGTGTCGGTGCCCCTATCAGCATGGCTTGCAGGGGGGGGGCACATTTTACGTTATGCCAGTGGTGTGAATGATGTATGGTACAGCCCAGATGAAATCATCCTCCTGGGATGAACTGTACTCTGTCCCTGGCACACAGTGCCACAACAAAGCATTTCAAACAAGCCACTGCTGGCAGGTAAGACCAGGGCGGGACGGGTGACAGAAAGTGGCCGTGGAACTGTTTTCCCAAGTGGCCCCATGTTACACCTTGTAAGCAAGCCCAACCTCCCTAAATAGGGTTTGGGAGGGTTTCTGCCACAAGATGATGTAAAAAAATGGGTTCACATAGTGGACGTTAAGCATATTTGTCCATATATAGCGATTAAAGTAAACATACAAAGCGGGTCTATAACATGTGTTAAGAGTGAAGAATGACATGCTAGAAGCTTTATAACAAATTCTTTACTTCAAAGGGAATTGGGGGCACAGGGAGATTTCCGAGGGGGCCGGGGTATATGGGAGAGTGGGTACGAGCAGCAGAACACCAGGATATCCACACAAGAGAGGCCGCTGGTGCAGAGGCCCGCTGGGAAGTCCCCCGCGTCCCCTGTAGGCCAGTCCGCTGCTGGTTCAGGCCACAAAGCCAGGAAGGGCAACCGTTGCGTCCAATGGTGGTGATTCATACATGGCGGAAACAGGATTCACTGGCAATCAGCTCTTGAAGATGGCTGTCTCTTCACTTGGCTGTTGGAAGAGGCTCCTATTGGCTCATGCCCAACATGGAAAAGCATCTCCCTCGCTTGCGAGCCAATGATCTATCACTTGAGATTGTCACGATGGCCTGAAGATGCCGAGAACATGTCCCTATTGCTACTCCATGGATCAGCGAAGAAGACTCCCACGGGGAGGCTCTTCCAACAATATCTTCTTGTTTGTTTAGATTGTATTTGCTAAAGCACAGGTTTGTCATTTGTTATTTGTCTCGGGAGGATAGCTCAGGGGCAACATGCTCGCCTTGGAAGCTAGATGACACAGAGCAACACAGGCTTGATCCCCGGGTCCACGCTTAGAAACCTCGGGTATTAAGCACGTTATAAATAACCTATCATATCATTACACTCGAGAGTGATGGCTGGAAGGTTCAGACGTAATCAAAGCCCACTAGCAAAGCTTGAACCCTCCAGACCATAGTTGTTTCGATTGGTTTGATTACAATGAAATAAAAACATTGAGGACGAAAACTACGTTTTATTTTTCTTTTAGGTCATTTCAACGCAAGTATATGAGGGAGGACACCTCCCTCAAACTCCCTCGGAGTCCCCCAATATAATTTATAATCTTAAGCCGCCACCCCACATATATTTGCATTGAAATTCAGCCAAAACAAAATCAAGGCTTTCATCATCAATGTTTTCTGTTACGCAGTATTCAACGTATACCCGTTTGACAGCCTCCCATGCCATTATAGAAGGGGGTAAAAAACATATGCAAATCAGGCTCGCTGATGAGGCAGAAGCATGCCTGGTTTCATGCAGAAGGGAGGTGACCTAGCAGTTCCTGCCTGGTTTCATGCAGAAGGGATGTGACCTAGCAGTTCATGCCTGGTTTCATGCAGAAGGGATGTGACCTAGCAGTTCATGCCTGGTTTCATGCAGAAGGGATGTGACCTAGCAGTTCATGCCTGTTTTCATGCAGAAGGGATGTGACCTAGCAGTTCATGCCTGTTTTCATGCAGAAGGGATGTGACCTGGCAGTTCACGATGGACGGCCCCTTCGTATATGGAACCAATCCTGGAACCAGTGTCCATACATTTGCATCTATGCATATATTTATGCATTTTGATGATTGATCATGGATATTGACCATTGGTTGCCAAGCTTTGTAATCCTGTGAAAAACATGAGTCGTCGGCTTCCAAGCTGAAAATATCTAATTGCCGGCACTGCGATCGGTCGACTTGCGTTGAGAGGCCGCGGCACAGGAGATATTGATTCCTCTCAAATGAATACGGCCACGAACGTTTATCAAGCCAACGGGTAATGAGGCCCGAAACGGCAAATCCTTTAACTATAGCACCGGGGGGGCCGTTTAAGGTAACGGTCATATAAGGCTGAAATAGCGACGATAAATTATTTATCAAGACGATCTCCTCCTTTCTTAGGATGCAGACCCATAATTCAGCTGAAAGGGCCTTTTAATTGGAACAGGTGTTTCACATCCGCCTCTGCACATTCAACTCGAATCCCATTCCAGGCGTTCACCGTGGATTGCGAAACCACTATCGTAATTGCGCCGCTATTCCTGTAAACAGTCGCGCAGGGAATGGCAACAGCTGTATCATTGGCTTACAAGATTTCTTTAATAATTGTATACTCAAAAAGATGACCAGACTAGCACAGAGCGGGGCTTGTCGAGAAACGGAATGGTGGTAAGCGGTAAGCAGCCTTCGGCTTTCTCCATCGATAAAAGACTAGCCCATGGCCAAACCGGCACTCATCAGCACCAAGTCACCTGTAGGGGGTCTGCAAGGAAGGCCTGTGGACACCTCAATATGCCTTATGCAGACAGTGGCGTTTAGGAATCCTACATGGTGGAGCTGTCGGATTTGGCCAGGTGAGCCGAAAACTAATTTGAATTTGTCCAAAGTTGTTTTCCCACTGACTTCCATTATGCTTGGTTGTCAACTCAGAGTAGCAGAAAGGGGGCTGTGATGTTGAAGAAGGAAATGTATTTATTTTATTGTTTTTTTATACCGTGCCTAATGCCATCCCTGAGTTTGGTTTCTAAGCGTGGATCCAGGATTCGAACCTCTGTTGCTCTGCGTCTTGCTTCCAAGACCAGCGCGTTGCCCCTGGGCTAACCCGCGTTCACATGGTTACCCTTCTTGAGACCATCGCTCTGTAGACGACGTACCTGACTCCCCTAGCTCAGCTGTCGATCTTAGCATGGGTGCCCGCCTCTTACGAGCTCTGGCGGAAGCTTGCCAGCTACTTCAACAACGTCATCTCACCGATTCATTCTGAGACTGAGAAAAATCAAACATGTACCCTGTTGGCCCCTCATCTCTCGCCTCTGTTTACTAATTGTATGAGTAAAATAAAACTATATGTAGATCCATGGATCATATAGAGATAGAGGGACCGCCTTTACGGGTTGTAGGTCGTTATCCCACCCAATGGTGGCTGCTCCTCGAGAAGACCGCCATTTTTTGGTCATCCCAGAGTGGTATCTAAAAGGTGGGACTTTTGTGCCATTGGGGGATTTCACTGCCTGAACTGCCTTTGCCGCTACACCCCCATCGGCACCCGATCCCCACCTGCCCCGCTCAAAGCAAACCTGTCTCCCTGTCCTCCCCCACAATTACTTGTTTCCACAATGTTCTTTGCTTCAAGGGTTTCATCCTCCCATCAAATCCCCTTCCACAGTGGTCCCCTCAACCCCGTCCTTACCCCCTTCCTGGCTGCAATCACACTCCCTGACCAGCCCCTTCCACACACAAACAAACTCACCCACATGCTTACCTGCTTCCCCGCGCCCACGACTTCCTTCTCTCAAGCCGCTTCGGTATTCAGTCACTTAGGCAGCGTTTGTGGTCTTTTTAAAAGGCGGCCCAGGCTGAATACCCCTTTAAGTTGTCACACTTCTTTCTTCTTCCTCCATTATCGACCAAGAACCGCAGATCTGTCTCTCCAGGAGCTGTTGGTCCAGGCTGGACTCTTAGGCACATTTCAGAGACATTCCCTATGGCGACGTTGGACCAAATAAACACATCCCTGCTTGCAGGGATGGTCCCAAATGAACTCGAACAGGCGGTGGTCACACCTCTTCTGATAAAAGCACTTGCTTACACTCATAAGGCCATGGGGGCAGGAGGGTTCTGGCATATTTTCACCTCTGTCTCGAATCTACCGTTCCCTGTCGCATACGCGAAAGGTGATGTGGCTTCCCAGGTCAAAAACAACATACTCCCAACAGTGGACCTCATTACAAGTTTGGCGGTGTGGGAAAAAGTGGCAGAAATTCCATTATCGACACTTTTTTGGGTGGTAACGGAATTACCTCCATTTTTCCTGCACCGCCAAATGATATGTTCTGGTGGATTTAACGCCGGTGGATTTACTGTGCAGCAAGTCCACTGATTTCTGGGCGGAAAGTATTAGATGCACTTCCAGCTTGTTGCGGGAGGTAAATGCTCCACTTTTGCTCCAAGAGGTGGTGGATTTAGCATGCGGTCATTACGCCAGCAGTAACCCTCCAACAATCCCTGTGGAGTCCTATGGACCCCAAAAATGGGGAATTACACTGCTCTACCACCACTTGTAATCCCGTGGTAACTTCACAGGACCAAACAGCAGTACCAATAATTGAGCTTAATTCTGAAGATTTACGGCCGAATTACCACCAAACTCGTAATGAGGCCCAGTGTATTGTATTATTGCCAAGCCAGTTTATGTCGGGGTATAGTACTGTATTGGGTGTGGTCATCCTGTTGGCTCAGTTATCCCAGGTGAGAGATAAAGGTGGTGTCAGTGACCGGGTATTGTAACATATATCACTCAAACCTATTTTTGGCTTGGCCACCAAATGGTTTACTTTGTTGGGGACCAGCCATCTCCACACAATTGCATTGCAACACCCCTTTCACATCTCACTGGCAACAATCATCCTATGAGCTTCCCCAAAGGTCTTCCATGAGCCCCATGCTCTTCACTGTGTACGTAGGTCGTTGGTCCGAACTGCTTTCCTCTTTGGCCATACACTTCTGAACCTATGCCGACGAAACACAGAATTTGTTTTCTATTAACAGGAAAACCTGCTAACTTGACTCTGTGGTTATTCACTCTTGCCTTTCTGCCAAGTGGGTCAGATAGCACAGTGAGCTAAGCGCTCACCCCTGCTATCTGTGTGCAGCCTGCAGTGGCAGGTTCAAATCCCTGTATGGTTAACTCAGCCTTTCATCCTTCCGAGGCCGATGAAATGAGTACCACTCTCTGGGATAAATATGTCTGCTGTTATTTGAGCGCTCTGAGACCTATGGGTGTGTAGCGCCATATAAGAAATACATTATTATTTTATTATTATTAAATCCTGGACTCGGTCAGATACTTTCATGCTAAATGGTCGTAGCACAGAAGCAGTCGCCTTTTCATGACCCACTGACCAGTATTTCACAGTAGCCACTTTCAATGGCTTCTTCATTACCGCCCTCTACAAATACTGCATAACACAAAACAGCATAACATCCTTGGTGTAGTTTGCGAGAGAGGGGACAGGGTAAGCTGTACATGTGTCAGGGCCTGTCTCATAATATGATTTGGAGGCATGATGTTTCTTACAAACCATTGGGGAGCTGGCCTATATCCAACTAGATCTGACGCCTGTTTCTTATTGCTGATTGAGCATGTGATATCATTCTCTTATCATATGGGATATTTTGATCTGTTCTGTGTGGTTAGCCCAGCCTTGAGGAAAACCAAGGAAAGGTCGAAGCGCGTTGGCACAAGGGCATTTGGAGCATGTGATGATTATAAATTGGCATTAAAACCCTACATTCTATGACAAATCTAATGGACACGCAAGTCATTTTTCTTTCAAGAAGATTGGCTATAGCAGTTTGCCATTCTCGTCCCCTGAATAACCATTAACACTCACCTGAGGAACTTACGATCTACTGATCATGCGCACGTGAAATGGGGCAATAACTCGGAGACAAGCCGTGCATATGCCTGGGGGTCCAAACGTTCCTTTTTTTAAACATTTTCGATATTTAGTGAAATTTCCAGATCATTTCGTGAGAAAGAACTTTCTGAGGATAAGGCTGAACTTAATACACGCGGGATAAGTGCTGACTAAGCGTAATCAAGGAGACAAAGCTAGCAAACTTAGTAGAATATGTGATATTCCCTCCAATCAATCGTTAAGACATCTCTTAATGGAATGCGAGGGAACTTGGAATGTACGACTGGCTCTTCTTAGGAAATGTGTGGATCACGAGGGCCGTATTATTGCAGAGGTTCTACGTTATTTCGCCGAATGATTTTACATCGTGGGACTTTTCATCGCCACCCTTTCATCGCCAAAAACTCCTTTTTTAAAAATGTTTTATTTAAGGGGGGGCTTCGCCCCCCCAACCCCCCCCCCTTACTTAAATGATCGTACCCCAAAACGCACCAAACAGCCCCCCATAAAAAAAGTAAAAAATAAAAAGTTTTTGGCGATGAAAGGGTTGGCAATGAAAAGTCCCACGATGTAAAATCATTCGACGAAATGCGTGTATACCATTGCAGAGATAGAATGATCTCAGGATATGAAATAGCTTTAACATCAACTGTCGTGCAAATTCTGAAAAGATGTAACCTTATAAGCGGAAAATAGAGAGGTGGTGATTCTGTGATATCAATTTCTGTAATTGGTGTCCTGTGGTTGATTTTAATTTTCGATTTGGATTTAGTGGGTCTTTGGATTTTGTTGAAACTCACATGAGGAAATAATTATCCTGCATGTATTCTAGGATAAATTCGATATATGTAGAGAAATGAGGGAAATATATGAATGTTTTAATTTAGAAAAAGATTTGTCACCAACAGTTGGAACTAATTATTATACGTGGTTCTTTTTAAGATTGTATATCTTATATATTAATTTGTAAAGGTTTTGTCCTTTTTAAACCATATTCAAATAAAAATAAAAATAGTAAAAAAAACATTTTAAACATTCTTTTTATTAAGAAAGTGTTTTCAGCTTACAATGAAACTTTTTACACTCTATTGTCTTCTACAGTTTCAGTTTTTTCTGTGTAGAAATAATCCAGTACCCCCGTAGAGGGAGTACATCACATTTCTACGGTGTGACGGGAACTCCGCGTTAGACTGGGAGTAAGAGAGTCACTAGAGGAGTAACTTGGTATGTTGCACATGCTGTTCTTATGTACAGGGCAGGAAGTTAAATGTGGTTCGCGAGCACAGCCTTTTGCTTTCCATGCTTAGTTTAGCCTCAAATATATGTGGCTCTAGCTGTCAGTATGAGAACAAACAATGTTGTTATAGAAAGTACATCTGGGCCTGGTACTTTTTTCTGGCATGTGTGGAGGTATACATTTGTGCTAGTTGTATATCCAGTAGTACTTTCTCATTGGTTAGCAAGTCCATGACATTTTAAGGAGATTTAAAACAAGTTCTGCCTGAAAAAACAGCTGACTAAAAGGTAATGCAGCAATTGCAGCTATTAAGCTGCTCCTACTTTAATAACAGCTTCTAAGCCAAGTGTTTTATAGCCATTTGATTTCGAAGCAATACAGCACCCCAGGCACATTTCCCTGAAATGCTGAGGTGCTGAGCTTCTCTCTTTTGTCCTTTGTAAAGAAAATATTTTAAAAAATGGCAGGACGTGTTTTTCATTTTATTTGGGTGATTTTAAGAACATTGTAATATTTATAAATTGTAGTTGTAAAATAGATGACTAGGCAGAACATGTCTCCCTACAGCAGGGACGTCCTTAGAAGCCGCAGCGCCCTGGGCAGAAAAATAGCAATTGGCACGCCTCCCCTCCACCCGTGCACCCCTAGTCATGGGGCAGGGTATCGGTGGGGGGCGGGCACATTTTTCAACAGGCGTGGCAGGCGCCCTATTGTTATTAGATGTGCTTGCGGGGCGCATTTAGTTTTAATAGGGTGCCTGCCGGGCCTTCTCTCACCACGCCAGCTTGGGGGAGACCTTGAAAGACTCCCCCGAGCTGGCGTGGCGGCGGTCTAATGGCCGCCCGGCCTGCCTTGTCCTAAGGCCGGCTCTGCCCTACAGAAAAGCCCAAGCTGTTGTCTTTGCTGGTGCTTGTTGCATGAGTTCATCATTCCTTGAAGCGCGTTAGAAAGCACAGAGAGAAATCGCGGGTTGCCCGCAAATCCTCCACTTAGACTTGTCCACACCTCTGGCTTCTGACCATTAAATCGGCATGCACCGCCACCCCCTGTTTTGAAGCACTAAAAAGAAACCATGAGGCTCTGGTTAATACATGTAAAATGGCGCCCACTTCCCGTTCCTCTCTCAGTAAAGAGCTTGCTTTATATTTACGATTAACTTCCCTGTAATTACGTTGTATAAAATGCCTGTATTTGTAACCAGTATATTACCGACGTAAAACCACGCTGAAAGTGTAAAGAGAAAGTGAATTTCAAGTGCTCAAATTGACGTCTCTGTGGGATAATGGCGCGTTGAGCAGAAAGCCTTTCTTTCATTTCAGTGCTGCACGGCGCATTCAAACGCTAGTTGCCAGCAGGGTCGCTGGGCTTTTAGGGACAATGAATACTTGCAGATGAAGCATACAACAATCTCACATACTGTTCGGCTCTGCTTAATACTTGCCTTGTAACAAAGCAGGACCGCACAGTGGGAAGGCGACCAGACAGTACAAAGAACCCAATTCAAAATGCCGCCATCTTGAAAAAGGAAAGATCTTCCATTCAATCACTGGAGCAAACATGTTTTCGAAATCTCGCTGGTTGACAGGCAACTGCACATGCAGAGGATTGTTTTGCATTGGGAATACATGTGGATACTAAATTGGTTTAATCCATGTCACAGACGGCCTTAATAATTCCCACACTATGAAACATGGTTTAAGGTTTTTTATTACAAATGCTGAAAAGAATGGAGTGCTCCTTGGAGGACGAATGATACACTGGCAATTTGTTTGATTAGAGGCATCGGCTGGAATAGGGGTTTGGGAAAGTGGTGCTACGGTCACCCCTCTCTTTCACCTCCTGTGGAACTCCCTCCCTAGCCCAGATGTTCATACCCCCTGGATAGTGCTACCGACTGGTAATCCTGCTGTCTATTGCCTGGCGACCGATTATGATGGCTCCCGACTCTCCGGCTATATAATCTCCCTCAGGGACTTCCTAGCTGACCCTACATTGTCAGTGGTGAGTTCTAAGCGCGTTTTGATTATATGTGCCTTTAGCTCTTCAAACCCTCTATATTCCCTGTCTTCTCTCATCCTCCCCCTACTCTCCTCCATCCTTCCTACTCCACCCACCTCTCCTCACCAAGTCCTCCTCAACTATCTCTCTGATGTTGCTCTCCCTCTCTACCATCTACCTCTGCTCTTACTGGCCTCCGTTCTACCCCTCTCCACTCTCCTACTACTCTCCCTTCTCGGCACTACTGCTACTCTCCCACTTCCACCCTAGTACTCCCCCCACACCGCTACTAGTCTCACCGCTACTGCTCGCACTGCTGCGCACTTCCCTCTGTTGACTGCCACACTTCTAGTCCTCGCCTCCAACCTTTGATGGTACCCCTCAATACGTCCTACTACTAACACTCCCTTTGCACTACTCGTGCTCTTCGCTCTACTACACCCACCAGAGGGCTTCTACTCTCGCTTCTCCAGACTACTACTTCTCTTCTTCCCCATATTCAGGGATATGGTTCCCTGTTCCCCCCTTCCACTGCTCTCGCACCCTCCCCACTTCTCTCCTACAGTCTCTTCCTCAGACCCCATTGGTACACCCCTCTCTGCTTGTCTCCCTCTCCCCTAACACACACTCCTTCTCACTCTAAAAATGTCCCTACTGCTAGCTCCACCACCATCTCTATCCCTCTCTCACCTTTAATACACCACTCCCCACTCGCCTACAAGACCTCACTCACAACTGGGACCACTCTCTATCACAAAGACCGCACCTTTCCTAAACTCTGCCACCAACTCTCCAACACTCTGCTTTTCTGTCGGTCCTCTGCCTGATCTCTCGACCCCCCCCCCCCTTTAGCTCTTCCTGTGACCTCACCCACACAACCCATACTCTGCCTCTCCTGCTATTTGCTTTTATAGTGTAGGGCTGGTGCTTCTGTGCCCTTTTCCCCTTGCCATTTGCTGTAGCGCTCAGTAAACACTCTGCACCAACCAGTGCCCGTCTTTTTCCCAGCACCCAGGAGAGAGGCTTTAAATACCATCTAAGCCCTGCCCCTTTTCCTTCATGGTTTTACACACAGTCTCTGATGGTTTTCTGGCTGTTTTTGTGTTGTGCTGCGAGTCTGAAGATTTGTTTTCCTTCTTTTGTGGTGAGTACTGTGCTTCTCTGAGGTGCTAGTCGCATTCGGATGTGGTGAAGGCTTCTGGGTCATCTTGGTACTCGTATTGCTGGTTTCCTATTTGGTAGAATCCAGTTCGAGTTTTTGTGGCTGCTTCCAAGTGGATTCTGGGAAATGTGGTTCTAAAAGTGAAAAGAGAGAACCGTGGCCAGCGGCTGTATGGGGAGGCTAGGAAGACAAGGAGTGTTACCATCTACATCCTTTGTGGCAAATGGGGGGAGAGGGTTGGGGACCGGGGACCCACCTGACCTCATTTCTCATATCTGGGGCCGGGCTGGTTCTGGCTTTGGTCTTAGTGAGCCTACTGCCCCAGGTTTAGAAGGGTCCTTCCCCCTCCTTTGACAGGGTCATGGCCCCTCCCTGTCACACACACACTAGTATTTAAGTAGTCCTACAGATACTGCTGCATATATGGTATATTCAAAGATAACTCTACAAATACCCAAACATCTGATGAGTGGAAAGTTGCGAACTAATCTTAACCACTTGCATTGCTCTGGGAAGCCTTCCACCCCATTGTGTTTAGCCCGCCTGCACCACGGCAGAGGCAGGCCAGCAATGTGCATGTCAGCTTTGGTCCTGCCGCCAATGGGAGCCATCCAGCCCGGAATGCTAGGCCACGTCTCCTCTGCACGGAAACACAAGGTTCCTCAGACATGTTTCAGCCTGGTTAGGTTTCATCATCAGTGAGGTGCAGCTTGGTTCCCTCTGGCACAGCAAGCATGAGGCATGGCATGGCCTGCCTCACTTATGGAGGCTTATGGAGACAAACGAAAGCCAAACGTTTGTACCTCAGGTTTTCGTTGAAATTCTGAGTTCTAAGCACATGAAAGAAGTTGATACAGGAATTATGTATAGCCCAGCCTATTACCCGTTTGTTTACTTTTGTTCGATAGGTCTTTTTGACCTAATAATAGGTGTACGTGGTTACCTTCTTCCCTTTAGATGGGCGTGTGCCGCGCTCCCCATGTTCAGGTATCTGTGGCCTCAGGGGTTTGTGGGGGTGTCCCCTGCATCTTTAACAGTGGATGCGGGGGACAGAAATTACTAGGGTCCCCATTTTCAATGAACGGTCAAAACGGGCGCGCGGGCAGTTTTACTGCGGGCAGTCTGCCCACGAACAAAATGTTCATGGGCAGATCACATATATCCTAGCCCAACACATTCTTGACAACCTTTTCCCCCTCCCTGCCTCCTCTGATAGGAGCTATCTTATGTTTCGGCCTATGTTAAGCTACTTCTGAGTTTTAATACAAAATGTGTGTTTCACTGACGTGTATTAACAAGGTGTTTGTCTGTTTGAAGGCATATTTGCTGCTTGTCAGGTGAAAAGCAGGGAGGTACAGGTTGTCACTGTCTCCTGGTGATTGGGTGACTTCTGGTCAAAAAGTGTCCTGCAGGGACGGCCAGGATGGGGAGCGTCTTCTCTCACCCAAAGTTCATGTCGTACCATTGGGGAAAGGGCACACGATTTCCTTCCCCATGACATCATCATTATTCAAATTAGTCTTTTTGAAAGCTGAGAAAGTTCTTTGTGGTCACAGAAAGTTGGCAAGTATGCGGTAATATCAGGGGATGTCTTGACACCAGATCCGGTGTGCATATGATTAGAACACAGATTGGTACGTTTCTAAACCCGCCGCCAACTCCGTCTGAAAATTGCTGCAGAGAACGTTCCGATGACGCAGATTTTCACGTCAAAAGCTATAAACACCAAATTTGGTGGCCTCCACGTCGCCTGTCAGAGACATACTTATTTTAAATGCTGCGCCCTATAGATCTTTAACCTTCCACCAAAGATCAGTTTTGATGACCAACTATTGGCATTTGTGAACGCAGTGTCCCTTGAAGGCAACCAATCAGACCTAGGAATCCTTCTCACGGAGCCAATCACTTTTTTCTTCCTTGCGATGTCAACAGGAGGCTTTCGTGCAGTCTGAGGCCTACGGGCGTGTAGCGTGTTATAAATAATTAAGTTCTTTGACAGCCGTAGCACTGGCGAACTGACCTTCATATGCCAAAAAGCTTGGCCCTGCTGGGCTTCGCTTCCCCCCCCAATTGTGGCAGCAAATTGTCACACTAGGTACTTAGGTTGTTAGGTTTGCCCAAGGTTCTATGAACGTTGTCAGCATTTATTAAGCGACACTTTCGCTGAATTTTTTTGTAACCAATTATTCCACTTTTTGGGCTGCATAAATGCAGGGCGAGACCCCACGAATCACGCCCCTTTCTAATCCCACCTCAAATATACCTTCCCCCACTTACCATATCAAAAGAAAGTGAGAAATAAATTGGGAAACATGTATTCAAAGAAAGTGGATGTCGGCAAAAGTGGGTTAGACGTTGGCCACAGCTGTGCTAATTTGCTCTTAAAGTAGTCCCCAAATCACACAGAATGTTCTTCATTTGTACCCGTAAAGGTCCTCACTTTACCCATTTGTCGGGTCCCATTAAGATCCTTTTTTCACATGTCAGGTTTTTGTGATTTGAACCAAAAATGTCCTGAACATTTCCCCTTCTCTCTCCCTTATAAATGCTTACCGGATCCTAAAGACACTTGCATCCTGTCCTACAGTCACTCTCGTTATCCTTCAGGCCAGTGCTGAGATCCTTTTTCTTCAGCTCGTAGACATCGGCGGAACAGACTTGATCGGCGAGAATATCCAATTGTAAGGCCTAACCAGTTGACCTTTCTTGGTGGCAAATAAATGCTGCCAAGAGGCTTCCACCAAACTTCTTTGCCTTCAAACCCGCAATGAATGGCTGATCTAGTTAACCCCACGACACCCACTTCTTATGCCCGGTGTGTCGGTTTATAATCATGTTGTCCTTTTCAAGAATCACCAAGGCGCTCCAATTGCTGTCTCAGTTGTCCCTTTGAACCGGTTGTTGATCAGTGGTGGTCAAAAGAACACATGCCTCTTCTCTAGCTCTCTAGACAGATCTAAATAGCAAACGCAAATCTCCCTCTTTCATCCATGCACTCTCCAGCCTACAGCCCTACAGAACTCAAGACCTACCTCTTCAAGGAGTCTCTCCTCCTCAACACCTAGGCCATCAGGTTGCCCCCCGCACCACCTTACTCGCTAGACACCACCGGCCCACTCCTCCTCAGCATCCGGTACAGCTGTGCCCCTCTGTATCCTACCCCCACATGCAGCATTCCCGAGGGGTCTGCCTTTTACCCCAGCCTTTTTAACGTCTACGTCCAGCCCCTGGAAAAACTGATTCAGTCTCATGGCTTCTGGTGTTACACATATGCCGACAATACTCAAATTGTGGTTCATCTCGATCTTGGCGACCCGGAAGCCGCAGCCAGATTCTGTCTCTGTCTTGAGTCAATTGGTAGCCGAATGTGTTGCA
The DNA here is from genome assembly GCF_040938575.1 of Ambystoma mexicanum. Lineage (NCBI taxonomy): Eukaryota > Metazoa > Chordata > Amphibia > Caudata > Ambystomatidae > Ambystoma > Ambystoma mexicanum. The sequence goes on from NC_090940.1 coordinate 102,162,900, forward strand.
ACTGGCTCAAGCTTAACTGCGAAAAAACAGAGGTTCTGATAGTAGGCCCTGCAGCAGCTGCCTTACTGTGGACCCCTGCCTTCTATCCCCTGTCTTTAGGGCCTTTTCCCCTTACTGTGACCACTGTCAAAGATCTAGTTGGTAGAATCTCAGCATCCCTGTCCATAGAAGCCCAGGTCACCTCAGTCTGTCGTGTAGGCCATTTTAAAGTGAAAGTCCTGTGGAAAGTGCTTCCCCTTTTGCCTATCGATCTCCATGCCCCGGTGGTGGCCTCTGCTGTGTCTGGTCACCTGGATAATTGCAATGCCCTCTACTTGGCTCAGCCCTCTTACTTGCTTCATCGTCTCCAGGTGCTCCAGAATTCGAGGGCCAGAGTGTGCTCTCGTCTATCTTACCATGATCACATGTCTCCTGTTCTGCGTAGAATGCATTGGCTTCCCGTTGCTGACAGAGTTAAATTCAAGTCCTTATGCATTGTGCATCGGGCCTTCTACAGCAGAGAGGCAGAATACCTCCAGGATACAATTCCGCCCTTATGTTCCTTCTAGCTGGCTTCTGCGAGCACCCTGTTCGTTCAAGTACTGCATTTTCGTCTTACTAGGAATGGCGGTCGCGCTTCTTCAGTTCCTGCTTGCCATTCGTGCCATTGATAACCATCTCACATTTCAGTGGCAAGTTAAAACGTACCTGTTCTGAGCCTCCCTGCCTTCTGGTAATAATAATAATTAATAATAATAATAATAACAATAATAATTTAATAATGTAATAATAATTTAATTTAATAATAATAATATAATAATGATAATTATTAATTTAGCATTTATATAGCGCTCTCTGCGATACTTTCTCTTCTAGCGCCATAATGCCCCTGGGTGACTGTATATTATTTTAACATAACATATCCCCCGCTGTATATCTGTTCTGTTGTTACCTCTGAAAAGTTCTCCATTATGCATCTGTACTGTATACCTCTGTAAAGCGCTCTGTTGCTTCTCGGAGCTAGGTCCGTGCTCAATAAATAACCTAATAATAATAATAATAATATAGTAATAGAGTCCCTCGGACAGCCTAAGAATCCTACAAGGACATAAATGTGGGTGATGAACACTACACAAATGTAACGTAGTATTGTCGGGTATCGCTTCCTTAAATCTACATTTCCCCCATAGCATTCGCTCAAACTCTTCCGTGGAATGAGTTCTGGCCCTTCTCCTAAGAGTTCGGACGTAAACATGAGAGGGAATTGTATATCTATGTTTGAGGGTTTTCTAAGGATCCCATGAACCTGAGGCCTCTTGACGCTGACCCTTAAAGCATCAATGAAGGAGTCGAGGCAGAGAAGAGCCAAGTCTTCAGGGCCTCCTTAAAGAGAAGGGGGATTGGAAAGTGCTCGGAGTAAGATAGGAAGTGCTTTCAAAGCCTGGGTGCCTGTGCCGAAAATGTCAGTCCACCTTTGCTTCTCTTAAGAAAAGACTGTGACCCTAATTACGAGTCTGCCGGTAACACCGGAGGGTTACTGGCAGACTTGCCTTACGGTTTCCGCCGCCTGATATCCCGGTAATACCGGGATATTACGGGTGGCAGAGGAACGGTCATTTCCCATTCCCGCGGAGTGCCGTACGACTCGATGGGAATGGGAACCCTGAAGCACCAGCACCGTTAGGTAGTTCACGGCCCCTAACAGCAGACTTGTAGTTTGCCGGTCCGGAAATGGTGCCAGTAAGCGTTGTTACCAGCACTTTTATCTGAACCTATAAACTTGTAATGAGGGCCATCTGCAAATGTGTGACACACACTGTCGTGTTTTAGCTGGGCAGTAGAGTGTGACGCGGTGACGTGTGAGCCGATAGTGATAGAAGTGTAAAACACTCTGCGGGCCGGGGTTCGCTGCTTGCTTTGCAATGCTGACCCCGAGACCGTGTATGGGGGGAACTGCCAGAGCCTCCCCCATGTCAGCAGCATGCACATTTCGCCCCTACATAAGAAGCCACAGATGTTGCGTAACGGTTACCGTGTTTTAATCACTGCAATTTTCACTGGGGTGTTTTCACCCAGGCCGTTTTGATGATTACATTTTTTTAATATGTGTGTTGTCTGTTTGTGTAGTGGTTTTGGGGGTGGTGGGTGAGGTGGCAGGTGGTGGGTTAGATAGGGGGGTGGGGAGGGACCCCCACCCTATTCATTTTTTTTTTTTATCGCCAAAAACGGCCGGGTTGAAAACACCACAGTGAAAATAGCTGCGGCGAAAATTGCCACAATTAAAACACGTGAAACCGTTGCATAAAAGAGACAATAGCTATGAAAACAGTGTGGGCCGGAGATGGGGAATAGGCCCTGACCCCCATCTTAGAGAGAATCATTTCAGGGAGAAGGCACAAGCGCACGTGGTCACCAGTTTGACTCGACTGTGGAGAGGATTTTCAGGAGAAGATAGCAGCAGAGTCGGTGGCCCCATAAGGGAGTATGGACAGCCACCGGGGGGAGCTGGGTGCCTGATTCCAAGATGTGGGCACCAGGGGTGTTGCTAGGTCTGGGGAAGATCAGGGGCTAGGCTGATGTCGGAACTGTTGGGACTGGAGGCTTGCTAGCCTTTTGACTGTAGCTCCTGAGATTCTATCCGGGGCTACAACCAAAATATCAGGGGCTATAGCCCCCTTGCCCCCCCTAGCAACGCCCCTGGTGGGCACCCCTTGTTATGGGCGAGGCCTGAGGAGCCGCAAGTATTCTCAAATTACTAACCGCGGTCTCAGTACAACTGATTCTCAGGAACATCGAAAACCTATAAACCAGACACTTGCATTGCCAACTAGACCCGGGTGACCCCAGTAAAGGTGTGTCATATTACGTGAATGTGATTTTACACTGTGCCAAGTTTCAGCGCGACTAGGCTTGTCCATGGAGTGTCGTACTGCGCCTCCGGCAAAAGTCATTAACGTCACAACTTCCCCATAGGGCAGAGAGGTCAGTATCAAGGTGTTGGAATTTGGGGGGTGATTCAGAGTTCTGCAGAGAGTGTGAACGGTTATTTGTGATTTTACCGACCACAATTACAGATTGGTACATTTAATCGTGGAAAAAATACAGAAAAACACCAAATTATTTCGTTTTTTTTAATTTGGGGGGCCCACCACCCAAACCCCCTGTATTTTAGCCTTATAACGCCACGCCAACCCCATCCCGACCCATTTTAACCTCTTTACCCTACTACCCGTTATTTATATAATTAATGCTGGCAGTGTTTTTCAGTATTATGGTCCACTCTGCAATGTTTTAGCTATATTGACTGGGTACCAGTGTGAACAAGGGGGAGGAGCGAATAAGCGTGACGGACAGAGGCCAAGGTTGGAGGAGAGAAATACCAAGAAGGAGGACAAGTGTGGGGGAAGGGCTGAAGTTGGAAGAGGGGAAAATCAAGGAGGAGGAGAGAAGTCAAAATTTGAGGAAGAGTTTGGAGTTGAAAGAAATGGAGAAGGTACTATAAGTATTTTCTTCAATTTTTCCATGGCAGCCATCTTTTTTTAAGTCTTTTTTAACTTGTGACACAGGCACTGTGCTGCATCCTGTCCTAGAAAAAATACAATGCTGCTGGCCTCCCCCATAATATTCTGGAGTGATAAAGGCCAGCTTTCCATGTCAATACTGGCACTCAAGACCTCAATAAACTGCTTGATTCCCTCTGGCCTTCAACCTGGTGGCCAGGCAATAACGCTCAGCAACCTTCTTTCCAGGCATTAACGCCCAGCAACGTCCTATTGAGCTTGTGTTACTGCTTAAGTAGGAAATCCAAATCTCAACCAGTTTGGCTGAGCTGTGTTTCTGCTTTTGGAGAAAGTCAGTCTGATTATGGGACTTGCATGCATATCTGAACTGTGTACTTACCTGAGAAGGTAAGTGTGCCGCATCAGTGCGGCTATTGTACATAATATGTCTCATCTTTAGCAGTGCAGGCTCTCCATATGTTTAAGACCATGGCTCCCATGATCACCCAGCATTGACTGTCCTTGCTAGGGCTCATGGGAGTTGTAGGCCAAAACATCTGGAGAGCCAAAGGATTGGAGCATGACAAACAATCTGTACCTGTCCAGTGACTTTTTGATTGAAATAGGGTAACCGCATGACTCCAGGATACCTGGTTTCAAGTCCAGGACTTTCATTTAACACAATCATGCATTCTGGGAAGTGTAGTTTGGTATTGTATGGGAAAAAATTGGATACACATGGTTTGTAAAAGAAGAGAACACGATGAAGCGGTGTACCATAGAAAGAAATACTCTCCTTGGGTCCCCCTCCAGAATCTGCCAATAGTGGTAAAACAAGCGGCATTTTGAAAACCTGTCTACTTTACTACTCCACCTGATTTAGGGTTTGGAAACCTGAACCCAGGAAAATGACCTGTTTGTGAGTGGAGGTACTTACAATATGTGGTAATTTAGGTGGCAATAATTGGCACTATTATACCAATGGAGGCCAGTGGGAGTAACCGTAGCCCTAAACCTGTATTACCATCTGTGGTAACGATGACCGACTTTAGCGGTACTACCAGGGCAATACCCCATACTTGGGCGAGTGATCTTTTGCAAGATTGGGGGACTTTGTCTGTGGGCCTCTGTCAGGGATTGGCACCCCGCAATCAAGGCACGCGCACTAGAAGTGGCAGTGCCAATCTGGACTGAGCTTCACACCTTGTGCCTCAGCAGCCCTGAGTGGAGACTTGAAGGAATGTCATTACCCTCGGCAGCGCCGCATTATGTCAATTTCCTAAACAGCTGTTTGGCGTAACTGCGGTAAACAAAAACGCTCCTCTCAGTCAAAATACACATCCCCACGCCATCTGCGAGCGCCTTCCTTCTGACGCAGAGCTGCGGGGATGAAAGGGAAAGCACCCAGGGTGTGGCGTAACAGTGAGGATAGCTCCGGGGCAAAGCGCTCGTGTGGGAAGCAGGTTCTAACCCTGGTCCTGCGCTTCGAGATTGGTCTCTGGTATTCAGTGTGTTATAAAAGAATAATTACTACTTCCTGCACACTGGGGTGAATGGTGATGTCTCACCTGTTTAGCCACCTATGTAAACTGCCTGACAAGGGTGGCCAGATGACTCCATGTCGCGGGGACGCCATGTTTACGGTCCATTGATATCACGTGCTATTGTCCACTCTCTTCATCTGTATTTGAGAAAGAAAACAGTTCTCTGAATACATTGGACCTCATTACGACCTTGGCGGAGGACCATGGTGCTAATCCATGGTCCATGGCGCTAAGGTTGCAATTCCGCCATGGTGGTTGGCGGACTTACCGCCCCATTCCGACCTTGGCGGGGCGGTAAGTCCCCAATCCCCATTTTGCCCTTCCCCATTCCCATTTTTGCCCCATAGGGCATAATGGGAGTGGGGAAGGCGTTAATTACGCCACCGTAAATTACGGTGGCGTAATTAACATCAAGGTCCCTTAGCGCCATGGATTTTAACGCCTGCAAAAAGCAGGCGTTAAACTCACCATGGCGCAAAGGGACCTCGTACTCAGGCGGTAAGGGTCGGCGCTGTTTACGCTGGCGTAAACCCCTTACCGCCTGGGTCGTAATGAGGCCCATTGTGTTTTTGAATAAAAGACAGAGAATGGAAACGGGGGGCCACTGGGAGATGGAGTCTAATATTCACAAGCAGCATAATATTCTACGAGTTGTGTAAGGCCCCACTTAAGAACATGGGACCATGCGCACGAGGTCGGTGTGCCCTTTGGGCTCAAAAGGCAATGGGCCTCATTCCGAGTACGGCGCTAACCAATGGCGCTATTAACGCCTTGGTTGACGCCGTACCCGGACCGGCAGCGCCTTGGTGGTTGGCGGAATTACCGCCCCATTCCAAGGTTGGCGGGGCGGTAATTCCCCAATCCCCATTTACCCTTCCCCATTCCCATTCTTGCCCCATAGGGCATAATGGGAGTGGGGAAGGCGTCAATTACGCCACCGTAAATTACGGTGGCGTAATTAACATCAAGGTCCCTTAGCGCCATGGTATTTAACGCCTGCTAAAAGCAGGTGTTAAAAGCACCATGGCGCTAAGGGAACTCGGAGTATGGCGGTAAGGGATTACCGCCACCGCTCTCGTTAGCGGTGGCCGCTATCCCTTAACGCCATACTCGGAATGAGGCCCAATGTTTTACAGGTCAGCGGTCGAAGACTGTCCTGGGAAACAGAGGAATATGTCTCCTGCTGCTGACATCCCTTTGACTTCTCGTGGCTGTTACTTCCGCTCTTCTCGTCAATTCACCAAAGTACCAGTTGGTGGAATTGACATCATGCATCCAATGAAATCACAGGAAGTGACTTCACATAAACCTTTGACCCCCAGTGCTACTACAGAAAGTTCGGTTACCTTTGACCCTGATATCATGTTTTTTTTGTATACACACTGCTTTGTTCGAGGTTGTTTCTACTTCGAAGCGCTTTAATAATGTGATATTACCCAAATTAATAGCATCCAAATGTAAGAACCTTACAAAGATGTCAAGGCAGTCAAACCTGTAAACTGCAGAATTAACATAGATGTCTTGGGTGCCTAACCTTCTGAGCTATCTGGCCTGCTCAAGGACATCACAGTTACGACACACATGTAAAAAAAAAACAAAAGAAGCATACGATTAATCCAATACCAAAAAGCTCCTAAAGCAGAAACATGGACACTTGAGTTACAAGTTATAAGGTCGCTAGGCTGCTGCCTTCATTCAATGGTTTATTCCAATATGCATTTCTAAATGCATCTCATTAAAGCACTCCATATCATGACACTAAAGTACTATACGTATGCAGATACAAATGTAAAGGGTTAAAAAAATAAACAACTTCCTTATTTTACAAATGTGCATATACTATACCCTGAGGCAATCCCATTAGCATTCCTATATCAAACAGTTACATTCTTGCGAGAGCCAATGTTCTGCTGTCCTTACATTTCCTCACTTCCTGTAACAAGCATTGGCAAAGCCAAAAGTGTTGCCTTTTGTGTAGTGTTAAGATAAACATTTTCCTGGCACTGCTATAATGGTACTACCAGGCCACAAGATGGCAACTGCTGGCAAATGGACCTTTAACATGGGAATTTTATGGCAGTTCCTGGCAAAGGCCTATAGAAAAGTTAAAACTGTTGGGTTGACCATATTTGTTTTGAGATGCATTCAGTTAAAGGAATAGATGCAAGGAGACACATATTGCTTATAAATCAAGTGGCTGAAGGCACATGTTCTAAAGGTGTTTTTATTACACCAGGAGTTGGTTTACAGATGCAAATAAGCCATTACTCTTTATGACAGAGATCACGAATAACACTGGTATCCCCTTAAAAGCACAAAGTTAGCTCGAAGAGCTCCTAGTGGGGATGAGTGTTTTGAGCAGGGAAAGGCAGGTTGTGGGTGGGAATGACCATAGGTCATTACATGGTCCTGTGCAGTCACTGGGTGAGTAAAAATCCAAACGCTCAGAGGCCGTGTGTCGCTATTCACATCCCGTGGCAATATTTTCACTTTATCAGCAGCGCTTACAGCGCCACCTAGTAGCCAAAATTACAGATCTCAACAGTGAGGCACCCAGTGCTAGGAGGATATGTCAGAAGGCAATCAGGCAGAACCATTAGTCCAAAACACTAATTGTGGCTTAAGGAATATTTTTTTCGGAGTGGCACATGGCTTGCAAAATGATGTCACTTAATGTTAATGTTAAAGGTTTTTATACCGGGCACAGGTGCCACTTGCGTGGTCTCTCTGCGCTCTGGCGGTTTTGTAAAGAAAAAAAGGGGGCGGGGTAGGTTAGTGAGAGGACCAGGCTAAAGAGCAAGGGAGCTGTGATGTGCTGTTGGCAGCTTCAGTTCGGATGTACCGTTCACTGAGCTTGGGTGCGAGATTCGGGAGGTGGACGTCATGTGGTGTGCAAGGTTGTGCGTGCTAAATCTTGTTGTTGCAGTGTTGTGAAGTGTGTATATTTTGCTGTGCTTAAGACACAATAGCAGACACAAATGGCAGAGTCCGTTTGCCATCCCTTTCTCTTTGCAGGCAGCGACCTAGTGGGGAAACAATGGCAAACATGGCCTTCTTATCAGACTCATCGATAATCTGACAAGTGAGCGAGAAAGATCTACTCCATATTAGGGGTGCTCTCACAAGGCAGGTAGGAAAACTGCCCTGCACGATTGTCCACCTCCAGTAGTTGAGGGCCGGATCCATGTCAGATTTTCAGGATAAAACATGAGAATCCAGACTTGAACATTATTTGGAACTTAACACTTCTAGCCCTGAAGATGGATTTTGTTAAATCCGAAAAGGCGTTGGCACTGATGTTTCTGAATGAAGTGTTCTTGGATGATCTAACACTGTTTATTCATGTATCTGCCCCCGTACTGGTATACGTTGTATAGTTGTCCCGGGAGGATAGCCCTGCAGCAACGTATTCACCTTGGAAGCAAGACGACACGAAGCAACACAGGTTCGATTCCCGGGTCAGCGCTTAGAAACCTCTGGGTATTTAAGCGTGTTATAAATACGCAACTAAGACATAAAAAAAAAACAATTATGCAACAAAAAAAAAAACAATTCCTGTAACAGCGCCTCAATGTCTGTGTGAGTGCTTTAAAAATGCAAATAAATAAATATATGATTGAATTGTGTGCATTATGTGCGTTTGGGTCAATGATTTGCCTACTGGCCCCAACATAAATGCTACTATTGTTTTCTGAATTGATGGGAACTTCCTTGTACCATCACATGAGTTGTGCATGCTGTGCTCTTTGTTCTATTTCTTTTTGCTTAAATATCTTTATATAAAATGCAATTACTTAAGCAATCAGCACTGTTGGTCTTGGTTACTATGCAAGTGTGAAAAGGATCAGTGGGGGTCATTACGACCCTGGCGCTAAGGGGTTAACGGCGCCGTAAAAGGCTGCGGTGCCGTTAACCCTTTAGCGCCTAATTACGAGGTCCCTTTGCGGCTCCCGACCTTATGGTCTGGACCAGCCGTTAAAGTAGGGACCCACAAAGGGACCTTGAAGGTAATTACGGTACCGCAATTTGCGGTACCGTAGTTACCGCCTTTCCCAGTCCCATTGAGCCCTATGGGGCAAAATGGGAATGGGGAAGGGCCAATGGTGCAATGGGGATTTACCGCCCCGCCAACCTTGGAATGGGGTGGTAATTCCCCATTGCACCATGGCGGACTCGTTACAACACCGGCAGCAACCATGGTGCTAATAGCGCCATTGGTTACCGCCGGTCTTGTAATGAGGGCCAGTATCTTTAAAAGTGAATTTGCGTTTCTGAAATGATAAACAGTCTAAAAAAATGTTTCTGGATAAACTGTTCCATCAGTTATCTTGAGTATTTTTTTAGGGATTTTATTTCCCATGAGGAGTACACTGAAGGGCTGTCGGGTGGCAACATTTGGTGTTTGCTCTTGTATCATTGTGTTTTGAATCTCGGGTGGCCTCGAGATTCACCCTGGTGCACCTGAAATTATAGTGAGTGACAATTTGAGAGTATACAAATTGATTAATGTATTCTACGACAGCTGGAGTCTGATTTACTTTGTTGTGACCCCCTCACACCCCCCGCCGCATTGTCTTTCATATTTTCAGGATAACCCTCATTAATATTCATGAGGTAGATTTGCATGCAGTGATTCTAAATCTATGCAATTTCTTTTCCGAACTGAACACCCACCAGATTTCCGGCCCTCGAGGCCTGGAGTTGGGCAGCCCAGCAGTAGAATAAAAGTCCTTCTTCATTGCTCATCTATCGAACATCTGCCCATCGCCTGCCTGTGGCACATTGGTCTACAATCATGAAAGTGACCCAATCCTCTGGCATGAAATTATTCTTAACATGTGTAACGTATTGGACTGGGCCTGCAGCAGAGTTTGGAATGACATGAACTATAATTTGATGCAGGCTTCCTCCAGCTCTTGCCTCATGGTTGCAGCAGGACAATTGCCAGGGTCTCATCTATAGAATGGACCCCAAATTCCAGATGCCCCAATTCCCTTGTAGCAGTCATTGGGCCAGATAATACATGTTTCAGGAATGGGGTCTCTGAGCTATTGCACCTGTACGAGATGTTCCCCTCTCTAGAGGAGCAGAGCCCTCTCTGCCGCAGGTCCCTTCAGCTTCCTGTAGAGTGCAGGGCTCCCTGCGCTGGATTCTGCCATGCAGATCACAGGCTCTGTCCCTTCCCCAGGCCCCATCGGCAGAAATCCAGTGGCCCAGATAGTTACATTCGGTGACGTCTGTAATGGGGCAGACATGGTATAACCAGGGGAGACCCAGTAAACCAGGGCCACTGCCTATATATGCCAGTACAACATCAAATGGCCAGTTAGAGCTATCCTGTGCCATTTTTACAGCCTCACATGCCACCTTTAGTCATTACATGCCGATTACAACTTCACGTGCCCAGAGGCCACCTTAAGATTCTGAGCACTCTCTTTGTATGCAAATTATGCTATCTTATGCCGGTTATGCTAATGATGTGTTATTTATATAGCGATTTCGCCAAAGCAATTTGCATAGAACATATTTGCATACAATATCACCCAATCGAAGTTGGTACTCATTTATCGACCTCAAAAGGATGAGTTGGCCTTGCTGGCAGCCGAACCTACGACTTGCTGATTACACATAGGGCTCAGCAGCGAGCGCTCTACCCACTGAGCTATCCTACCAGCCACCATGCAGATATAGTTCTCATATGGAAGGTACAGCCTCATGAATTCATTTGCTTTTAACATATACCAAATGCCGCCCTGGCCCAGTTAATGACTCATATGCCTGTTTAGCTGCCTGTACAGTTGCAATGGTTCCATGTTAACGTGCTCTAGAAATGTCGGGCGTTATCATGCGCACAATGGGATTACCATAATAAATTATCTTGGACCCAAATAACTGGACAGACTCAAAGAATATGGCAAAATACTGCTTCATTATCAGCTCAGTAAAGTAGGGAAACCTTGTGAACAACAAATCATAGTCCAGACACTCTGAAGTACAGTTCAGTTACACAATAGGCTTTCTACCTCCATGCATGTCAGCTATGACGTCATCCTATGGGGCAAATAATAACACCTATCAAAGAGCGGGATTGGTTACGGGAACATATCTACTTATAGAAGCTATAAGTGTTAGTGACATCATTAGCTGGCCTTCATCTGGCAGGCGTACCTTGAACTTCCCTCTAACTACATAAAATACAGATTAAAGAAGCATAACAGGAGCGAGTTGGCCTCTGCAACCTTGTATGCTCACCATTGCATAGGCCCTTACGATTGGTTGGCATTCTCTCCCAACCTTGGACATTTGGCTCGTTAGCAGCACGTCAGCAAAACGAAACTCGGGTGCAGAGAACAACGTCAGACTATTGGGGGCTGGTTAAAACAAAGGGGGGGGGGGCTGGGGTGCACTGACAATATTACCTTTGCTGCGCCCATCCCCTCTTTTTAAAGAAAAGGAGGGGCTGGCCGCAAAAAAGCTTTGCCACCGCTGCGCCCCAGCTCTCACACACACAGCAGGCAGCCCTTTCATTCAGTTGTTGGCCTGGGGGATATGGGTGTGCCCATGGTGAGTCAGCACAGTGGATATGGGTGAGAGGTAGGGTGAACAGACATCGCTGTTTTGATAGGACTGTCGGGGGAGTTGAGACGCTTTCCCCATGTGTCGACATTTTTCAAAACCTCTGTATTCATTTTTTTGCCTCAAATCCCTGTCCGGAGTTTTGCCATTGGGTCTGTGAGCCGGGAAATATACACACAAAAAAAATGCTGAAGGACGAGGCATCATAGCTCAACCACGACCCCTAGTGGCTATTAAGGGAACTTGTATTTTCACAGTTTTACTGGGTTATTCGAGAAGCACTCTGGTTGGGGCGCTCACTGCGGGCTGCCTGCACATTTCCTTTGCTGCCCTACTAACAACTCGGGAAATATAAAAAAAACTCCAAGGAAACCTTTTCAGAAATGTGTATACATTATTTTTCACAATGCCAGAATATCAGCAGAGCAAGTTCAAACCCAGCAAATATTTTTGATTAAAAAAACGGTTTTTTTGTTTCATTTATGAATCTAAAATTAGGTTTACTTTAAAAACACGAATACCAACGTAAAAGCTATATTTCTATTTCTTACACGGATCAAGTATCAAGCTCGTATTAATAGCGAACTACATTTGGCAGTAGTGCTTTTTCTAAGAAAGCAAGCAATTGCCAAAGTGTGCTTTATATCAGAGAGTGGTGTCGCTCGCCTACTGTTATTTGGCCAAAATAGGTAGGGCTGCCTGTCCGGGTTGGCACCTTCAATGTTATATGCAGCTCGTGAGGCCTGTAACGTTGGGTGTGCCCCGCTGTGGGGAGAGCCAGTACTTTCAGTGCCCCGGGGCACGCAGCGATGACTGGAATCCACCTAGCAGGACGACAGTGATTTTTGGGCACTTGCCAGCCTGTCAGGAGAGTGCCATTCTAAAGGCAGAGGCGGTGACACGGCACCAAGCAGAGTGCTAACAACTCTCTTTGGAGATGGTTGAAACCATTATCCCCACGGCGCTCCGCTCGCGCAGGCAACAATAGTTTGTTTCTTCTTTTTAGAGTAAAGCATCCTTGGTGCGGCTACACATGAGGGTCCTTTACTCAAACTGTGTTCCTTTTTCGTTTTCAATGATCCCCGACATGGCTTAAGGTGCCGGCGATCCTTTTCTTTCATTTTTTTAATATATCCCTGCATGGTGGTCACAGATGCACCAAGCATAAACTTTGTTTCTCCCAATAATCACACTGGGGGATAGGGAGAAATGATTGAGAGTTGGTGAGGGACAAGATGCCTCATGCATACACAACTGAAGGGGCAGGACTGCTGGGGTCTTGCACCTGAAGCTAAATGCAATGCCAGTATTGATGAGTGTGGGCAGCTTATGCAAAGCAATTCTAGGTTCCAGCAGCCAAGCCTGTATTCAGGACTGCAGTGGGCACGTTCTGGTGCTAGCAGAGTCAAACAGACTTTAAACATTCACTATTGGTTCCTGGTAGCCCACAAATGGTGCAACGTATTCTTCTTTCAAGGGTTTGCATAACTGGGGAGCAGTTAGCACAGTTTTTAAACTAGGATTAGCCTGGCATAATTCTCTTCACCTGCAGTTAGAGTAAGGGCCTCATTACACGGATGGTGGTAAGGATTTACCGGTACCGGTAAAATACCGGTACAGGTAAATCCTTTCCGCCTTACTACGAGGTCCCTCTGCGGGTTGGGGTATTTAACGCCTGCTTTAGGCAGGCGTTAAAATCCAACCCGCTAAGGGACCTCGGAGCTAATTAAGGCACCGCAAAATTGCGGTGCCGTCATTAGCGTCTTCCCCATTCCCATAGAGCCCTATGGGGCAGAAATGGGAATGGGGAAGGGCAATGGCGGAAGGGGGATTTACCGCCCCTCCAACCTTGGAATGGGGCAGTAAATCCCCTTTCCACAAGGCGGTGCCGGTATTTTACTGGCATGAGCCATGGCGCTAATAGCGCCATGGCTCACCGCCTACCGTGTAATGAGGCCCTAAGTCTCGCTGGGAACAAGCCATCTCTTGCCCAAGAAATAACACTTTTAATATTTCAGTAGCCAGTACGCCAGTGCTAGTAAAAGAATCCAAATATGTCTATGAAAGCTGCGCAAAAATAGGAAACGTTTTTATGAGACAAATCCAGGCTAGAAATGAGAGACTATAGATTTGGCTCATGGGAGATTTCTAGGTCAAAGTCCACCTGTGCTGAACATAAGGTATATGAATTTCCAGTATGAGAGGTGTTTGTACTGAAGATCCCCCCAGGGATTTCTTGCACAAGTGTTTGCAGGCACTGGGATACAAACAATATTCCTAGCTGTGAAAGTTAATAGTGGGAAACCCACCTGTGCTACTAATAGGAACAGAAAAAACACAGAGGGCCTGATCATGAGTTGGGCATTAGCCCTTATATGCGGTGGCTGCCGCATTTAAGGGCTGGCCCATCACGTGTCTGGCGTGTTTACCCCAGCTCAGAACTGGGGGTAAACACGCAGAGAAAATGCCAGTTTTAGGCACAATTACCGCCGGCGGTATAACTGCATAGTAATTGCACTGAAAATTCCCCATTGGGTCCCATGGACCCAATGTGGAATGGGGACTTACAGTTGGTGCCCAACCTGTGATCTGGCGGTAATACCGCCGGGTTAGGTGGGCACTAACGATAATAAAGTTGGGCAGTACCTCAGCCAGGATACCAATGTATTGCATGATATATTGCTATATAAATATACCTTGGGCCTCATCAAGGTTTGGGCGGTATCCCGACGGGGATACTGGCCAACTTTATTTGCGTTAGCACCTGGCGGTATTGACGCCGGATCACGGCTTTGGTGCTTTATGTTACTCCCCATTTGGGTACATTGGGAATTTTTCGGCGCAATTGCTGTGTGGTAATACCGACGGCACTAATTGTGCTGAAAATGGGAAGTTTTCCAGCGTGTGTACCCCCAGCTCTAAGTAAACACGCCACCGGACTCGAGATTGGGCAGAACGGTAAATGCAGTGGTAACACCATTACCGCTGCATTTAAGGGTTACCATACAACTCATGAGTCCCCAGGGCCGCATTACAAGTTGGGCGGTATCCCAGAAGTAATACCGCTGAATACCACCCAACGCTAATAGCGCTAACGCAACTCCATCTGGAGCAATTTGCGCCGATCATGAGTTGCGGGGGTGGTAAATCCCCATTCCTCGTTGGGTCCATAGGACCCAGTGGGGTTGAGGAGCATTATTACCGCTGGCAGTAATAGCGCCAGCGGTAATAGAACCGAAAACGGCCCAAAAATGGTCATTTTACCTCCAGCAAAAAGTCTTGGTTTGGCCAGCCCTTAAATTCGGTGGTAATCCTGTTACTGCTGCATTTAAGGGCTCAGGCCAAACTCTTGATGAGACCCACCGAGTTCATCTGTGTACGTTCTCCCAGGACATGATAGCTTTGCTTTCAGATTCAACACCTCTTTGGAAATACTTTTGAAACTATCTTTCATCA
Organism: Ambystoma mexicanum; assembly: GCF_040938575.1. Classification (NCBI taxonomy): domain Eukaryota; kingdom Metazoa; phylum Chordata; class Amphibia; order Caudata; family Ambystomatidae; genus Ambystoma; species Ambystoma mexicanum. The sequence continues at coordinate 102,177,955 of NC_090940.1, forward strand.
ATGGTTTTGTCGAAATGTGATTTCAAAAAATCGTTGCTTGTCACTCATTTTCAAAGCAACTTCTTGGGAAAGGGGGCCCCGCAAATACCTTGATTAGTTGCATTGAACTCTATCGCAATCGATTCAAAGTTACAGGCACAACGTGCTTTGAAGTGCCTACACTGACAAACATTTTCCAAGAATGCATTGACGGTCACCCTACAAAACCCGTGGGGAAGTTTTCCTATAGACTTACGCAGTTTCTCTTAAGCCCACCTTAACTTAGCCGATGTTAGCTAACGTTTTTCTTTGGAGTTTTGTATAATTACAGTGATTAATAGCAAGCGAAATAAAACCAATGCACAAGAACCTATAGCAGACATATGGAAATAACGCATTGTATGAAGTGACATAGATCCGAAAATGTTACCATGCAGTAAGTGCCATTTGCATGAGAACCCGTTGCATTTCATTGTTCATTTAAACAAAAAGTGAATACATTATGACAATGTCCCTGAAGCGGATTGGTGGCTAGCCGCTTGTGTGAGAGGTTCTATATCATTTGGCCAGTAGACATTTCATTTTCGTTCCAACAGGGCCGCTGACGCGGGGCTTGCTTCTGCCTTTCAATATTACACATATTGCAGGTGTCCATCTTTGTTAAGGGCAGGAAGCATGCATGGTTCCTCTTAGATTCAATATTGCAGGTGTCCATCTTTGTTAAGGGCAGGAAGCATGCATGGTTCCTCTTAGATTCAATATTGCAGGTGTCCATCTTTGTTAAGGGCAGGAAGCATGCATGGTTCCTCTTAGATTCAATATTGCAGGTGTCCATCTTTGTTAAGGGCAGGAGGCATGCATGGTTCCCCTTTCATTTAATTTTGCTGGTGGACATCTTTGTTCAGGGCACGAAGTATGCATGTTTGCTCTTGTTTTGGTGACTGTTGTGTGTGCTCCATACACATCAGTCGCGCAGCATATATTGCATCTTATTTAATTTGACAAACGACCCCTCTCTTTTTTTAAACTTCACAGGATTCACCCCTGGCCTCCAACTTGGGGGAACCTGAGATTTCTTGCACACAATTGTTGGTTTTGTGAAAGGGATTCCTCTACAATCCTTATTTAGCAATAATTGTGATGCAAGTGTTGGCAGCCCATAGCAGGCCTTGGAGGGAAAAGGAGGACACAGAGACGTGACTAGCGTTTCACAACTTTTTACTTCCTCCGCTCCGTCTCATCCTTTCAGCACGAGTGCCCCTTAAAGGTGGGTTGTGCTGCAACACCTACCCCGCACATATCTCCTTATGTCCATCTCACATCTTCTCAATGAATCTGACCAACTTCCTGATGGTTCCTCAAGGCCGGTCGCCCCTCTCACCTTCAGGTTCTGGGGCTCCTTGCTCTTGCGGCTTGCCTCCTTCCTTTCGTTGTTGGCGGTAAACCATTGTTCCTTTCACCCCTGTCACTCGCAGGGCGGTGCTTTCATATCGGGGGTTAATCTTCCTTTGCACCCCCTGTTTGACCAGAACGTCATCGCCTTCATTGAAGACTTTTATTTTCGTCCCTCTCTTCCAGTCGGTCCATTCTTTTGTTGTTTGACCAGAACGTCATCGCCTTCATTGAAGACTTTTATTTTCGTCCCTCTCTTCCAGTCGGTCCATTCTTTTGTCAGCTCTTTCCCTCTTGCGTCTCTCTTTCGTATGTCTGTTTCCGTGCCTTCCACTTCCCCCTCTTCTGTCTGCTTTGCAACAGTTGCTTGGGGAAGCCTTGTCTTTGCATCTTAGACTATCATCGGATCGGCTCCCCCATTGCATTATGGGGCATGTTCCTATATTGCCCCAGCATTCAGCATAGTGCCTGTTGTATTGGCATCCCATCAATCATGGCCTTCTGGATCGTCCCCTTTATTGATGCCATGAACCGCTCTGCCATTCGGTTGGCCTGGAGCCACAAAAGTGTTATCTTCTGATACACAAACTCTAGGTGTTTTGCGAATTTGTGAAACTCGTGGCCCTGGAAAGGCAGCCCATTATCCGTTTTAACTATGTGGGGGATGCCCCACTCGCTGAAAACTTCATTGATCAAGCCGGCCACCTGGGTGATTGCTGTGGAGGTTGTTCTCTTTACAAAGGGGACCTCGAGCACTCATCCACGATGATCAGCAAATTGTCCCCTATCTCTAGCAGCCCATAGAAGTCCATTGTGACTCTGTGCCACAGCCTCCCGGGAATCTCGGCTACTTGCAGTGGGAGTGGAGGCTCGCCTTTAGATGTACACTGGCACGGGAAGCACTACTCCATCATGTTATCCATACATGGGAACCATATGGTCTGTCTGAGCATCTTTTTGGTGGCCTCCACCCCCTGGTGTCCTTCATGTGCCGTCAGTACCAGGCTCCTTTGTCGGGAAGATGGTATGACCAGGCGGCATCCCCTTACCAGTATCCCTTGATCAGACACTGCCAGCTCTATGCTGACCTTTGCCAACCATTCCATCTCTCACTTGTCTGCTTGCAGATAGGGGGCTTGAAGTGTTGTTGCTAGTGCTTGAAAAGGAATTTGCATCAGCGTCCCAGGATTCAATCTGGTCCATGTTGGTAAAATTCCTAAAATTCAAGTCATTAGCCCTCATTACAAGTTTGCCTGTCTGGAAAAAAGTGGCGGTAACAACGATTACCGGCACCTTTTCCGGACCAGCAAACTACAAGTCTGCCGGTTGGGGCTGTGAACTACCGACAGGCCTGACCTGTGGGCAGGTCTATGGTGTAAATAATAATTGTGCCTCATTATGAGTCTACCGGTATGGAAATAAGGGGGCTGGTAGCAACATACCGGCACCCTTTCCGGACCGGCAGACTACAACTCTGCCTGCCGGAGCAGATGCTCCCAAAAGGTCTGACGTGCCAGGCGCATCAGCCCCGGTAGCTAGGGTTGCCATGGAAGCCCCGGCACAGCTGACAAAGGTGCTGGTGCTTCCGTGCATCTACGGGAATGGGGCACAACATTTTCCCGCTGCCTGATATCCCAGGCCGCCGTGACTCGTAATGTCCCGGTGGCACCGGGATCTCAGGCGGCAGAAACGTTGTTACGGGTTGGCGGCAACCCGTCAGTGGCACTGGTGAGTTACTGCCAACCTCGTAATGAGGCCTAATGTAAAAAGTATCAAATATACATTTTTCATTTTTTTAAGCTGTCCCAATATGCTAAAAACCTGAAACTTGGCATATGGGTAGGTTCCATGGTGTAGACAATGCAAACCTTATAAAATGGACATTTTCTAGTTTTTGCAGTCTGCAATGCTTCAATATGTGTGTGTGTCTGTTCGAAATGCTCAGCATACTTCCCAACATGCTAAAAACCTGAAATTTGGCATATGGATAGGTTCCATGGTGTAGACAATATAAACATTATTAAATGTAAAAAACATTTTTAAGTGGTCTGCAATGCTTGGTTATATGTGTGTGTCTCTTCGAAATGTTCAGCATACATACCAACATACAACAAATCTTAAATTTGCCATTTGGGTAGGTTCCTTGGTGTAGACAAAGTAAACAATATAAAATGTAACTTCTTCTAAACATTTTAAGTGGTCTGCAATGCTTACCCCCTGCCATATGGCTCTTTGTGCCGTAGTTCTGCCGTTGTTCTACGTTTATTGTTCCTAAAGTTCAGCAGTTCACTGTCCCCAAACCTTCCACACTCCAAGCATTCTAGCTGACATTAGCGGCACTCACTTTTGAAGTCATGCGGGTGACGCAAAACAGTGGTTTTGTAGTAATGCAGGTGACAGGACACGGTGCATGTCTCTTCATTAGTGTCCGCAATGACGTTGTCCATCACATCGTGCCAAATCTCGCATGATAATTACAGGAACTTCATTCCCCACAGAAGTTGATGAACCCATGCCGCCTCAACAGTACCAACCTTACACGCTTCATCTGTATACGGCACTTCAAGCTCACACGCTTCAGCCCGAGGAATTACCGTGCGAAGCACGGGTACACATGCTAGTGCATAGTAAAACACTTAGATAAGCCGAGTGGCTGCTTGAACAGCCATGTCCATAACCACCGGCCAGTTTTCTTTGAATGTTTGCAAAAGTTGAATACAAGAAGGATTTTCATTCCTCAAATAGAGGCACCAATAGAAATCTATAGTAGATTAGAGAAGTGTGAACACTATTTCTTTCCCATGCTTCACGCATGTATTTAAAGCATACTGTTTGACAGCTTTTCATGTGCAATGTGATTATGTCTCTGTAGGTGCAGATGTTGTGCAGTGGCTGATGAAGAACCTGAGCATCGAAGATCCAGGTAACAACACCTTCAAGGGCTGCAGTGCATGCAATGTTCTACCATTGGAGTCAATGGGGCTCATTACGAAATTGGCGGCGCGGGAAAAAAGTGGAGGTAATTCGGTTTGCCTCCACTCTTCCTGCACCAGCAAACTACAAGTTTGCCAGTATTACCTCCGGCGGTATTACCAGATGGTAATGCTGCCAATTCTTGGAGGTAAAAGTGGAGGAGTTACCTATAGCTTCAAATTGGAGGTAACTCCTCCACTTCATCTTGAAAAATCAGTGGTATTACCATTCGGTTATACCTCCAGAGGTAATACTGGCAAATATCCCCCTAAAATAGGGATTTACACTGCCAAATCACCACTTGTAATCTGGCACTATTACTGCAGGAGGTAATACCCCTACTGCTAATACCACCTGACCAAGTTGCAGTATCAGTAATTCCGTTTGCCGGTATTCCAGCAGATTTACCGCCGGAATACTGGCAAACTTGTAATGATCCCCATTATCCTCCCCCATTTCCTCTGTTATTTGCTGAGGAGTCTTTTGCCATCTTTTCAATGCAAGTGAATGAAAAAAGTTGACTTGACACAGAAGTATACTGTGCACTACAAAACACCAAATATGTATATATACTCATGTAAATAGATATTGTAGACGCCCTCAAATATCCCAAAATCACATCCGCGTGGACATTGAGTGCGTGGCCTGTGCAGGCTCCTTTTTCCCTCAAATTCTTTAACTGTCTGAAATGGACCTTGGTGTTGCCTTCTAGCAGGAGGGAAACTGAAATAATTCTAATTTTAAGAAATGGGGGACCGGGCTGATACTTCCAGCTATCTGTCGCCTAACTTCACTCATAGATTTTGTGGAAAACATACATGGTAAAGATTTGGTGACCAGGCTCGAATCTCGGGCTGGTGTTTGTAGAAGGGCTAGCACTCTTGCCCAATCTTTTTGATTGTTTTCTGTTGTTTTAAGAATATATTGTCATGTATAAACAACCTTTGTACCAACCATTTATCGATCTCAAGACAGGTTCTGATGCCGTCCCAAGTGAAAATTTGTGGACCCAAATGGAAGATTTTTTTTATATAGTGAAGAATTTATGACTAGCAATCCACAGCTTCTAGCAGTGCTTCCACGCCGTGGCAAGATATGGCATGGCAGGAGAGCAGATGGCTCGGGGGTCAAGCAGGGCCATGTGCTTTCGTATTTGCTGTTTTCCCTTTACACCAATAGCCTGGTGACAGATGTTTAAAGATAGCGATACGACGCCCCACTTCCCTCTGGGCAGTCAATGGGCAAATTGCTCTCTGCCGATGCTGTAGTCTTCATTTTGAAAACTCTGAACAGTTCCTAGAAGCAGCTGCACACCTTGCATTGTGTTTGTTTTGTAAGGGGCTTGCAAATAAGCATCTCTAAAACTAAATCAATCGCTGACTACCACATAACACTTCAAAATTATATCTAAAATTGCCAATTCATATATTCGATAAATTGGATTTTTTTTATCCATTTGTGAGTCCTCTCTCATTAGAAAGGGACCTGTGCCACACAGATAAAAAAAAAGTAAGACAGTATTATCTAGACGAAAAGGCACAATGCAGACCTTCTCTGGGCGCGTTCGCGGGAGAGCAGTAGGGCCAGCATTGGAGGCGTGCACAGCATAAGCCCTTACGGTGGCCCTGTGTGGAGCAGAAACGTGAAGAAACAGGAATCCAAAGCTCTTAGAATGATCAAATAATAGGATACTCAACAGCTCCAATTCCTTTGCGTACGGCCTCGGGAACAGGTGCAATAACGGATCTGCGTGATTTTTCCATCACGGAAGTCTGTGACGGAAAAGGTTTGTACATTTCCCATGCGAACAAACACTGCAAACCACTACACACCCACAACACACCCACGGCACACCCCGCACCCACACCCTCAACACACCCCCACCCACACCACACCCTCAACATAACCAAACCCCCAAACCCTACTTACCTTTTCTTCACGCTGTGTCCCTGCGACGCCAGTTCCCTTTCACTTCCGTGATCGGGAACCTGCGTCGCAGGGTCCTTTTTTTTTTTTTTTTTGTTACGGGCAGCTGCAGGGCAGCTCCCGTTTTTTGTTTTTTCTTCTCGGGTGAGCTGCGGCGGTGTCCCCCGCAACATCCCGCTCACTTTACCAAAAGTCCTAAAATGCCTGCCACCAAAGGTTCGATCCTTTGGTGTTCGACCCTTTGATGGTATGCATTTTCAGACTTTTGGTAAAGACGGACCTTTTTTTTCAGTCCTTTTGCACAGTTCCGGAATAACGCATGCAGCTAACTGGAAATCTTTGCTCCGCGGGATAAAGACTTTGGACACCGCCATTTTTAGGAACATGCCAGAAAGCATTGTCTAATTTTCTTTGCCAACCATCAGTCGCATCCTTTCCCTGGTTTAAATATATGAAATATCGATGACCTCTAATTTGAATATCGATGATCTTTGGGAAGTTGAGCACATAGTAAAAGGGAGCTGTGTAGTGTCTAGGATTAAGGGGATCTAGACCAGCTTATTGCAGGTTGCTCTGCAAATTCTCTGCTCTGAGATCACTTTGACTATTACAATTGTGTTATTTCAATGTCCGGAAGCTTCTGCAGCAAAATCCGCATGTATCAAATTACGGCTGAGGATCTTCCCTTTGGCACACTTTGCCTTTCACTGGAAGAATAGTTCTGATGAAGTTTGTTGGCCATGCAAAGATTGTAAAGCTGTGTGACGGGGATTTCTTGGTTCTGTTCGGTATCTTTGGTTTTCTGGAGGAAGTGTTTTAGGCCACTTTTGTGATAATCTGCTGTAGAGTAACTAGAGGTGGAGTAGAATTCGGCGTATCTAATTATCTCTGTAAAAGTGTCAATTCGATGCCCTTCAATAAGGCTTCTTAAGGTACTACAAGAATTGCGATTTATATACGAGTTTTTCAGATGATATTTCTAGGTGTTTTTTATTTTGCATGGTTTTGTATATGTGTGTTTAATGGATTTATACAAATACATTTTGATTGATTGAGCGAATAAATAAAAAAAGCCTGTGAATAGTGGCATTTCCCATTACAATATAAAATGCATAATTGTTTTAATTGAACATAAAGACTTCTTCAAAATAAATGCATTGTCAATGGCAATGATTTTTTTAGGGGAATAAAATGGAAAATGTCTGTAATTTAACTTTTATGTTTTGTATGGAATTTGAAAAATATTAATTAAAACATGTAAAAAAAATAAAAAATAAAAAATGCTTTGCAATCTGTGCAAGGGAGTTCTAGCCTGAAGCGGCCACATGTAGCACACACGCATAACATGACGTGCATATGTGCATAGCGTTCCCTCTCACCTCCAGAGGGGCCTCTTGGCGCTGATCACGGATATTTATTTTTATCCCAAATCAGTGGTACTCATTTTATCGACTGTGGAAGGATACATTGTTGAGTCCTGAATTAAAGTGTAAAGATATTGGCTTAAGGAAGTTCAATAAAACGTTATCCCTGTGAGAACTTCTAAACCTGGTGGCGAGGCCCATTGAGGCCCGACCCGCTCCTCGCCCCAGAAGTATTACAGCAAACATTCTAATAGGCTATGAATTGCAATAGGGCATTGCCCAATCGGACGTCAGCTTCACTGATGGCACTGCATTCGGCTAGGGCAGGGTTGTCCAACTCCAATTCTTTTTTTTTTGTTTACATTTTCTTTTTGAATTCACTCTGCATTTCTATAGAAATGATTTCTGTAACAGAAATAATGTCTTTATGAAGGCAGAGTGAATACAAAAAGTCCAGTAGCTAAAGACCCTAGGCTGGAGGCCTCCATGTCATGGGGTGGGGGAAGCCCTATGACTTCAAAAATAAATAGTTTATTTTTGAAGTCACTCTGCCTTCATAAAGAAATTATTTCCATTATGGTTCAGTCCTTAACGGAAATATTTTCTTTATGAAGTAAGAGTGACTTCAAAAAGAAACAATGGGCCTCATTACGAGCATGGCGGTAGCTGTGCCTGTATGGCAGGCATGGCTACCGCCATGCTCGCTACCGGCACCACCTCCCGTGATTGGGCAATAACCGGCCCATTACAAGATGAATGGGCCGGTAATTGCCCATTCGCGGGTGGCGGTATTGTCGGGCTCCCGATCCCCATTCTGCCCAAGAGGGCAGAATGGGGGTGGGGAGTATGGTTGCGCCGGCACCCCCGGCGCAATTACAAGGTATGCTCGTGGGTGCCGCACAGCCCGCCAGGTAAGACCTGGCGAGCTGTCAGGAATCCGTGAGCAGAACTCGTAATGCGGCGGGACGGTATGAACGGTGCCGGTGCCTTACCAGCACCGTTCATACCGTCACCGCCAGGGTCCTAATGAGGCCCAATGTATTTTTGAAGTATTATGTCTCCCCTCAACCCATGACGTGTGCGTGAGTGAGTGTATGGTGAAAGGATGCACACTTAAATGTGTGGGTGGCTGCCTGGGTGTGCCTGTATGGTGAAAATGTCCACATTTAAATGTATAGGTAACAGCCTGTGTGAGTGTATGGTGAAAGGGTGCACACAAATGTATGGGTGGCTAGGTGTGCGTGTACGGTGAAAAGATGCACACTTAAATGTGTGGGTGGCTGCCTGGGTGTGCCTGTATGGTGAAAGGGTGCACACTTAAATATATGGATGGCTGGGTGTGCGTGTGTATATATGGTTAATGGTGTGTGTGCTTGTGTTCAGAGGCGCAACAAAACCTACATTTCAGGGGGACTAACTTTTCAAATGTTGGGAGAGGTGCTAACTTCACGTGTGGTGGGGAGGAGCAAACTTATTTGTGTGGGGGCATCTAACTTGTTTAGGCATTTTATTGAGACTATTCGAGTGCAGCTTCAATGTTACAAGCAGTTAACTCTCTCCTATAGGTCTGAAAGCACCCACTTATTGGCTGCTGTGAGAATGACTGGTCTCCTGTTTCCGCTCTACCCTTCCAATTACTCCCCTGGCATGCAAGTACTAAACCCACATCACAATTTCAATTGCTTAAAAAATGTGGCATTTGAATGCAGGTACTAACAGTGAAATGATGTACGTTAGTAATTGCTGGGCTGGACCCTTGTTAATGGCAAAACCCAGGTGCTGTTTAACATCTGTGTCCTTTTCTGTCCGGCAACTGCTCTGAAGGTCAGCCAGGTCAAGTCAGCACAGCCCACAATTTCAGTGGGGGGGGGCGGTGGGGGAGTGCTGAAGCCCAGCCAGCTCAATGGTGTTCCACCACTACTTGTGTTTAATGCCTTGATTAATTATTGGTAATCTTCTTAACACCTAGCCCTATTTTTCCTCATTCCAGTACTTGTGTATGAGGCAGTACTTGTGTATGAGGCACTATGCCTCATACACAAGTACTGGGATAAGGTAGAGGTACATGAAGGTAATGCCTGACTTAGCTACCTGTAATCTTCATTACTACTAGTCCCACTGTTCCTCATCCCAGTACTTACCAGTGAGGCAAGGAGCCTCATAAGTAAGCACTGGGACAAGGAAGAAGGACATGGAGGTAATTCTGGCCCAATGAGCTGATTTTGGAGGTTGGGGTAGGGGATGGCAGGGAGAAGAGATGTGTGGGGGGGTAGGGTTGTGCAATAAATCATAATGGTCGTCCATGTCCATGCTAAGCAGGCATGATATGTGGTATTAGTGGCTAGAGAGGCATTTTGGTGCAGCCAGTCTAGTCATTCCTCAGTTTGGTCTGACTTTTTTTAACTGGGCATTTCTGATAAAGCAGTCAGGTTCTGCCAGTCTAGCCATTTCTTACTGTGGCACTGTATATTTTTCTGGGCCTCTGTGATAAAATGATATGTTATGATATGATAAGTCATATATAACGCACCTGTACACAAGTGTTTTTAGTCACGACAAGACAAGAGAAGGAAAACTGAGGGAGGACAAGACAAATGATCTTACTAAGCCTTGTGTCATTCAGATCGATAACGAGAAGTGCAAGGGGAAAGGGAGGGGGGAAGTGCAAGGGAGAGGGGAGGGGAAAACAGGGCAGCAATGCACTGAGTAAGTGCCGCCAGCACGGCTCTGGGTAGTGCAAGGAGAACAAGGGAGTGTAGGGTTACAGTTACAGCCCCTAACTGCATGGTAGGCCTGGAGGCAGTGCAAGGGTGACGGATCGAGAAAGAGCTTGGACTCAGTGAGACAGAGGGTAGCCAAGCAACCAGTTGGTACAGCGGACAGGTAGGTCAGCAGGGGAGGGAGAGAGAGAAAGCAGAGGAGAAGAGGAACGTTTTGAGCTGCTTCCGGAACTTCAGGTGGTCTGGCTCAAGTTTGGGAGGGTCAAGGAGGCCATTTCAGAGGGAGGAGCCTGCAGGGGAGAAGGATCTACCCCCCCACCCCCACTCTCTGCCTGGAGAAGTATCTAACCCTTAGGGCTCGGGAAGGAAGGTATTTTGGAAGATAGCGTTGAATGTAGTGCAGATACCAGCCCCAGAAAGCCTTGCGGACAATGAAAAGGGTCTTGAACTTGATCCTTGCAGCCACCGAGAGCCAGTGGAGAGATTTCATGGCTGGAGAGATACAGTCCCTGGGCTTGAGGCCAAGGATAAGTCTCGCAGTCCTGTTCTGGATTAGTTGCATAGGGTGCAGAGTAGAGGAATGCAGATTGAGAAAGTGGCTGTTGCAGTAGTCCAGCCTAGAGAGAACCAGAGCTCTGGAGACAGTGAGCTTCTGGAGGAAAGTGAGAAATGGAAGAGTCCCTTTGAGGTGGTGCAGCTGGTAGTGGGATTTCTTGGCGATGTCCGAGATGTGAGGAGAGAAAGAGAGAGTGGAGTTGAAGATGACACCAGGAATGAGCGAGGAGAGTAGGTTGAGGGGAGCCTGAAGGAAAGCGGAGTGTCATCCGCACAAGACTGTAAGTTAGAGTAGAAGGTAGAGATCAGGTGGGTCAAAGGAGCCAAGTAGAGGTTGAAAAACCAGGGTGAGAGGATAGAGCCCTGGAGAACGCCACATGTACAGAGAGGTGGCGGAGTGAATGGGACAAAGTTGGACCTGGGAGGGGCGGTCCAAGAGGAAGGAGGTCAGCCACTCCAGGGCCTGATCCATGATGCCCAGCTTCTCACAAAATCAATTGATCAGGATGGCGTGGTTGACTGTGGCGAAAGCAGAGGAAAGTTCCAGGATGATGAGGACAGAAGGAATGCTGGAATCAAGGTTAGAGATCAGATCTTCACAGGTGTTCAGGAGAGCAGTTTCCGTGCCTCTGGCAGCTCTTAAGCCAGACTGATGGTCATGGAGACAACCAACAGATTCAGTGTAGAGTGTAAGATGGCAGTTGGGCAGCTTTTCCAAGAATTTGGGAGAGGGGAAGTTCCAGTGCCAAAAGAATGATTACAGAAAAGGGACAAGGCTGGATCGTGTCAATGTGGTCCTTGATGGTTCTGGAGGAGCAGGCGAGCACCTGTTTCGACGACACTTCCATGGATGGGACTTGTCTAGAAACCTTGTCAGGTGTTAGAGAGAAAGAGGAGAAAGGAGGAGGAGAGGGAGAGATGGCCAAAGGGGGCCGAGAGAGGAAGAGGAGATAGTGGACAGGATGTCCTGAGCTTTAGCGGAGAAGCGAGAGGCCAAAGACATACAGAGGGCCTGTTGAGGGAACAGGAGAGGTAGAAACTGCAACAGGATTGGCCAGTTCTTTGCAGATTTTAAAGAGTTTGGCTGTGTTGTTAGAGGCCGTAGAGACGCAGGCTTGAATGTGTGTTGTGTTCTTGATGAGTCTTATTGCTTCGACTGGCATTTTTGTGCAACCAGTCTAGGTATGTCTAAATGTTACTGTTGGACATCCCTGGGTCAGGCTACATATATTTTTGGAGGATACCCTGACAGGTTTTCAGGGTATCCTCCATTAATATTCATGAGCAAAAATGGGCATACATTTACAATCATTAAATGTACATTTATCTCATGAATATTAATGAGGGGTATCCTGAAAATCTGACATGGATCCACCTTGAGGCCTCGAGTTGGACATCCCTGGGTCAGGCTACATATATTGTTTTCAGAATAATAGTGTTTTTTCCTGTTTTCGGGTCAAGCCCCAGTCCTTTCTGCTGCTGTACCATAAGACCTTCCTGATCCATTCCTGCTTGAGTAGAGCCCCACTGAACACTTCCTGCCTGCTCCTGTTCGTTAGTGCTCCACTGCACGCCTCCTGCCTGCTCCTGTTCTTTAGTGCTCCACTGCACACCTCCTGCCTGCTCCTGTTCTTTAGAGGTCCACTGCACACCTCCTGCCTGCTCCTGTTCTTTAGTGCTCCACCGCACAGCTCCTGCCTGCTCCTGTTCTTTAGTGCTCCACCGCACACCACCTGCCTGCGCCTGTTCTTTAGAGCCCCACTGCACACCTCCTGCCTGCTCCTGTTCTTTAGAGCCCCACTGCACACCTCCTGCCTGCTCCTGTTCTTTAGAGCCCCACTGCACACCTCCTGCCTGCTCCTGTTCTTCGTGCTCCACCGTACAGCTCCTGCCTGCTCCTGTTCTTTAGTGCTCCACCGCACACCTCCTGCCTGCGCCTGTTCTTTAGAGCCCCAATGCACACCTCCTGCCTGCGCCTGTTCTTTGGAGCCCCACTGCACACCTCCTGCCTGCTCCTGTTCTTTAGAGCCCCACTGCACACCTCCTGCCTGCTCCTGTTCTTTAGTGCTCCACCGCACAGCTCCTGCCTGCTCCTGTTCTTTAATGCTCCACCGCACACCTCCTGCCTGCGCCTGTTCTTTAGAGCCCCACTGCACACCTCCTGCCTGCGCCTGTTCTTTGGAGCCCCACTGCACACCTCCTGCCTGCTCCTGTTCTTTAGAGCCCCACTGCACACCTCCTGCCTCCTGCCTGCTCCTGTTCTTTAGTGCTCCACCGCACACCTCCTGCCTGCGCCTGTTCCTTAGAGCCCCACTGCACACCTCCTGCCTGCTCCTGGTCTTTAGAGCTCCACTGCACACCCCCACCTGCTCCTGTTCTTTAGAGCCCCACTGCACACCTCCTGCCTGCTCCTGTTCTTTAGAGCCCCACCGCACACCTCCTGCCTGCTCCTGTTCTTTAGTGCTCCACCGCACAGCTCCTGCCTGCTCCTGTTCTTTAGTGCTCCACCGCACACCACCTGCCTGCGCTTGTTCTTTAGAGCCCCACTGCACACCTCCTCCCTGCTCCTGTTCTTTAGAGCCCTACAGCACACCTCCTGCCTGCGCCTGTTCTTTAGAGCCCCACTGCACACCTCCTGCCTGCTCCTGTTCTTTAGAGCCCCACTGCACACCTCCTGCCTGCTCCTGTTCTTTAGTGCTCCACCGCACAGCTCCTGTTCTTTAGTGCTCCACCGCACACCTCCTGCCTGCGCCTGTTCTTTAGAGCCCCACTGCACACCTCCTGCCTGCTCCTGTTCTTTAGAGCCCCACTGCACACCCCCACCTGCTCCTGTTCTTTAGAGCCCACTGCCGACCTCCTGCCTGCGCCTGTTCTTTAGAGCCCCACTGCACACCTCCTGCCTGCTCCTGTTCTTTAGTGCTCCACTGCACAGCCCCTGCCTGCTCCTGTTCTTTAGTGCTCCACCGCACACCTCCTGCCTGCGCCTTTTCTTTAGAGCCCCACTGCACACCTCCTGCCTGCTCCTGTTCTTTAGAGCCCCACTGCACACCCCACCTGCTCCTGTTCTTTAGAGCCCCACTGCACACCTCCTGCCTGCTCCTGTTCTTTAGAGCCCCACTGCACACCTCCTGCCTGCTCCTGTTCTTTAGTGCTCCACCGCACAGCTCCTGTTCTTTAGTGCTCCACCGCACACCTCCTGCCTGCGCCTGTTCTTTAGTGCCCCACTGCACACCTCCTGCCTGCTCCTGTTCTTTAGAGCCCCACTGCACACCCCCACCTGCTCCTGTTCTTTAGAGGCCCACTGCACACTTCCTGCCTGCGCCTGTTCTTTAGAGCCCCACTGCACACCTCCTGCCTGCTCCTGTTCTTTAGAGCCCCACTGCACACCTCCTGCCTGCGCCTGTTCTTTAGAGCCCCACTGCACACCTCCTGCCTGCTCCTGTTCTTCAGAGCCCCACTGCACACCTCCTGCCTGCGCCTGTTCTTTAGAGCCCCACTGCACACCTCCTGCCTGCTCCTGTTCTTTAGAGCCCCACTGCACACCTTCTGCCTGCTCCTGTTCTTTAGTGCTGCACTGCACAGCTCCTGCCTGCTCCTGTTAGAGCCCCACTGCACACCTCCTGCTGTTGGTGTTCAGCTTTTCTGCATTTGAGGTTTACATAGCGCAAAACTAGCTAGGAAGCACCGGAGAGCAATGCATGTCTTTGAGGGTAACATATGAGGTAAGGAGCAGGGTTTACATGGGATGTTTCCGCCATGGCGGTGGGATGTGATAACATAAAGGGCCTAGGCGACACATATGTAAGGACTGAATAGCAAGGCCTGGAGTCCCTCCCTGAACTGCAAGAACATTGGCATTGTCTCGATTGCCGCCCCGCTGGTGTTCTAGTAGGCAGGGGCATAGCAAGAAACAGCCTGCTTCCTGTTTGTTTACTTGCATGCCAGTTTTGTTTCGATCCCAGTGGTAGTCTGGCTGCTGGCGGAGTATGACTCACCTGGGCTAGAGAACTTTGCAGGCAGGCCAGTGTGCAAGCTGTCTCGAAGAGTCTTCTGGGTGGGATGGGACGTCATTTCAGGTCCATTAGGATGGGAGAAACAGAGTTCAACGTCTTGTTTCCCGCTACGAGCCATGCAGTCCTAAGTGGTGCCATGTGCGTCTCCGGAACGCTGCTGAGGAGGGTATAGGAAATTACCAGGACTTGGACTGTGGTTCTGTAGTCCTCGGGTGGAAGAAAGGGCTTTTTCTTCCGGAGGAGGGTTAGTGGTGCCAGGTGGTTTGGGCCTTTTTGTGGAGATGTTTTTGGAAGGAGAGAGTGCGGTCTATAGTGAACCTGAGGGATTTGGCAGTCAGAGCCAGGAGAGGTGTGAAGTTGTCAAGGTGCATGTCGTTTTGCCACAGTTTAATGGTATCCTTCATATAAGGCAGACCGAGTGGGCTGAATTCCATCTGTGTGCTATTGAGCTTCAAGTATTTGCTTGTCATCCAGGCATGGATGGAGAACAGGCAGTTCCTGGGGCGTGAGATGTCCTGGGTACAACTGGCCCTTAGGTATAGTTGGGTATCATCTGTGTATTGGTGGAGTGAGATATTCGGGTCATTGAGAAGAGATCCCAATTGCTCCATATAGAGAGAGATCCAAGATCACAAGGGAGAGTGCTGCGCCTAGGGGGCGCTACAGGTGAGCAGATGTGGCCTGACCTGAAGATGCCCATCTGGACGGCTCGGTGCCTCGTCTGAGAGGTAAGAGGTGAACCCGTTGAGAATGGTGCCCAGGAAACCCATTCTCTTTGCAAGTAGGCTGCTCAGTGTTAGCTGGTCAACCATGTTGAATTCAGCAGAGAGCGCTGCGGCCAGGAGGCGTGAGCCAATCGCCTTTGTTCAACATTTGAAGATCATTATCTATGCCCTGTGTGGTGGCTGGTTCAGTGCTAGATTTTGATCTGCCCCCACATTGGTAATGGCAGAGCACGCTGTGTTGGTGGAGAGGCCATAAACTGTGGAAGCAGAGAGGCACTCAATAGAAAATAACTTTGCTCGTGCCAGTAACTATGGGCCCCAGGGCACTACCTGACTCGGTAATCCCCCGCAGCTCTGGGCCTATTGCTTAATTATCTAGTGAAGTGAGGCCCATTTAATATATCCATTTATCTAGGGAAGTGAGGCCCATTTAATATATCCATTTATCTAGGGAAGTGAGGCCCATTTAATATATCCATTTATCTAGGGAAGTGAGGCCCATTTAATATATCCATTTATCTAGGGAAGTGAGGCCCATTTAATATATACATGTATCTAGTGAAGTGAGGCCCATTTAATATATCCATGTATCTAGTGAAGTGAGGCCCATTTAATATATCCATGTATCTAGTGAAGTGAGGCCCATTTAATATATCCATGTATTTAGTGAAGTGAGGCCCATTTAATATATCCATGTATCTAGTGAAGTGAGGCCCATTTAATATATCCATGTATCTAGTGAAGTGAGGCCCATTTAATATATCCATTTATCTAGGGAAGTGAGGCCCATTTAATATATCCATTTATCTAGGGAAGTGAGGCCCATTTGATATATCCATGTATCTAGGGAAGTGAGGCCCATTTGATATATCCATGTATCTAGGGAAGTGAGGCCCATTTAATATATCCATTTATCTAGGGAAGTGAGGCCCATTTAATATATCCATTTATCTAGGGAAGTGAGGCCCATTTAATATATCCATGTATCTAGTGAAGTGAGGCCCATTTAATATATCCATGTATCTAGTGAAGTGAGGCCCATTTAATATATCCATTTATCTAGTGAAGTGGGGCCCATTTAATATATCCATGTATCTTAATATATCCATTTATCTACTGAAGATAGACCTGTTCAATATATCCCTTCATCTATTGGAGAGGGGCCCGCTATATATATATATATATCTCTTTATCTAGTAAAGCGAGGCCTGTTTACCATATCCCTTTATCTAGTGGAGAGGACTGCTAAATATCTGTCTTTATCTTATCTATATCTTGTAGTAGCAGCAAGTACATGTTTTTGCAGCACAGTGCCCTCCTTGCATATTGATCAACATTTGTAATAGTGATCTAATTATTTTTAAGGCCCTGCATCCTGTTCCTCTATAGTGACCAAACTATTGAACAGCCTACCAAACACCTCCATACAGAAGGGTACCTAACCTTCAGAAAACCACTAAGAACCTGATTTTCAACTATCTTCAAAATAAAACCAACCTCTCTCAACTATCCACCTACTTTCAGGGACGTCATTTGGGGTTGCCAGGTAAAATCTTTTTTTTTTTTTTTTTTTTTTTACATTGAAGTTCCTGGGCTGTGGCCAGTGCCTTGTTGATCTTTGTTTCTGGAGTGGATGGAATTTGTTGAGGCCTCTTAAAAAAGACAGGTGGTTCCACAAGTGTAACACTTTGAGCAGTGACCCTAAATAAGAAAGAATAGGAATAACAAACAATTTTTCTTTCTGGAATTCTATACAATAATGGCTAGACGCATTAAAGGGGTGAACAGTCATGTTCTATCGCTTCCCATGATGTCACTTTGGGGTCGGGTCAAATAACATCACTTCCTCTGATGTCATCAGAGGTCAAAGGTCATGTGATGTCACTTCCGCTACCACTGGTATTTTGGTGAAATGACGTCCCTGCCTACGTTCCTCAGTTTTACCCATGGAAGTCACCCTTTAAAGCTAAAAATAAATTACCAGGAATTGATATGAGTCCCGCCAAGCACCCTATTGCAAAACTGGCCCACGTGGGTTGGACTCCACATAATGAAATACAATTGAATGATGATCACCAGAACCCATCTACGAGTTGGCTACCTATGAGTTGTACCAGATCTAACTAAGCTCCCAGCTTTAGACCTGTTCCACCTCCTCACACCAGCCGGTAATATTACCATTAACCTCTCAGTCCTTGGGTTCCCCCTTCTGGATAACATCGTCCCAAATCTCTCAGCCAAACCTATAGAAGCATATTGTCACAAAGGACCCAGGTACTTCCGAACTGCACCCATCGACACCTCAGGTTTCACTTTTGCATCTCCCAATATCCTACTTATTTTATTTTATTTATTTGATTTTATTGTTCATTTATAACACTCTTCATACCAGCGAGTGGTTTCTAAGTGCGGGATCGGGATTCAAACCTATGTTTATTTATTTATTTTATTTTATGTTGTTTTATTACACGCCGGTAACTCGAAAAGCATCCGGGCATGATACACAGAACATGAAGACAAACCCATCAAACAATAAACCGATCCAAGATAGTGTGATCATGCAAATGAGTTTGAGGGGAATTCAAATAGAAAGGTTTTCAAACTCTTTTGCCGCGTGTTACGCCATGTTGTCTTTCTTCCAAGGCAAACGTGCTGTCCCTGAGCTATCTTTTCTCCCTTCTCTTAAAGAGCCACGCGGGGCGAAGTCAACAACAGTTGGCAGAAAGAGGCGCTATGGAAGACCACTTTTCTTACCTGCTTATTTATATCGCTACAGGCAGGAAATTACATTTTTCCTCAGACTTCATGCAGATGAATAGTGCCCTTCCGACTCATTTACACGGACATCCATCCCTTCGCTCCATGCACTCATCCAACAGTCTGGCGTAAAATGGATTTGTAGAGCTCTGGGACACCTCCTATAAACAAAACACTAGAAAAGTTTCCTTTTCAGCTTTTTTGATTTTGAATCACAAAGTTACATAAAGTAGTATTACAATGCCTTTTAGACATTTACAGTTCACCTCTGAGAAGGAAGAGTAATACAAAAAGATATGGGTTATATGAGCCATTTAACAAAATGGCGGCCGTGAAGTCTCATTCTGTTAAAAGTTGTCAGATAATTTCAGTCAATGATAAGTAGGGCGCCTTTTATCCCATGGCTAATGTGCTCTTTTGGCCGAATGGGTTTATAATGGTGATTGCGGCGCAGCTGCGAATATCGGCGTCGGCCCTCGCGTTATCCTTGGGCTAATGTGCCAATTCCTCTGGAAGTACGTCAATGGATGTGACATTACACTAATGCTGAAGTCATGACGGAAAGCCGTAATGGAGGGACATGAAGAAGAATGCTTCAACTCAAGTGTCGCTCGAGAAAAACCTTTAAGCCGTGGAATTCATCATAAAAGATTGGTATCAAATGTCTGCAGGTAAAGACACTGGATCTGTATGAAAAAGGTGCCCTCTTCCCGCCTTGTCTCATGTCCTTGATGCTAG
Source organism: Ambystoma mexicanum (assembly GCF_040938575.1). Classification (NCBI taxonomy): domain Eukaryota; kingdom Metazoa; phylum Chordata; class Amphibia; order Caudata; family Ambystomatidae; genus Ambystoma; species Ambystoma mexicanum. The sequence continues at coordinate 102,197,097 of NC_090940.1, forward strand.
TTGTTACTTATACAGCGCTACAAGGACCCAGGGGCATCGCAGCGCTCTTCCTGAAACTACAGGGAGGTGGTATGTTCAGCACAACAATGTTTAAAATCGCAACGATTTTATTTTTCTGATAAAGTATATTAGTGTGGGCTGGGAAGGTAATGTGCTATGCACCATTACATTAATGAATCACATAAGTGAGTAAAAGTTCTTTAATGAAGTCATGAACAGCCGACACGTGTTTCGACACACAGCTCATCTTCAAGGCGCGCAAGGTAGCAGTCAAATGAAATAATGGTAGATCCAATGAAAAAGCCGAGACTGCAGTGCAGCAATAAAGATCAAAAGCGTCATCCAAATAGCAAACAGCGTAAATACAGGCCTCAAATGGCAGGAGCCGCTGTATCGCTCGTGAAATCGAGCCGCGAACGTGTAAACAGGATAATCCTGAAGAACTTTGACTCACTTATGTGATTCATTAATGTAATGGTGTATAGCGCATTACCTTCCCAGCCCACACTAATATACTTTATCAGTACCAACCAAGGTGGATTGGTTGGAGGGATCGGTGTGACTGCTGCTTACACTTCTTCATACTTTTCCAGCTTATCTTAACCAAATGCTAGAGGTGATCACTAGCGCATGGATTACAAGTTTCGAATCCACTGCATAATCCTCTGATTTAATTTTTCTCCCAAAGGTGAAAAGATCGTCAACGATCCTCACACTGAGAGGGAGCGATTTAGGTGGTGTCGGCAGTGGCAATGCTTTGCCTACTGTAGTGTAAGCTTGTAGTGACAACAGCACTGATGCTATGGCCGCTGTAGCATGAATCCATAGTAAAATCATAGGAAGTAGTGGCAACAATGCCGATACTATGCCATCCGTGTACAACCATATACCGGGGAGTGCCAACAGCGCTGATACTATTCATCAAAAAGTACAATTCTGTATCGGAGACATGTCAAGTCCTAATTAACAAGCTTTGCTATAGGTTAATTAACTCACCCCTTTGGTTTCCTAGCATAATTCATCTTAATCGAAATCTCTTCTTGTCAACTGACACAGCCTATAACTACGGCAACTCCACCGGCAGGAGGAGAGGAAGGAGGGGGCGTGGAGAAATCTGCTGATCCAAACAAGGTTCAAGATCGAAACAAAAGACTCACAAAGGCCAGCATCAAAGTATTGACCAATAAGCATACCTGAATAACTTAGTGATTAATCTATCTAATCGAAATCTAACTGCAGAGGAACTTCATGTGCTGAATAGAGGATTAACCTTTGCACCGATGGATAAAGTCAAAGAAGAAATACTGATGAGAGAAAAAAGGAAACTTACCATCACTGATATTAAGAATACCTTTCTTCTACGATCACTAAACGAAACACAGGACTTTGAGAAACCTCATGCAGGAGCTTCAGATTGCTTCAGTGAATTATCATTCGCATGAATTTAAACCCCAATCGAGGTTCACTCCACAATTGTCACAGGACAATGTCATTGATGCGTTTCAACGTGCGGTCATGAATGATAGTAACAATGGACAGTACAATGCAACAGCAAAACGAATGAAATACATTAACAGAATGAATCTAATTTGACAAGAAAGAACCGCACTTGATCTGAGAAAAGATGAATCAATAGTCATCAAGGAAGCGGACAAGGGGGGGGGCAGCATTGTCGTAATGGACAGAAGCGATTACATTGACATGGCAATGCGTCATTTGAATACTCCTGGATGTTACCTCATAATGAAAGAAAATCCCACCAAGATGGTTGTAGAGCAATTGAAGGAATTGAAGAGACAGCATTTTTAAGAGTTAAGGAACCAAGACTTCAACAATGTATTTTCTCCCAAAGGTACATAAAGATTTTGAAAGGATACCAGAAGCTAGACCCATCCTTAGTGGAACTGGGTGGGCCACTGAACATTTATCTGCATACATTGATGTCATGATAAGGCCCTTTGTAGACCAACTGCCTTAATATCTCAAAGATTCTACTAGTGTACTCAACATTTTAAAAACTAAAAGTTGTGAAAATGGCTTCTTATTGGTCACACTAGACGTCTGTGCCCTATACACATCCATTAGACATGAGCTAGCATCAAGACCGTTTAATACATGTTTAGAGATGCCTCTGCATCTCACTTCCACCAACGCAATATGCTTATGGAAATGTTGGAGGCAACATTACAACACTAAAACTTCATCTTCAATGACACGTATTGTGGACAAGTGCAAGGGGTAGTAGCAATGGGCACCAAATATGCACCAGCATTGGCAAATTTCTTCATGGGCCTCTTTGAGGACACTGCCATCTACACCAATGAGCTGTATTTAAAAGGAGCACTTCTCTGGGCAACGTACATAGATAATATATCATTTATTTGGAAGGAAACTATGGCACAACTGCAACAATTTATCAATGAGCTTAATACAAATGATTTTGGAATGATTTTTGTGGCAACGCAAGATGACAAAGAAATAGACTTTCTTGATTTAAAGATATATGCATCAGGAGGTAAACTACTGACAAGAACTTACAGGAAACCTACAGAAGTAAATTCGACCTTATATGCCAGCAGTATCCATCAAAAATCAGTTATACGCAACATACCAGTGGGCGAATTCATCAGAACCAGTAGAAATTGTGAGGATCAGATGGTATTTGATCATGAATGTGACCTACTGTCAGCCAGATTTCTGGAAAGAGGCTACCAACGTAACATAATTCAAGATGCACTAACAAAGGCACAATCAATTGACGGACAGGAAACCTTGATACAGAAACAGATGAATAAGGAAACACAAGGTGACAAAGTCGAATCCATCACAAGATACTGTCAGAATCAACTTGAGATCCGAAAGGTTTTAAAGAAGCATTGCCATTTTCTACTTCTAGACAAGGATGTAGATGGATGTCTTGATGAGGAATCGGGGATTATCTTCAAGAGAGCAGATACTTTGAAAAATAAACTAAATCCATCCTTTCTAGCAAGGAGAAGCAAATAACAAGCATTAATGTGGCTGAATCTGACAAGACAGGGTTTCCACAGATGTAGTATATGCACAATGTGTAAATTTGCTCATCCAGATGCAGAGCAATTTTGTGACTCCAGTGGGACAAAACTAATGATCAAGGAATTTATTAACTGCAAAACGCTGTTTGTTGTATATGCGCTGATATGTACCTGTAACAAAATATACATAGGTAGCACCATACGGCCATTGAAAGTAAGAACAAGGGAACGCATTTCTTCCATTAACAGGCAGGACGCACATTTGCCATTAGCTGCACATTGGCAGAAAGGACACCCAATGGATGAGAAATCAGGGATTAGATTCATAGGTCTAAAAAGAGTTAAACTCAACAAGAGAGGTGACGTTAAGGAACGTCATCTGTGGCAAACACAGAAAAGAACTATCTGTTACGTTCGCAGCACCTGTATTGGTCTTAATTCAGACAATGAAATTAGTTATTTTCTATGAATGGGGTACAGGAACAAGTATAATAAGTAGTCTTACAGCATCCTAAATGGGCCGCACTGAATATAAGAAGTATAATATAAGAATCTAGGATAAATAAGGGCAACAAACATTATAATCATTCAATTCCATATATGTTTGGCATTACTGTAGCGCGAGAAAACAAGTTTGATCGAGTATGTTATCACAGCACTTGCAGATCTTTCTACTGTTATAAGAAGCAGTGTCTCACTAATATCGTTAATTGGGAATACATTCGCAATTTGGGGACATAATCATTACGGATGCTTGCCAGATCAGATGGTAATTGCTAATTAATTGGGTAAATATAGATATACATGTTTCTACTTCCTTTCTCTCATGCTATAGGTATATGAAAAGGATCACCCTGATAATTACAAACGTGAACAAGATAAAAGAATATTGGATTACTTGCGATACCCAAATAGTAACTTAGGTGACAGGCGGGGCCATCTGCATCACACGAGTATTCATGGTGAACCAAAACGGCGTATGTGCTTAGAACGCTTGTTTTACTAATGCGAGGGAGATTATCTCCATGAATTCGGTAAATCCTTTTGATTAGTAAGCAAGGACTATTAAGACAAGGAATGGAAAATGCTCAATACCATGGGGTTATTTGTGGGAATGTGAAACGTATGACTTTTGTAAAATTGAGCAAGATGAAGGAATCTTGTATCACTCCCGATATCCAAATAGTAACGGAGGATTCCAAGATGGCCACCGACACCAGGTAGACGTGTGTCGACGGCGCTCCGAAGTCCCTCAAGCCTAGAAAGCGGTTCCACCATCCCTGTCAGGCTGTAGACAGGCAAAAAAAGAAGAGGAGCGGACGCCACACGGTGACGACGAACCGGAAGGTATAACCGGGAGCAGTGAGCAAGGACCAGGCAGCCAGTAAGCGGATGATGGGAGAGGTGCGGGCTCTGCCCGGAAGAGAGAGGGTAGCGCACAAGTAGCAGACAGCGCTTTGGGAAGAAGTCTCTGGCGAGCGTGGATCGGAGGACTGACTGGCCCGAAACCTCCCAAGAAGCCAACAAGAAGAGAGGCAGAGCCCGGGAGTCGAGCTGTGATGCAGCCCGCCCCGACACAACGAGACACACTCCATCAGGGGCTGGAATGCCTGGATCCTGAGGAACGCGTGCCGCCTGGGACTGAGAGGCAGGAGCTGACGTCGGCCGAAGCAGTGGCGGAGAAGAAGGATCCTGCCCTGGGAAGCGGGAAGATCAGCCGGCGGCAAGGGGATCGGGGGTGAGACGGGGTAGCAGCGGGGAGAGTGGGATACCTGGGGATCGCGCCCCAAAGTTTATCCGACTGCAGGGCTACCCCACCACATCTGAAGACCCGGACAAGGGTGGACCCCCCAAAAGGAGGTAGACTTAGCATGGGAGAACACGGACCCCCCAACGTTGGCCGCAAAATAAAGACAGGTATTCCTCTTCTGAAATAGAAAGGTTACCATACGGAAGAAGCCCCCTCCTCTGCCGCACAGGGGAGGACACGCCAGGGCAGGGAAGGCACCTCAACCAAGAACAGGTCTCCTACCTCCACTCCTGAACCCACGAAAAGCAATTTGGGGCAGAGTATCAGACAGCTTAAAAGGGTCCTTGATAAAAAAAAACGATTGGAAGAAACAGAGACATTTATTGCCAATAAAATAATCCATAAATAAGAGGGACATACATTTAACGAGCATAGGCTACATACAGAACAGAGCCTACACGTCGGGAGGGATCAAGGACACCGGATTAACGGTCAGGACCGGGGGAACCACCCAGAAGGGAGTGTAGTAAGGGCCAAGGAGGCACATAGACTGAGGCCTCATCACAGAAGCAAAGACGAATAACTAACACTTCACTAGCAGGGTGTTTTAACCATGGCCACCAAAAACAAGAATAGATCGAACACCTCAGGCCCGCTCATAACGATGTGGGCAAATAAAGAACCCACCGAAGAGCGAAGGGAACAACAAGAAAGAGCCACACGACAGGGGGGCCACCCCGAGGAACTGGAACTGGCATAACAAATTTCCTGCCAAGACCTGCATGGGCAGCTGCTCTCCCTGCCTGCAAACCACACTGGCAAGGACATTCCAAGATCAATTCCAATTGATAAGAATGGATATAAACCAGGCCCTGACTGAAATTAAGCAGGAGGTAGGTCAGCTGGGAGAGAGAACTGATCTCATAGAAAAAGGTCTAAAGGAGGTGAGCAGAGAAACAATGGAGAACAGCGAAGTAATTGATAGATTGGACACAGCAACACACAATTTAGGAATCAGAATGGAAGATTTGGAAAACAGGTCTCGTAGAATCAACATTCCGCTGAAGTTTCTGCCAGAGGCGATGCAGGATAGAGACCTGAAGGAGACAATCCAGGAGATATACGCAGATCTGCTGGGAGAGGCCACTCCAGACCAGATTGAGCTGGACAGAGTTCACAGAGTGGGCCGCCTCAACAAGAACCAGAACGCTAGACCGAGAGACGTGCTGACTGCATTAACGAGTTATGCACAAAAAGAGGCCGTCCTCAGTGCGGCTAGACAGAAAGAGCCGATAACATACCAGGGCCAACTAATTGAGCTATATCAAGACCTTGCCAACAGCACCCTAACCAAACGGCGACAGATGGACCCAGTATTGGCGAACCTTCAGGAGCAAGGGATCAAGTACAAGTGGACATTTCCTTTCGGGCTACTATTCGAGTGGGCAGGTTCACAGAAGCGGATTACCACACTGCCAGAAGGGGCAGAGATCCTACACATCAAGCTGGACCGGGACCAAGGGATGGCCAGTCCAGGAAAATCACAGGAAGCAGGGAACGGATTGGGACCCAGGCCGTGGGAATGGACAGTTGTGGGAGAGAGGAGAAGGAGAAGACCAGCCCCACGGGGCCCCGCCTGGGAGGGAAGGGGGGAAGGAGCTAGCTGCGTAAGAAAGGGCCGAACCGGACGGGATTAACACCGAGTGAGTTTATAACAAAAGGGGTTGTGGACAGAAAAGTTTACAAAGAGGGGAGGAGGAGTAAACATCATGGGATCGGAAAGGGCGAGGAAGCCTGAGGAGGGGGGAGGCGGGAAGACCTGGGGACGAGGACTTCAGGGGAAGGGAGAGGGAGGAGAGGGGGAGAGGTTAGGGGAGGGGAGGAGGGGGGGAGAGAAGGTGCCACTCAACAAATGATTCGGGCAAGGAAAGGGAGAACCGGGGCGTGAAACCGAGAAAACGGAGGAAGGGAAGGAGTCAGGGGGACACACAGAGTGTGAGAACACAAGTACTTACCATTCAAATGGGTTACTCATAATGTTGATGGTCTCAATTCCCCAATAAAGAGGATGGCAACGAAATTAAGAGGGGTGGCTTTGGCTATCAAAAATACGGCCAGCTTCAGGGTGGAAGAGACAATAAGGGACAAAGGAGGCAGATATTTAATAGTGAGAGGCAAAATAAGAGACAGGACATATACGATAGTAGTTACATATGCACCCAACTCGGGGCAAGAGGCCTTCCTACGGGACATCCTGGAGAAAATAGAGAAGCACTCAAAGGGCCAAATAATTTTAATGTGCGACCTGAACATTTCCTGGGATAGGGCCAGAGACAGATCAGGGAACAAAAACACAGGAGGGGGGGCAGTGGCCTCAACAGAACTGAGGGAAAGAATATCCGGTATGGGTCTAAGGGACGTTTGGAGGGAAATAAAAGGGAGTAAGGAGGGATATACCTTCCTCTCGGAAGTTCATGGGGCCCAGTCAAGAATAGATTACGTGTGGGTCTCAGCGAACCTGGTGGGTAGGGTAAAGGATACAGAGATAGGCCCTATGGGAATAGCAGACCACAAGATAATATCAATGCAACTAGAACTGGGTAACAAGAGGAGGGGGGTTTGGGGTTGGAAATACCTGGATTACTTGATGAGGGACCCCATAATTAGGGAAGAGATGGAGGGAAAGATGAGAGAATTCTTTGAGAATAATAAACGGGAGGAAACGGGGGAAGAAACAAGATTGGACGCATTCAAAGACACAATGAGGGGGAAAATCATAGCAGCCAAAGCACAAAGACACAAACAGCTGCTGGCCATGGAGACCCAGCTGGGGGCAGTGGTAGAGGGGGCAAGGAAAAAAGTAACAGAAGCATCCAACAGAAACAATCAAAGGGAATATAGAAGGGCGGTAGGCCAATTGGGGTTACTACAGACCAAAAAAGCAGAGGGGGCCCTATTATTTGTAAGACAAAAATATTACGCTAAAGCAAACAAGGCTGATGCCCTACTGGCGCGTCTCCCACAGTTGGCGGCATCGAGGAACATAATCACAGCCTTGAAAACAGACGCAGGCGAACGGGTCACCCGGAAAGAGGATATTCAAGAAACCATGACCAAATTCTTTGAATCCGTATATACGTCACAGATTCCCCAAGCCCGAGTCCAGGAGGAGTTTCTGGAAAAGATAAAGCTATCCAAAATAAGTAGGGAAGCTCAGAATAACTTAAACCAAGAGATAACGGAGGATGAGGTAAGGGGGGTCATCGGAAAACTGCCCTCGGTCAAGGCCCCAGGCCCTGACGGATACTCGGCAGCATTTTACAAAACCGTTGCTGGGCAGTTGGTACCACAATTAACCCACCTCTTTAACACCTTCAAAGATAGAGGCCAAATAGCCCCATCCATGAAAGAAACCAAAATATCCCTGATTCTGAAACCAGGTTAGGACCCTTGGAAAGATCGTCCTATAGACCAATGGCGCTCATTAATGTGGACGCTAAAATCTATACACAAATTTAAGCTAATAGATTAGAGGCGCTCCTCCCGGATCTGATATATCAGGACCAGGCAGGATTTATCAAAGGCAGGCAAACGGCAGATAACATAAGGAGCGTAGCGCACCTGCTGGAAAAAGTGAAGAAAACGGACACTCCCGCGGCTCTACTATCATTAGACGGGTGGAGTGGTCGTTTATCTTTAGGTCCATGGAAAGGATGGGGCTCGGAGGCGCCTATCTGCAAATGGTTAAGGCTAACTATGAGGGCCTCCAAGCGAGGGTGGTGGTGAACGGAATGCCATCTCGACTGTTCCAATTACAAAGGGGTACAAAACAGAGCTGCCCCCTGTCGCCATTACTATACGCTACTTCAAGCTATCCGAGAGTCAGATGAAATCCAGGGGATCCCATTTGGGGGGAAACAGTACAAGGTAGCGGCATTCGCCGATGACATGCTGCTCACCCTTACCAACACCTCCGAATCAAGCAGAGCTAGAAGAATACTACTTGAGGAATTTGGGGAGGCATAAGGGTTACGCATTAACATGGGCAAATCTGAGCTAATGGACCTAACGCTGGGGAAAAAGCAGAGGGAAGAGCTAAAAGGGACAACGCCATTCACCTGGCGACTGGGGGGGGGGGTCACATACTTGGGAGTGAAGATAACACCAGCACTCACGGGTGGTATGCGGCAAACTACCCTCCTCTCGTGAGGGATATGAAGAAGGACCTCCATAGATGGCAGAATCTTCGTATCTCCTGGTTCGGGAGATTGGCGGCTATAAAAATGGTTACACTGCCATGGCTGCTTTACCTGTTCCAAGCTATCCCCCAGGCAGTCCTGGAGAGCTTCTTTAGGGAACTTCGAGTCATAACAAATGAATTCATATGGGAGGGAAAAAGAGCAAGGGTGAGTAGGCAACAATTCATAGCCCCGAGGAAAGAAGGGGGACTAGCCCGCTGCAACTTCCGACAATACTATGAGGCAACCCAACTGAAAGTAATTAGAGAGTGGCTCCACGAGGGAGAAGAGAAACACTTGGTCAAAATGGACAGGGCAGTAACAAAGCACGACTTCGGAGAGGTCTTATGGCTCCCAAAACAACACCGACTGAAACACATGTACGAGAGCTCCATCACCAAGCTGGTTGCGGATAATTGGGACAGGTTGGTAAAGCTAAAAGAAATCACCACATTCCCATCCCCCTTCACACCGATATTCAACAACGGGGTCTTCACGCCAGGAGTGGAGAGGGGTGCTTTCAAGAAATGGCAGGATGGGGGTTGCAGGAGGATGCGAAACATGTTTATCATGAAAGAGATTAGTGCCTTCACATACTGTGAAAGGGACTTTGCACTCGGGGAGGGGGAGAGATTGCGATATTCCCAACTGGGCCACTGGCTCTTACATCCAGTGAACAAAGAGGCGGCCACCAGAGGGCCAACCACGTTCGAAAAAGTTCTAATGTCTAATGATGGCTCCAGAGGGTTGATTTCACAGTTATAGAAGATATTAGATGGGGCCACCCCTAGGCAAAGTTGGGCCTGCATGGGAAAATGGGAACGAATTCTGGGAAAGGACATAGAGAAGAGGGAATGGGAGAAATTATGAAGGAAAATCCCCAAACTAGCGAGAGCCTCTCAAAAGCAAGAAGCATTGTATAAAATACTCTACGGGTGGCACTACACCCCGGCCCGCCTACATAGAATATACCCAGGGACACCAGGGGACTGCTGGAGAGGGTGCGGGGAGGAGGGCACAGCGGAACGTATATGGTGGAGATGCCCAAAAATAGAGCCGTTTTAGGAAGGAAATCGACAAGCACAGGAGCAGGCATTTAGAACAGGGGAAAGTAGACCCCCGGAGTGGATTCTACTGGGCCTTAGGCGTGACGAAGCGACAAGGGAACCGAGAGCTAGAGAAAGAGCACAGGTGATGCTCACAATAGCAGGAATGACAATGATCGCACAGAAGTGGAAAAGCTCGACTATTCCGACGTAGCAGGAGTGGTTGCGCAAAGCATGGGAAATAGTCGCAATGGAATGGGCTGCACACGCCATGAATAATGCACTGCAGACCTTTGCAAGTGGGTGGGGAGAAATTCTGACCATGATGGGACGATTACAGGATCGGGTGGCGCCCTCAACGCCTCAGACTATTGGACCTACAATGAACTCTTGGGGACAGAATGAACCAAAACGGAATCAGAAATATCGGGGAGTGACAACAGGGGGGAGGGGAGCGAAGGAGGGGGCAGAATGTTGTTAAAAAAAATCATTTGAAACAATCTGAGCGCTGCATAATGCTAAAGCATCAAGGGAATTGCTGAAAATTGGGAGGTATTAAATGCATTTATGAGATCCTAACCAGATCTGTATTTAAAAACAGAGCATCTAAAACTGTAAAAAGTGATGAACAACTCCTCACTCTTGAAATCCTAGTTGGTTGTCCATTGGATGTTTCTGTTTAATTCTCTTATGAGTCCAGTTCCAGTCCGGTTTCCTTGAATGGGGACTTACCGGGTCATTCCAACCTTGGAGGACCTGGTAAGTCCCCATTCAAAATACTCATCCCCATTCCCATTCAAGCCCCCATAGGGCTCAATGGGAATGGGGAGGGAGCTAATAACGTGCCCGTTATTAGCTCCCTGGTCCTTTAGCGGCTCCCGCTAAGGACGGCTGGTTTTACCAGCCGGCCTTAGTGGGACCCGCTAAGGGACATTGTAATGCGGTGGTAAGGGGTTAACGGCACAGGCATCTTTACCTGCGCTGTTAACCCCTTACTGCCAGCCTCGTAATGAGGCCCTTTGTGCGCTTTTCCACTATTAGTGCTAGTTTTGCAGAGCAACACAAGAAACTTTGTGCTGGATTATTTTAGATCTGTACTAGTTTCACTTTGCAGCACGAAAAACCTTGGGTCACTCTTTTCTGATTCACGCTAGGTTTGCTCAGCGGCACAAGAAACTCTGCACCGTTTTTTTCACATACGTGGTGGGTGTGCGCAACTGCACGAGAATCTTCACACAGCTTCTTTGTTCGGTTAGTGGTAGGTTCACGCAGCGGCATGAGAAGCTTTGTGACTCTTTTCTCGATTTGTAGTAGGTTGTGCAGCGGCACTAGAAACTTTGTGCCGCTCTTTTCAATTTGTTCTAGGTTCATGCGGCGGCAGAAGAAACCTTGAACGGCTTGTTTTCCGGTTCTGAGACGGTATGAGAAACTTTGCATCACTCTTTTCGATATGCAGGGGTGGCGGAATGGTGGGTTTTGGCAAAACGGATCGAAATCTTTCAGATTTTGCTTCTGCGGCAGTCGGAATGAAATTCAACAATTTTGCCTAGCCCTGGCTTTCACTCCTGAAAACAAACATCGGTGTGTAAACAATGTATTTTTTCACCCACCAAACACCCTTCCCAACGCACTGGTGCAATTATATAAACAAACTCTAGCCGTAGAATAAGTGGGGAAAGTGTTGGATAGTGACTGAAAAAAAAAATCTTTACCCAACAATGTTTGTTTTCAGTGCTCAAATCACTGCATACCATTTTTAAGACTGTTAATCACCTAGAACTGAGACTGCACCCCCCATTTTAAATGAGGTGCATAATGACCTGTAACTTAATATGGAGGTGCAGACAAGCATCCCAGCTGTTGCGTGTATTTCTGATTGGTTTAACTGAACAGACTGCATGGAGCGCGTAATCCACTCCTCCCGTCGCCCATATTCTGGGCAAAAATAACACTGGCGTCTCCGCCGATGCCTGGTGGCGGGCATTATCGCATCCTTTGTGGTTATGATGTAAAAAGGCATAGGAACCCAGGACTGCACATATTCCAGTAGCTTTTTTGACCTCCACAGCCACAAAAGAATCTAAGTCCCCCGAGAAGGCTGTGGACGCGCGAGTGTTAGCGTGTGCATACGTTTTGGTGGGATTACCAAAAGAGGGGCTTTAAACGTGGTCTCTCATTCCACTTTCACAAGTTTGGTCCCAAAGCAGTAAATAAGGTGGTAAAGGCAGACATGATGGTGTTACAATTGTCTTAACACGTTGTGTTTCATGCTCCTGGCCATGGTTTTATGCCAACATGGGATTTTCATGCTGGTGTACCCCAAACAGATTCCTATGGAATCTGCCAACTTTCCACGCCAGTAAAAAGCAGGCAGACTCCATAGGGATCCTTTGCAAATGTGGCGTGCCGTGCATCAATGGCAGTCAGCATTTATGCACGGCAACCCTTGCACTTGGGTCTGTACCTGCAACCCTACAGTCCCCTTCCTGCATCCATTAGACACCCGTTGTCAGCGCTTAATTCTTGCACTTGCCACCTGCTGGCCGCACTACCTGCTGTTGTTTTGATCACCTGTTCAGCACTTTCCACTGCTGCCTTGCCCCTTGCACTTTCCCCCTTCCCTCTCCCCTGCACTTGCGCGTTCTCAATGTCGCGGGGCCTAGTAAGAGCATTGGTTTGTCCTCCCTTGTACCCCTCCCATGCCTTGTCTCGTCTTGAAACACTTGTGTATGGGCGCGATATTAATAAAACTATCATATCATATCACATCATACTGCGCAGTGCAAATTAGAGGCGCAAAGGCGAGCTCATCCGCTTGTTTCACCTACCTTTTATGCACGGAAGTGACTGGTTTGTGTGCAAGTGCAAATGTCAGTGCTCTCTTCTGTGCAATTTACGAAAACATGGAAAATGAACTGAGCCCTGGCTGTGGAAGAGCCCTTTCTGACAGCAGAAATAACTCAAAAGTGTTTGAAACAAGTGCCAAGGACGAGTATGCTCCTCCTTTTTGCATAGACTTGCATAATAGCCTGGCAGTTAAGGGGTTAACGTAGAGAATAAGATGCCAATGCAGAGGGTATAAACTGCTCAAATATGCGTAGCCACAAAAACAAGGAGCAACCTGGGATGGGCGGCTGCTCCGGAAGTGGCTGTGTTTTGGCATTTAAAGGGATTGCTGTATGCAGATTGCCCTGGTGTTCAGCCACATGGAGGCTGCTTGCTCTTTCCTGCACAATTCCTCCATGGATATTTTATGAGAGGCACATGCTGAGGTGGAATGGCTTTCCGAGGCCTGCTTATGAATGCAGCAGACCCATATTAAGTTAAAGGCCATGATGCATGTTTTACTTTGCCTTGCATATAAGAGTGGGTGAAGCTTGGGGATTCAAAGTCCTTCTTTAGGACACCTGCTGCAGAAAAAACATGTTGCTGTGGACACTGGTAGATGGCAAACGGGTCTGAATGCACGTCCATTGTAGTGATGTGTCATCAGTCCCTCGGTGCCTTGTTTGTGATTGTTTGCTTGTGCTGTCAAGTTTCATGTCAATTTCAAGGTAATGTAAAGATTGCCAGATGTCCCAGTCGTGGCGGAACAGTATTTGTTGCTCCTACTTTTGTGTGTCCCCGTTTTGTGAAAAGCACTTTAACGATTGTTGTCTGTTGTAAGGATATTACCCTTATTTCTGTCTTTCAGTCGTGGCGCCTAGTTTAATTGGGCATCTGTGGCAGTGCTTGACATATGACAACCAAAACCTCTTGGCTTTGCCAATGCTCGTTTATAACAACTATGGTGCTATGCACGCAGTGTAGAAAAAGACCAACACCCTGATTCATGGAACAGTGCAAAGTGTATTTTTGCAGTGCAAAGTCTGCTAGTCTGAACAAATGTGGCTGTAATGGCCATTCGAAGTCTTGGTGCTGTATTCACATAAACATAGTCGACTATTGGTCGAGCCCTCCGTTCGTCTGATTAATTGGACTTGCAGCAAATGCATTGCGTGCTTGGGCCTGAGAATGCATCACTGGTGCCTTTGACATTAAAATGGGTGGGGTGGGGGTATTGAAGCACCTGCACCCTCATTTACAGTAATTGGAAAATACTCTCCGTTTAAATGGGGCGGAGCCGGGGATGAATATGCAAATGCACGGCGCAATGCATTTACACCTACATTTCGCGCTCATTGTCTTGCTGACACAACGCGGAGGAGCGGCACAAAGCGAAGATAAGGGGCCTCATTACGACCCGTGCGGTAACCATGGCGCTAGTAGCACCATGGTTGCCGCCGGTATTTTACCGATTCCGCCATGGTGAATGGCGGAATTACCGCCCCATTCCAAGGTTGGCGGGGCGGTAATTCCCCATTCACCATTGGCCCTTCCCCATTCCCATTTTTGACCCCATAGGGCTCAATGGAAATGGGGAAGGCGGTAGTTACGGTACCGCAAATTGCGGTACCGTAATTACTTCCAAGGTCCCTTTGCGGGTCCAATCCTTAACGGCTGGTGAAACCAGCCGTTAAGGTAGGGACCCGCAAATGGACCTCGTAATTAGGCGGTAAGGGGTTAACGGCGCCGCCACCTTTTACGGCACCGTTAACCCCTTACCGCCTGGGTCGTAATGAGGCCCAAGGTCTCTGACGCGCTCACCTCCTCCTTCTTGTGTGAGCACTTTGTTTTATGGCTGCATGACATTTTCACACCAGCGTAAAACGAATGGAACCAGCCTTAGTTTACACCTGGTCAAAACCTAAGTGGATTCTATAGGAGCCCATTAGTAAGCGCCAACTGCAGAGCGTGTTTGCGGGCGCTGCTTGCTTATCCACGACACAGGGTGGAAAACAAAAGAGTGACGGTAAGTTTGCCTCGCTTTTACTCTTTCCTTGTCCACTCCACCTCGTGGACCTTTAAAGGTGCATGCAGTGGACACCACAGCACGTAATACTACATAAAATACCACCTACGGTGTGTGTCCCACCTTTCTATAAGGCCAGAGACGTCTTTATGGGAGGGCAAAAGGGGCACTTGCCCCGGAAGCCCACCATGGAGGGGCCCCCAAGAAGGAGCCTTATTTTTTTTTTTTAAGTCAGTTTCCCCAAGTCAACAAAATTAAGTATTACACATCAGGATTTTCTATAGTCTGCTGATATGGCTAAACCTATTTTCTGTCTGTTGTTGACAAGCACATTTTGTTCAGATCTTTTCTTCCTGTAATGCTATGTTCACTGTGGTATACATAGTTTGCGTGGCACAACACCTGCAGCATTCTCACCTTTCTGTGGGGATTAATTTGATCATGTGCAATAGCCAAAGTTGAAATACATATTGATAAATGTGAGTGCCCCGATGGTTCAGAGGATAGCTCAGTGTGTTAAACACTCATTTCAGAGATTTGAGTTCATATGCAAGATTACAATACCAAATTCCAGCAAGGCCGACTCAGTGTTTCGAATATATGAAGTTGTTAAGCCTTCATGTATATGTGCTTTGTTATATAGCACTCCAGGTGTTATCATCACCAATGTACTTGTACTAGATAGCATTTGCTATATAACCTAACATAGGGGGTCATAACAACCCTGGCGTTAAGGGTTTAACGGTGCCGTAAAAGGTGTCAGCGCCGTTAAACCCTTAACGCCTGATTACGAGGTCCCTTTGGGGGATCCGACCTTAACGGCTGGTTTTACCAGCCGTTAAAGTAGGGTGCCGCAAAGGGACCTCAGTGCTAATTACGGTACCGCAATTTGCTGTACCGTACTTAGCGCCTTCCCCAGTCCCATTGAGCCCTATGGGGCGAAAATGGGAATGGGAAAGGGACATGGTGAAATGGGGAAATACCGCCCCGCCAACCTTGGAATGGGGCGGTATTTCCCCATTCCATCATGGCGGACTCGTTACAACACCGGCACCAACCATGGTGCTAACAGCACCATGGTTTAGCACCAGGGTTGTAATGAGGGCCATAGTGTCAGTATGGTTAAGGTCTAGAAATTGGTTTGTTTAGATAAGGAGTTATAAAACCTGGGTAGGCACCTCCATTGATGACAATAAAGTGTTGGAGGTGTTTATGTATCCAAATTCCAGACCGTGAAACCAAAGCGTCCATGCTTGGATCCTGGCTTTACCAGCAGATGATACAGTGATCCCAGACAAATCTCATATCACTAACAGTACTGTACTGCCTTCTATGAAAAGGTTTGGTTCTCACATACTGGTGGCATTGTTTGGCCAATTACCTGTTCTTTTCTATCATGTAGGGCATTTGAGTGGAAGGAGTTCTAGACAGAAGAGAGCAGACCAGACATTGCAGGCTTATTACAAGCATATTTTAAGGTCTGCCTTTATGAAAACAAAACGTTATTTTTTTTTTACAATTCAAAGGTTTGTCTGCCCGTTTTTAAATACCATTGCACACGCCTGTGTTTGTGGTGTATTTAAAGCTTTACAATACAAAAGAGAAACCTATCTGAAATCTTTTAAGATCGCATCCATTAGTATGCTGGTATTTATATACTTTCCTTGATGATGTAGACAATGAAGCTAGAATCATTCCCATTTTGCATAATATGTTTCTATAACGTTTTGTTTTGTAAATTGTTTATATTGGGTTATGTGATTTTCATATTTTCCAAGTCAGTTCTGTAAAATGGGTTTATTTTAGTTTAAGGTAAAAACTAGAAAATGAATTGGTAAAGAGCAGAAATTGCAGAGTAGGTACGAATCCCAGCTTCACCTCTTAATGAATGTGTGATCCTGGGTATCTCATTTAATCTTGTATTTCCTCACCTGTCAAAATTGCAAGTCCCTAAACCTTTCAAAATTGTCAGCCCTTCAGAGTGATTTTGTTCTCAGGGTATGATCTTTAAAAAAGACTCACCCATAGTTTCACTGGCTATATATAGTGTTGCTTTCTCTAAAATGATAGTGCACATTGATATATTACACACCACAGCCACCTGTTTCTTTGCTCTCGAATGGCAACACTGCTTGAAAACCATGTCCCACTTCTAATTTTAGCCTGTCTGTATACAGACACCTTCCTGGTATCTTCACATCGTCATCCACTCTCTATGCTATAGTATATGTAGTTTTATCCTTGCTTCCCTTGCTCGCCTGTATCCATGCTTGAGCACTTTTGGTGTCTCTGAGACAGCTAATCTGATTCGTTTGACTATTCTGGATTATGTGTACCTTTGTCATAAAATCTGTGGCCTTCCAATATACTATGTCCAGTATACCTTCCACGTGGCTGGTATTGATGACATTTTTGCTGTACCTATGCTTGAACGCAAGTACTCTTGTTGTAGACGGCTAATGTTGCCCTTGAAATGCTACTTGTGTATCACTCTGATTACAACAAGAATGAAGAGGGTAAGGTATCTGAAAGGGAGTATCCATGCTTATTTTGATCTCTGCGAGGCAGCATATCAGGGTATGGGTTGTTATCGTGATACGGGGTGCGGCGCACTAGATATTCTATATCCCTTAATTCCTTTGGTCTGTTAGAGGCGGGCCCCAGAGGTGTCCGTGCCCCAGGCCCCCAAAGTTCTTAAGATGGCCCTTTATAAGGCAGTCTACTGGAAACATGTGTTGTAAAAGTTACCGGTTTACCAACAAGAGTTAAATGAAGGCCGGGGCCACAGCAGATGCGCAAGTAATGTTCTGGTTAGTAGGGAAATCGTTTGGGGATTTTGTGAGCAATTAGCCAATTAACAAGAGAAAAACATATGATATATGATATGATATGGCATTTATAACGCGACTATACACAAGTGTTTCAGGGAGCAACGGGGCAAGGGAGGGGGAACAGAGGGAAGACAGACAACAATCTTACTAGGCCCAGTGTCATTCAGATCGCGCAAATGCATAGGAAGGGGGAAGGGGAAAAGAGCGAGGGGGAGGGGGGAGGGGACATTGCAGTACACGGGATAAAAGAATAAATAGAGAAATACAAATACGGCCAACTGGGGCAAGTGCAAGGTAAGTGCAGACATAAGTGCTGGTAGGGGGACTGTAGGGATACAGAAATAGTCACCAAGAGCGGTGGTTACCAGGGAGGCAGTGCAGGTGTGCAACTGGCAGGGCCAGGGCCCAAGATCAGAAGGGTGGCCAGGTAGCCAGTGCAATCTCGGTTTCAACCAGGAATTCAGCAGGGGAGAGGGGGAGATAAAGCAGAAGCAAAGAGGAAGGTTTTATGGTACTTCTGGAACCGGAGATGGTTCTCAAGTTTCAGGGAGACAGGGATGTTGTTCCAGAGGGAGGCCCCCACCAAAGAGAGAGATCTACCACCAACTCATTGCTTGGAAAAGCGGCTGACCCTGAGGGAGTTGGAGGCGGATGAGTGAAGAGCTCGAGAGGGAAGATATTTAGGAAGAGTGAGTTAAAGTTATTGAGGTCCCAAACCCCAGAAGGCCTTGTGGACAATGCAGAGGGTTTTGAACTTAATCCTTGCAGCCACTGGGAGCCAGTGCAGAGATTTCAGTTCTGGAGAGATACAATTCCTGGGCTTGAGGCCAAGGACAAGTCTCACAGTCCTGTTCGGGATGAGTTGCAGAGGACGGAGACTAGAAGCCGGCACATTCAGAAAGAGGCTGTTGCAATAGTCCAACCAGGAGAGAACCAGAGCTCTGGAGACAGTGAGCTTCTGGGGGAAGGAGAGGAAAGGAAGAATACCTCTGAGGAGGTGCAGTTTGTAGTGTGACTTCTTAGAGACATCAGAGATGTGTTGAGAGAAGGAGAGTGTGGAGTCGAAGATGACCCCAAGGTTTTTAGCCGTGCAGGTGGGGTAGGAGGAGGGCCAAGAGAGGCCGGCCAGAGAGTGGCAGGAAAGGAGGGAGCGGGTGTGCCGATGAGGAGAATCTCAGTCTTACTCACATTAAGGCAGAGATCATTGGCGGCACACCACTCCTGGATAGCAGACAGACATTCAGAGATGAGTGAGGGAGAAGAGGTGGCTGAGAGTAGCCTGAAAATGAGCTGGGTGTCATCCGCATTACACTGAAAGTTGGGGCAGAGAGCGGCGATGCGGTGGGCAAGGAGTGCCAGGTATTGGTTGGAACAGCCAGGGTGAGAGGTTAGACCCCTGGGAAACACCACAGGTAGAGATAAATATAGAGGAGAAGAAGGACCCAAGTTAGACCTGGGAGGGTCGATCAGAGAGGAAGGAGGCCAGCCATGCCAGGGCCTGACCGGTGATACCCAGGTTATCATGGAGACGGTTGAGCAGGATGGCATGGTTGACTGTGTCAAAGGCAGAGGAGAGATCAAGCAAGATGAGGACTCAGGGGGTGTTGGAATCAAGGTTGGAGAGCAGGTCTTCATGGATATTCAGGAGAGCAGTTTCCGTGTTTCTGGCAGCTCTGAAGCCAGACTGATGATCATGAAGACAACCAACAGATTCAGTGTGGAGATTAAGGTGGGAGATGTCCCAGTTTAAGGAGTGATGGAGATTGGGCGATAGTCGGGAAGGAGAAGGCGGAACCGGACGAAACCGAGGCTCACGCATCATCGCCTCTGTGCTGACAGCGGGAGGCGGAAAGCTGGGAATTGTAGTCCAAAATTGCCACGGAGTGCTGCGGAGTGAGCCGAAGCCACTATTCTCCAGGGCAGTTGCCAGTGGGTATAGAATGGGTTTGCGCAATGACGCATACCCTTACGGAGGGCAATAACCTTCCTGCGGGCCTGCCGAGGCGTAACATGCAGTACCCCAAATCCTTAATTTCTCCATGTTACATCGCCTCCCAACACAGCAACCACGTGAAAGTGTCTCAGTTCTCTCTAAGAGGGCATGTTTAATGAAATACAAATAACAAACTGCACCAGTACCCGACAACGTTGACCAGGTGCAGGGAGGTTTTACAATGTTCAATTTGTCGCCCTACAGCAGTTCCAGCTCAACGGAAATCTGTTTTGCCAAGCATTCCCAAAGCCGGAATGGCATATCAGCCGGAATGGCATATCATCCCGGATTAACTCTATCGGGCTTCGTCTCAACTATCGGAAGCTGGAGGAGGTTCTGATAACACTAAGAAATTATCTCTCGCAGCACTCCATCTCGTACGGAATTTGGGAAAACTTGTTATTGTGCAAAGTACTAGTACTAGGGCAAAAATTGCCTTAGTGCAAAAAACATAGGTCCTAATTCACAGAAGCGTTTTATAATGGCATAACACCATTGGAAAACGCTCTGTGAATAAAGCCAATAGTCTCTCAATGCATTTTTCCACCAGGGCAAAGTTTGCTCTGGTGCTCATTCGGCATAGAATTAGCAACAGGGCAATCCTTGCTCTGGGGCAGAAATGCATTTGCAGCATGTGTTTTTTGCATTAGGGCAATTTTTGCACCAGTGCTTATAACGTGAAAAATGTAACTTTTTGCGAAGTTTCTGTAATGTTTCCCCAGATGTCAATATGTTTTCATTATCAATCAAAGTGCCCGTACAATATGAGTGAAGAAGTGGAATTTTGTGTGGCACTGAATCAAAACATCTCAGCTCCCACTGCACGCCACCAGCAGCCAGCCGGTTAGCTGTAAGAACGGAATTTGGGGAATTTGGCCGCTACCGGAGGAATTGCTCGGATATTGCTCAATTCGATCAATGCTGTGTTCTAGCCTCCCACGATTTTCCACAAAGAGGTTACTCCAAGGGTGTGATTGAGGGTGGTGCTTATGTGAAGGCTTGATCTCTTGATAGAGATGTGTTACTCAATATGAACAAATTGGTCAAGCAGACTGATAATGATTTTCTGCGGCACATTTGGTACTTCCTCACACAATGTGACCAAAATCATCCAGCAGCATTGGCATGTTCTGAAAATGGATAAAGATTTATCATCATGACTTTCATCACGCCCAGTCTTAACATTTAGGCGAGCACCTTCGTTGAAGGATAAGTTGGTCTCAAGCTTTTTAAATCCTCTTCCTAAAATGTCTACCAAGTCTACATGGCTGTCTGTATCTCCTGCAGGCTTCGTACAATGTCACAAATGTACGGTGTGCTCCCATGCTACTGCACAAAAATTCTATATCCATCCTGTTCATTGTGTCATCAAGCAACTGATCACATGCAATACCACCTTTGCTGTCTACGTCCTTAGTTGCCCCTGCAATAAACAGTACGTGGGCAGCACCACATGCAAATTAAAGAGCAGGATTTTCCAGCATTTGAGGGCCATAAAAACATCCGATCCCACATTTCCCATGGCTAAGCACTTTAAGGAACAACATGATAACAATTTCCAGCTGCTTGCTTTTTTTGGGGGTGGCTCACATAGCCATACGTCCCAGAGGGGGTGACTACGGTTACATCAGCTTGAGACCAAATTCATTCTAGACTTTGACACAAAGGTGTCCTTTGGCCACAATGTCGACGAAGAAATGCA
This sequence comes from Ambystoma mexicanum, assembly GCF_040938575.1. Classification (NCBI taxonomy): domain Eukaryota; kingdom Metazoa; phylum Chordata; class Amphibia; order Caudata; family Ambystomatidae; genus Ambystoma; species Ambystoma mexicanum. The sequence goes on from NC_090940.1 coordinate 102,218,523, forward strand.
CCCTTTTATTGGGTATTTTGACATCAATTCTGAAACCTTTTCTCTGGTATTCATTTGAATATTTTGAATATGATGGATTTCTCCTCTTCTTGCTGATGTTTGCTCTCATTTATATGTAGAGATGTTCCTGTACACTCCGCTACCTCTTTTTAGCTGTTCAGTACAATGAGCTATACTTTTTTCCCATTGTATGTGTTTCTGTCACATGGTTATGTTATGGGTTTTCTTTGCTATTTCTTTTTTCCTTTTTTCTTTCCAACACTGGGTTATAATGGGCCCAGCATTTGCCCCCACTTGGTGTACTTGTTCCTCACTGCACATCAGTGGGGATTTGGGGGGTGGGGGGAGTCCAGGACCGATTGCTCTCATTTTGCTCTATTTCTATTGCCGGCATGTTACCGGTGTTGGTTTGCTTTCCCCAGTGTTGCGAGTTGTTATGGTTTTCGTAACCTCAGTCATGCAGGTGTACAGCTAATATTTTCTGTAGATAGAGATTTTTTCATAATGATATGTTGAACCCCCCCAATATGATCGCTTTATAGTATTACTGTTTTAGTGTCTGGGAGTTGGCAATTACACAAAATTCTGACAATGCATTTATTTTAGCAAGTTGACATTTGCGTTCAGTGTTGCACTTGCACTTTAGATTTTGGCAGCTGTGTGCTTGTGTGAAATAATGCTCTGATTACTTACCGGTAATCTTCATTACTCCTAGTCCTACTCTTCCTCGTCACCGTACTTACTTCATGAGGCACCCGCCTCCGACACAGGACCTTCTTCTATTTCTTTAAATCCCTATAACTCCTCCCCCACATCCATGTCACTCAGTTTCATATTACCAAGCCGGAGCATGGGACCTTCCCCGCAGGGAGGGTGAGGAGGGTCGTCAGTACTGTGACGAGGAAGAGTAGGACTAGGAGTAATGAAGATTACCGGTAAGTAATCAGAGCATTACCTCCACGTCCACTCTTCCTCGTCCCAGTACTTACTTCATGAGGTATACCAAAGCATCAACGGGGAAAAAGTCCCAATGAGACAGAGCCAAAAACAGTGCAGCAAAACACACCCACAATAACTCTTAAATCACATCCCCACAGACAAAAACTCCAACCACGAAGGAACCAACCCCCGAGTGGGAGAAACTCAACCCATAGCGGTTGATGAAAATGCCTAGACCAGCCAAGGCGGCAGCCATACAAATCTCTTGCAGAAAAAAACCCTCCTTACATCGGGCCAGGAAGCCGCGAAACCCCTGGTAGACCGCCCCTGATTGTGCGCAGGCACAGGCAGGCCAGAAGCCACACAGGCCCTAGAGATCACAACCCGGAACCACCGGAAAATGGAAACCACAGATGCGTTATGCCCAGCCCCAGCCAGACCACAAGCAATCAGAAGACTATCAGATTGGTGGAAAAGGCAAACCAAGCCAAACGCGTCCCGCCGGACATCAATGTTAGGCCGAGCGACCTCCTCAGGCGTTCTTGGATCATGAAAGAAGTCAGGGAGAACCAGACCCTGAGAGGTGTGAAACCCGAGAGACAACTGAAGGGAGAAACTTCGGACCACACCCCGGCACCACCGAGTCTGGCAGCACCCTCAGGAAAGGAGCGTGACATAAGAGAGCCCCAATCTCCCCAAGCCTACGGGCAGAAGTGAGGGCAATAAGAAAAGCAGATTTCAGTGTAAGATGTTTGATATCAATCTCGGAAATGGGCTCAAAAGGAGGCCCATGAAGGAACCGTAATACAAGAGGGAGATTCCAAAAGGAAAGCCCTTTATCAGCACAAGGAAGGGAAGAAGAAAAACCCTGGATCAACTTCCCCACCAACACCTCCCCATCCAAGTGACCGTCAGAGTCCCCCAAAAGGAATTTCATGGAGGCCCGCTGAGAGCAAAGCCTGGAAAAACTGCCAGGCCCCTGTCAAAACCCCTCCTGGAGGAACCGAAGGATAGCAGAGGCCAGAACGCAGGGGAGGGATCCCAGACTGCCCATACCAGTCTCGGAAATGGCCCCAATGTCTGCCTAACACCTTCAGAGTGGAGGGTCTAAGAGCATCCATTTGGACTCAACTACAGGATCTGAGAACCCCTGAGATATCAACCTAGACTGAGCAATAGCCACACCGCCCATTGCATCCGGTGGAATTCTAACCGCAGATCCCCTTGAAGGGGACACGGCCACCTCGGAACCAGCCAAGGTTCCTAGGAACGAAGCTCCAACAGAGAGGGGAGCCAACTCCGGCGGCACCAGAACAGAGCTAACAACAACACAATCACCCTGGACACTCAGATGCGCCAAACCACCCGGGGCAGAAGGGGAATAGGCGGAAAGGCATAAAGGAAAACCCCAAGGCCACTGTACAGAGAGGGCGTCCATCCCCCAATCCCCTCAACCTGAAACCGAGAGCAGAAGAGGGGAACTTCTGCTGAGGCCGGGGATGCAAACAGGTCTAGAACCAAGGACCCTAATCTGACACAGGTCACCGCAAAGACCAGTTCTGCAGAGGAGTGAAAACCGGCGTCTGAGAAGATCCGCTTGAACATTGTCCACCCTTCTGATCCGTGAGGCCAGCAGATACACCAGATGAGATTCCTCCCAGGTGCCTATCAGCGCTGCCAGAGCATTCAAGGAACAGCCGGAACCCCTTTTGCAGTTCACATATGCCAAGGCCGTCGTATTGTCCGATCGGACCAAAAACCGCCGACCGTCCAGCAACTCCTCGAAGTACACCAGAGCTTGCACAATGGCACAACTCTTGCCAATTGGATGATCACCGGCTCTCCCCAGATCTCACAACCCTTGAGCTGAGAGGACCCCCAATGTATACCCTTTCTGCTGGTGTTGGTAGTAGGAGAGGTCACAGGAGGAAGGACCATGCACACCTCAGCCTGTAGACCTGAAGCCCCCCGCCACCATAGCAGGGACACTCGCAGCGCTGGGGACACTGAAAACAAAACTACGAAAGCCGAGATGTCGGGAGCCAGTGGGAGAGAGTATAAGACACCAGGAGACGTAACCGAAGACAGGCTCAAGGAACTGGAAAACATGCAAGACGCCACGTCCCCCGTAACTTCAGCAACAGGTGAGTCGAGACATACTGCCTTCTGAGAACCCAGCCCAGAACAGCCAGCAAGCGCCCCCCCTGCACAACATCCAGAGTACGCTCTCCCCAGACGTCCGGACAAGCAGTGCAGGGTCTTGAGACCCATAAGCAGGTGACACATCCTAGAAGGCATTGGGACCAGGAACACCCGCAAGTAACCCACAACAACCGTTCGGAGAGAACGGATCCCATGGCCAACTACTTGGACCGTGAGCTGGGTACCAAAGTCCTAACCATGCAAACCTGGACAGGAGGAGACAGGAACGGCAACTGATACCCCCTCCAGACGGATCCCATTACCCAGGAAGCCGAACCCCACCGGTCCCATACACCTCCGAGAAGATAGAGACGAGGAGCCAGGGAAAACCGCCAGTCACTGCACTTGCACCAGAGGGAAATCACAGGACGTTGAAACAGGCCTGCGCCACAATATAACAGCATGCTTGTCGGCCCACAAAAAGATTTGACCTATCAAAAGGAAGATACTGGACAGCCCAGAAGTCCAGCAGACTATGGCCCCCTCAGCCGACAGAGGAGCCACCAGGCTGGCGTCAAAAGGGCAGAGTACTGTCACAAAGCGGGGCAAAGCAATCCATCCCGGATAGCCGACATCAAAGGCAACCCCCTACCTGAGGTATGCCTATACTGGAAAACCCACTGAAGTGACATCCCCTCCACCGGCACCAGGGGCTCTGAGACCCCCTCTAAGCACAGACATGTGCCACCATGTGCCCTATCACTTCCCACAAGTCTGAGAGGAGGCGTGAAAGCAACACGTCAGCACCGGAGGACCTAGGGCCTAAAAGAAGAGACACTGGGAACCCCCTGCATGGCCGTTACTTCCATGATCATTTTCCATAATCCCATGCCGGACAAGGGAAAAGCAAATCAACTCCTTTGACTTTCCCTTGCGCAGTTTAGAGGAAGAGGACAGGACAAGGAGTCTGCGTCCATAGCTAGCACAGACCCAAACACACCACATGACTGAGAGGTGGCTTGAGCCCTGTATCCAGTAGCTGGTAGCCCCATGCTCTAAATCATTCCAATGCATCGGTCTAGGAAGGATGAAGGACCGAGTCAGCACCACTGAGACTCGAACCCGAAGTGTAGACTATGCCAGGCCGGTACCCTTCCGGCCGCTTGCAGATGGTTCCAAAATCTGCGCCGTATTCACAGGCAGCACGCAAGGAATGCAGCCAACATCCGGTGCATACTGGGCTGTGTGTGTGAGGAGCTGGTGGTATGTGACATGTCTGTGACAGAACAGAGCCCCGCACTTTCAAATACTCTGTCACAGTCACCCCACGACAAGAAGCAGAGAGTCCTCACTGCAAAAAAGGAAGGCTAGCCCATACTGCCAAGTGCTTGCCATCATTTCCAATAAAGATGTGTACACAGAGCACGAGGTAACGGCCTTTCAAAGGAGTCAAGATGGCCATACCAGCAAGAGAGGGGAAAACATCAAGCACAGTCCTCCCCTCTCCTTACCTTCCCCCAGAGAATGCAGCTGACATCCGGTGCATCCTGGGCCGTGTGTCTCTGAGGAGCGGGTGGTATGTGGCATGCCTGCGACAGAACAGAGCCCCCGCACTTTCAAATACTCTGTCACAGTCACCCCACGACAAGAAGCAGAGAGGCCTCACAACAAAAGGGAAGGCTTAGCCCATACTGCCAAGTGCTTGCCATCATTTCCAATAAAGATGTGCACACAAAGCACGAGGAAAACGGCATGTTGAAGGAGTCAAGATGGCCACACCAGCAGGAGAGGGGAAAAATATCAAGCACAGTCCTCCCCTCTCCTTACCTTCCCCCAGATAATGCAGCTAACATCCGGTGCATCCTGTGCTGTGTGTGTCTGAGGAGCGGGTGGTATGTGACATGCCTGTGACAGAACAGAGCCCCCGCACTCCCAAAGAGACTCTGCCACTGTCACCCCACGACAAGAAGCAGAGAGGCCTCACAACAAAAGGGAAGGCTAGCCCATACTGCCAAGTCGAATCAAGATGGCCAAAACAGGAGGAGAGGGGAAAAACATCAAGCCCAGTCCTCCCCTCTCCTTACCTTCCCCCGGGCCGTGCAGGACCCGGGACACAATGCTCACGCTGCGGTCCGGAGCCCAGCAAAGAACCGAGCGAGGCAATCCAGCTCAACTGTGACGCCAAGCCCCGCAGGGGGCCCAGGAGCAGTGCCGCACCTGAGGGAGCCGAGGGCCCCGCCACACAGCCCCCCCCAGGGGGCCAGCAATCGGTGCTCCCCAGTGCCCCGCACCGGGAAGAAAAAGTCCAACCTGCCGGAGGCAGGAAAAATTTAAACTGAGTGACATGGATGTGGGGGAGGAGTTATAGGGATTTAAAGAAATAGAAGAAGGTCCTGTGTCGGAGGCGGGTGCCTCATGAAGTAAGTACTGGGACGAGGAAGAGTGGACGTGGAGGTAATGATGTGTGCTTTTCATAAGATTCTTGCATTTTTGCTGGTACCCGCGCTTTTCATTTGCAGACTAGGGCAGCTATGTGCACTTGCACTTTATGATGATGCATGCACTTATAACATTCTTGCACCATTGTTGGCACTTGCACTTCATTTTGAATCATCCTTCTTTCAGTTATAGGGTCATGTCTTGCTCATTACAGCGTGTGACATTTGGAAGGTTCATGCACTAGCACTTAAGCCTCATGCTGTTTTATGCATTAGCACTTTTTTCTGGTAGTTTGGCATTGCTTTGCTGCTTGCACTTGCACTTTATTAAGTCTGTCCGTGCATTTGTTGTTTACTTGCACAACGTTGCTTTTATATATGTCTTATCTATGCATTTGGCCGTTTTTTGCTCCTGCATGCATTTGTTTACATCCTAATTCGATCATCTGGATGCATTGCCTTGTGTAATTCATGTTCTCACTCCATTCCAACATGTCCGCCTGCTTTTCACATTATGGCTGTCTCACTCGCCTTGGTTGTCAACATGGAAAAGGGACTTTGCATTCAATATCACTGCAATTGTTACCCTGTAACCCGTGTGTGATGAAGCGCTCTGTGAGCATGAAATGGTCACTCAGAACTTTGTCCCTGCTGTATCCTGTTTTTGCTGTGTTGTTCCACATTAACATTTCCAGGCATTCCGACTCTGGATTTTCGTTTATTTTTCTGCCATTCTCTTTCCCTGGAGTGCGGTCCTCCTGCCTTCGGCAGCGTTTGTTCTCTGTATATATATATATATATATATATATATATATATATATATATATGTAATATTCACCATATTCCATGGTATGTATCAACATTTCCCCATATCTTTTGCATTTGCCTTGATGCAGATTAACACTTGTCGGTAACTAGTGGAATATTGGGCCTCTATTAGCATGAGGGCCCGACCTCAGGTGCATGCCTTGCTTGGGCTTGGCTTGGTGCGCGGTGCTTCGCTGCGCAGGAAGAACCAACACGACCACTCGTGCTGGTGCATAAACCCGGTCTGGCGTCCTAACGCCAGTTCCGTTGATACCTTTATTTCCGGGTGTCACATGACCCAGAAGTGTCCTGGTACGTGACACCACAACTAGTAGGTGTCATCGCATGCTTGCACACGGGTACATCACCTGCTTTGGTACGACGTTCATTCATGACCAGGTTTTAATTTGCGGAGTTTATTTTTACGCTGTTTTGTGGCTGAAAAAACTCATTGAAATATATGGTGGGGGGGGTGAATGGTTATAAGGGGAAGAATTGTGTGAGAAATAGGTAGTAAAGAACTGGGAAGGGGGATTGAGAGGAACCCCCCCAAATAAAAAAAACATTTTGATGAGTTTTCTGGCCAAAAATCATCAGCAAAAAACTCAGCGGAAAAAAAAAACCTGACAATGAAATCACATAGAACCAACGGCCTTACACCAACCTCCACGTCCTTCAGGAGAGCGAGGGTTTCATCAAAATGTAAGTGTATACAACACACCTAAGCTGTGCTCTGATTCTTAATAACGGCAGGGGGACCCCGCCTGATGCAGGGGTTTAATTAATTTTAATTATTTCAAGATGTTTTATAACTTTCTATAATAGCACAATTGCAAATCATGTAGCTATCGATCAAAAAAGCCTGAAAATTAACATCTAGAAACTAGAATTAAATAAAGTGGTGATATCACATGTGGAATTTAGAAGGAAAAGGGGCCTTCCTGCCAGCGAAGACAAATGCGGATTCTGTTGTGTGTTCATTTTGTTCCAGGAACAAACACAAACACAAACGGTATACATTACAATTTGGATAAAGCCCCTTATTAATGTATATTCACTAGTATTGTTTCGGAGAAGAAAAGCAGAGCAATTCCTTGTGTTGTCTTGAGAGGTCATCTTTCTAAATAAGCCATTAGATGATGAAGAGCTACATTTGTGAATACTGACACAAGAACATTAAATGCATTGAGCTTTTCCCCCCTCACCTGCTGTATCCCTTCCAAACACTCAAAGCACAAACTGTTTCCTACTTCACTCTTTTGTCATTTGATGCGTTTAGTCCTTTTTTTTCGGTCCTTGGAAATCAATCTCTCATTGTCCACCTTACCTCGCCTCGGAGCCCTTTGGCATTGCCCAGTGCTCTCTCTTTACACCAGTAATGCCTTGCTCTTTCCATCCAACTCAAGCACTTTCAATGTCCTGTTCGTTGTATTTCATTAATGACACCGGCCGTTCCCCATGGAATTTCTGGGGGCAGTATTTTCTGCAAGTAAGTTCATTATAGTGTCATTTTGCTGCTGCAGTTGCTGTATTGTACCCTTCTTCTTAATTATATTGCCCTGTTCTTTGTCCCAGTGTATTCATTTCTTTACATTTGCATTGTTACGTGTTTCATTTGTTTTGCTAAAGTTAAAATGTTAGTTGTGTCCACCCCCCTATTCATAGTTCACACGTAATTTCAACGTCAATCACGTTATGATCAGATTCCAAGCTGTGCAACACAACCTGCGCATCGTCAATTACGCGCTAGTGATTTGGTACTACCAGGTCTTGAGTTGCACCCTGCCGTGAAGGCAGATTTTAGATCTGGATTACTAAACCACATGCAAAGCTCAGGTTCACATGCAAACGTAAATATAAGATGTATTACACATTAAAACTGTTCCAGCTTAAATCCCCTCTGATCATTTGGGTGGTGGATGGATTTAATTGTTGAGGACTTTCTCACGTGGCATTTTCAGAGCAGTTGTGTGCTCGCAGAACTTGCATCTTTGTGGCTGACATGTTAATCTGTCACGTGGCATCTGGGTTGGACAGCTTTCTCACTCTTTACTAATCAGTATTGGTATCAATAGGTGATGGCCTAAAGGCAAATGCCTTCTCCATCTAGACTTCCTCTGGAGACCCCTTTTCAGGGTCCCGGGTGGATAGTGCCTTCCAATCACTCTGGGTGCTCGCCTTGACTACTCGGCCGTTCAACTCCTGCCCCGGATCTGTCTATCTCTACACTCTCTTGCTCCTTTCCTACTCCACTCACCGCCTTCCCTCTCACTCTCCCTGTCACTCCATCTCCTGTCCCTACGATGGTCTTCCTCGTACTACTCGCCTCCACCTTCTGATCTCACACCCTCCCACTCTCACTCTCCTCCATACTGCCTATTCTTACACCCCTCTACTACTCTCTTTGCCACTCCCAACTACTACTCCCACCTCTACACTGTCATTCCAGCAACATCTATGCTGCTACTAATCCACCTCTAACCTTCTCCTACCCCCACCTCTACCACTACCAACTCTATGCAGTCACTCCACCCACCTCCACACCACTACTTCCCCACCTCCACATCTCTACTACTGCCACCTCTACGCTGTCACTCCACCTACCTCCATGCTACTACTACTCCACCTCCACCCCTCTACTACCCCCACCTCTACCACTACCAACTCTATGCAGTCACTCCACCCACCTCCACACCACTACTTCCCCACCTCCACATCTCTACTACTGCCACCTCTACACTGTCACTCCACTCACCTCCATGCCACTACTTCCCCACCTCCACCCCTCTACTACCCCCACCTCTACCACTACCAACTCTATGCAGTCACTCCACCCACCTCCACACCACTACTTCCCCACCTCCACATCTCTACTACTGCCACCTCTACACTGTCACTCCACTCACCTCCATGCCACTACTTCCCCACCTCCACCCCTCTACTACCCCCACCTCTACCACTACCAACTCTATGCAGTCACTCCACCCACCTCCACACCACTACTTTCCCACCTCCACATCTCTACTACTGCCACCTCTACACTGTCACTCCACAAACCTCCATGCCGCTACTACTCCACCTCCACACCTCTACCACCTCTACACTGTCACTCCACCCACCTCCATGCCACTGCTTCCCCACCTCCACATCTCTACTACTGCCACCTCTACGCTGTCACTCCACCCACCTCCATGCCACTACTACTCCACCTCCACCCCTCTACTACCCCCACCTCTACCACTACCAACTCTATGCAGTCACTCCACCCACCTCCACACCACTACTTCCCCACCTACACATCTCTACTACTGCCACCTCTACGCTGTCACTCCACCCACCTCCATGCCACTACTACTCCACCTCCACCCCTCTACTACCCCCACCTCTACCACTACCAACTCTATGCAGTCACTCCACCCACCTCCACACCACTACTTCCCCACCTACACATCTCTACTACTGCCACCTCTACGCTGTCACTCCACCCACCTCCATGCCACTACTACTCCACCTCCACCCCTCTACTACCCCCACCTCTACCACTACCAACTCTATGCAGTCACTCCACCCACCTCCACACCACTACTTCCCCACCTCCACATCTCTACTACTGCCACCTCTACACTGTCACTCCACTCACCTCCATGCCACTACTACTCCACCTCCACCCCTCTACTACCCCCACCTCTACCACTACCAACTCTATGCAGTCACTCCACCCACCTCCACACCACTACTTCCCCACCTCCACATCTCTACTACTGCCACCTCTACACTGTCACTCCACTCACCTCCATGCCACTACTTCCCCACCTCCACCCCTCTACTACCCACACCTCTACCACTACCAACTCTATGCAGTCACTCCACCCACCTCCATGCCACTGCTTCCCCACCTCCACATCCCTACTACTACCACGTCTACGCTGTCACTCCACCCACCTCCATGCCACTACTACGCCACCTCTACTACTACTACCTCTACACTGTCACTCCACCCACCTCCATGCCACTACTACTCCACCTCCACCCTTCTACTACCCCCATCTCTACCACTACCAACTCTATGCAGTCGCTCCACCCACCTCCACACCACTACTTCCCCACCTCCACATCTCTACTACTGCCACCTCTACACTGTCTCTCCACCCACCTCCATGCTACTACTACTCCACAGCCACACCTCTATTACTACCACCTCCACCCCTCTCCTTCTCCCACCTCTACCACTACCACCTCTGTGCGGTACAAAGTCCTTTCACCGACACCCGTTTTTACAACGGGTGTTTTTGCATAGAATTGTTGCCCAAAAAATGTTTTAATTTTTTTGGGGTGGGGTGGGAAAGGGCATATAAAGGGTTGGGGGGTCGGGGATAACAAAACATAGGTATAGGACAGGGAGCATGGGGGAACCCCCACCAAAAATATTTGAAAAACATTTTGATGAGTTTGTTTGGCAAAAACTCCACGTAAAAACACCCGTCATAAAAACGGGTGTCGATGAAATGACATAGAACCCTCTATGCAGTCACTCCACCCACCTCCACGCCAATACTACTCCACCTCCACACCTCTGCTACTACCACCTCTACACTGTCGCTCCACCCACTTCCACGCCACTACTACTTTACAGCCACACCTCTACTACTACCACCTCTACACTGTCACTCCACCCACCTCCACGCCACTACTACTTCACAGCCACACCTCTGCTACTACCACCTCTACACTGTCACTCCACCCACCTCCACGCCACTACTACTTCACAGCCACACCTCTACTACTACCACCTCTACACTGTCGCTCCACCCACCTCCACGCCAATACTACTCCACCTCCACACCTCTGTTACTACCACCTCTACACTGTCGCTCCACCCACCTCCACGCCACTACTACTTCACAGCCACACCTTTACTACTACCACCTCTACACTGTCGCTCCACCCACCTCCACGCCACTACTACTTCACAGCCACACCTTTACTACTACCACCTCTACACTGTCGCTCCACCCACCTCCACGCCAATACTACTCCACCTCCACACCTCTACTACTACCGACTCTACACTGTCACTCCACCCACCTCCACGCCACTACTACTTCACAGCCACACCTCTGCTACTACCACCTCTACACTGTCGCTCCACCAACCTCCACGCCAATACTACTTCACAGCGACATCTCTAATACTACCACCTCTACACTGTCGCTCCACCGACCTCCACGCCAATACTACTCCACCTCCACACCTCTGTTACTACCACCTCTACACTGTCGCTCCACCCACCTCCACGCCACTACTACTTCACAGCCACACCTTTACTACTACCACCTCTACACTGTCGCTCCACCCACCTCCACGCCACTACTACTTCACAGCCACACCTTTACTACTACCACCTCTACACTGTCGCTCCACCCACCTCCACGCCAATACTACTCCACCTCCACACCTCTACTACTACCGACTCTACACTGTCACTCCACCCACCTCCACGCCACTACTACTTCACAGCCACACCTCTGCTACTACCACCTCTACTCCACCTCTACACTGTCGCTCCACCGACCTCCACGCCAATACTACTCCACCTCCACACCTCTGTTACTACCACCTCTACACTGTCGCTCCACCCACCTCCACGCCACTACTACTTCACAGCCACACCTTTACTACTACCACCTCTACACTGTCGCTCCACCCACCTCCACGCCACTACTACTTCACAGCCACACCTTTACTACTACCACCTGTACACTGTCGCTCCACCCACCTCCACGCCACTACTACTTCACAGCCACACCTCTACTACTACCACCTCTACACTGTCGCTCCACCCACCTCCACGCCAATACTACTCCACCTCCACACCTCTGCTACTACCACCTCTACACTGTCGCTCCACCCACCTCCACGCCAATACTACTCCACCTCCACACCTCTACTACTACCACCTCTACACTGTCGCTCCACCCACCTCCACGCCACTACTACTTCACAGCCACACCTCTGCTACTACCACCTCTACACTGTCACTCCACCCACCTCCACGCCACTACTACTTCACAGCCACACCTCTGCTACTACCACCTCTACACTGTCACTCCACCCACCTCCACGCCACTACTACTTCACAGCCACACCTCTACTACTACCACCTCTACACTGTCGCTCCACCCACCTCCACGCCAATACTACTCCACCTCCACACCTCTGCTACTACCACCTCTACACTGTCGCTCCACCCACCTCCACGCCAATACTACTCCACCTCCACACCTCTGTTACTACCACCTCTACACTGTCACTCCACCCACCTTCATGCCATTACTGATCCGTCTCAACACCTCTAATACTCCCACCTCTTATCTACCACTATCCCACTATCCCCCCAAGTACTGCTCCCTCCCACTTTCTCCACAATCTCCCTGCTTCACCCCCTCAGTCGCCGTTCACTCCCTCCCTACTCTGCTGCTACCACTTTCACTCACACACCTTACACCCACAGTCCCAGCACAGTAGCACTTTCTCCCTCCAGCCAATACCCCCCCCTTCTCTATAAACCGCACCCACACTCCTTTCCGCCGTCCTTCCTCCTCGTGCTCTCTTGATCCTCCTAACCTTCCGAATCTCCTGCAAAATTCAGAACTATGACCATCTCTACGACTTTTGCATGTCTGTGTTTTTTGGAAACAATATAGCAACTTAAATCAGAGCACTGTATTAAAATACATTTTCAAAATGTACCTGCAAAGTAAATAAGTATTGAAATGAGTATTGGGAATTCCAGGATATCTGAGAATGGGTTGTTAAAACGTTTCTTACATCCTCAAATATGTCCCCTAGAGGTTCACATTCAAGATGGTGTATTGAAGTTCTTGGCATTTTACGTCCCATTGCAGTAGATGGCACTTTCTTGACTTTTACAAAGGTGGGCCTTGGTAACCATTAATTATTGCAATATTGTACAGATCTCTATCTGTCAGCAGCACACACTTTACCTGATTCAGTGTATTACATGATTAAAGAGACACTTTATTAATTTGCACTTCAAGATTTAACAAATAAAGTTTTATTTAAAAAGAAAAAGGTTGGCCTTTCTGGAACATGTTGTGCTATGTTATGGTAACATCTTCATAGCTGTATAGTATGTGAAGCTTGCAGTTTTTAGCGCTGTGGTCTTTCTTAGCGCTATGTTGTGTGTTGCCGTATTGAAAGCTTGCTGGTTGTCGTCCAGGTGTACTGTGTCATTCCCATGATCCCTTCTCTTCCTTTTCCAGGTGAAGCAATACATGTAGGAAGCCTTATCGCCGCACAAGGGTATATCTTCCCAATATCCGATCACGTCCTGACCCTGAAGGATGATGGCACCTTTTATCGGTTTCAGGTGGGTCTGCAATGTTTGCTATGACTTGAAATAAACATTTCTGTTTTTGAGTAAGGAGCTTGCCAACTCCCCACCCCCAGCGTGTCCAAACTCATCAAAGATCAGTTTACCTGTTTCCCACTGCCATCAAAATAACTTCTTTGGGTCATGGAGATTGTTAATCTCTCAAAAACAATTCCCACCGTGAGCATAGGATAAAGTGTATGGATGCCATTTGTTTCCTGGCAACCCAACCAAGGCAACAAGCTTGTGAAACTGATACTGCAAAAAAACGATTGCAAACTTGATAAGTGAGTATGAATGAGCCACAAGCAGAAAGATGACGAAGCAGCACCCAATGGACTCTCACCTAGGATGGCACCCTGAGCAGCCTGCATGGCGATTGCCTGTCATGCAATGTCACTTGTGGCTTGCGATATTTGGTCTGCAGGCCAGTCAGGTGTCAGGGTGTACTAACAATTGTCTTGGGACTGTCCCACACTAGCCATGTGTCTAGGATGTGGCTTCAGTAAATGCACGTTTCCTTAGTGTCTTCTTCTTCTGGCATTATCTTCATAATGGTCGTATCTGCTGTAATCTCTCGCTAGACCATCCACACCTGCTCTTCACTTAGATCTATAGTGATGGTGTCTACTTAGGCAATAAGAGGTTCTTAGTGTCACTCCCAGTACTTCCATCAGCCTAGAAACCCTGACCTCCATCATGAAATGGAACGTGCCTTGGCTATTTGACCATTCTGGCTGTATGTATATCTGTGTGTGATTTTATATAGCGTGAACCATGCCAGAAAGCAACTGAGCGCTGTGCTATAGAGGGAAGGGTACATAGTTGGGGCGGGGGGCAATTGTCTTGCTAGTCTTTGGCTCTCATTTGTCGGTGAAGTGTTCCTTGAAGAGCAGGGGTCTACAGCCAAACACACAAACAGGCAGATTTATGCCAGCATCGCTCGCGAAGGGCTCAACTGTGCTCTACCAGATCAACAACAGACATTGTCGCCCTCTTCACTTTCAATATTATCATGACGTGGCGTGCCTCCGCACCCTCCCGCATCGTTATGTGTGGTGCCCCACATTTGGGCCTGAATGTTAAGGGAAGTGACGTTGGGTTAGAGAAGGGGCGGGTAGTGGCATTGGAATGTACGTTCCATTGTAAACAATGGAAACAATGGCACCTGCATTCCAATAATTTCGAAACACAATGTTCTGAATGTTGTTGCTCTGCACTAATTTGGTGATTATTCTCCATTAGCGTGGGCAGTCCTAAAAAGAAGGAGGCGGAAAAGACGAGGAGACTGTGAGATCTGGGGTGGAGCGGAGGGGCTGAGCGAGGAGACAGAGAGAGTTTGAGCCACAGAGACAGAGCAGCGAGTGAAATGGCAGAGGGCCTGTGATTAAAGGAAGGACAGAGCGAGAAGAGAAATGACAGAGCCCCTGGAATGAAAGGAGGGGCGAGCAAGAAAATAAATGACAGAACACCTGTGATGAATGGAAGGACAGAGCAAGAAGAGAAATGACAGAGAGCCTATGATGAAAGGAGGGACAGAGCAAGAAGAAAAATGACAGAGAGCCTGTGATGAATGGAGGGACAGAGGGGAAGAGAGCAAGAAGAGAAATGACAGCTTTTAACGGATGTACAGAGCAAGAAACTAAATGACAGGCTGGAATGAATGGATGGACAGAGTGCGAAGAGAAAAGACAAACAACCTGTGATGAAAGAAGGGACAGAGCAAGAATAGAAATGACAGAGAGCCTGTAATGAATGGAAGACCGAGCGATAAACGATATGACAGAGAGCCTGTAATGAATGGATGGACAGAGCGAGAAGAGAAATGACAGAGAACCTATTACAAATGGAGGTACTGGGCGAGAAGAGAAATGACAGACAACCTGTGATAAAAGGAGGGACAGAGCAAGAATAGAAATGACAGAACGCCTGTGTTGAATGGAAGGACAGAGCGAGAAGAGAAATGACAGAGAGCCTGTAATGAATGGATGGACAGAGCGAGAAGAGAAATGACAGAGAACGTATGATGAAAGGAGAGACAGAGCAAGAAGAATCAGAGGGCCTGTATTGAAAGGAGAGACAGAGCAAGAAGACAAATGACAAAGAACCTATTACAAATGGAGGGACAGA
The DNA here is from genome assembly GCF_040938575.1 of Ambystoma mexicanum. Classification (NCBI taxonomy): domain Eukaryota; kingdom Metazoa; phylum Chordata; class Amphibia; order Caudata; family Ambystomatidae; genus Ambystoma; species Ambystoma mexicanum. The sequence continues at coordinate 102,234,372 of NC_090940.1, forward strand.
GCGAAGGAGAAATGACAGAGAAACTGTCATGAATGGGCAGAGCGAGAAAAGAAATGACAGAGAGCCTGTAATGAAGGAAGGGACAGAGCGAGTAGAAGAACGACAAGCAACAAGGAAGGATTGAAGCCTGTGAAATACAAATAGACAAGTGTTTAGAAATAGGCGAAGGAGCTAGGGCGACAATGCCTAGGGCAACTGGGGGGAGATGACGGGAGGCTGAGATCCTGTGATGAACGGAGGGACACAGAGAGAAAGAGTGGAGGGGCGGTGAAGCAGAGAGTCAGTGATGAATGGAAGAGCAGTCTGGAAAGGAGAAGACTGTGTGCCAAAGCTGGGGATGAAAGAAAAGACAGAGAGCCTGTGGTAAACGAGAGAGGATAGTCCATGGCTGAGACCCTATGAAGACTGGATGGGGACTGAAGGAAAGAGAGGCAGAGAGACTTGACTAATGGAGGTGTACTGTTCCCCATCACTACGAGTCCATGTAGCGGCGAGCGGCACAGGCTGGCCAAGGGCAAAGAAGGTGTTTTATTGCCTGAGAAAAGGTATTGGTGTCAGAGGAAGGTCAAAGAGAGGTTAACACATCAACCTGCACCACGTGGGGCCAATGGGCAAAGCTATTTCCAGCCGTAAGTTAGACTTACTCTTAGAAAAAGTAAAAACTTTATTTTTTTATTTTTTTTATTCAGTGCTTAGTTTATTACAAACTTTTCACTATCGTCATACATCTGATTCTGTTAAATAAAAGGACACTTCTCCGATTAAGTGTTCTTCTATTCGTTAAGTCCAATATTCCCACAGGTAGTTAAAATTAATCACATTCCCTACGCCTTCAGTTTTTTTAAGGCAGCCTCGACGAATTTTGAAGGTTAAATGAAGTTCTCAGATCTTGACCCCCGTGCAAGATTTCCCACCGCTTTTCTGCGTCCAGACCAAACTTTTAAAACATATGATTGTATAAATGAATTGACCCTAGATCCTTCCGTTTAGGACAAAACAGCGTTCAATGTTTCAAGGTCTCGCTCTGTAAGCCGCAGAGTCGGCACGTATCATTTCCTTGTTTGTGACCATATCTCCGGAGAGTGGTTTTGGTATGCAGCACATTCAACCGGAATCTCAAGAGCAAGCCTCACTGCCTATTGGTTGGGAATTTTTCCAGATATCCTGGAGTTACATTTACTTGTCCATAATTGATTTTTGAAAGGGTCTGAGTGGTGGAATTTGATCTTTTTACTTCCGTTTCACGCCAGTCATCTGCCCACAGGATCCTTTTTACACATGTTGGGTTTTTGCATAGGATTTCGATTGAGGTCCCCAGATTCTGTAACATGGTGGTGCAATTATTCCTCCACTGATTTAGTGCCCAATCCTTCATACCTGCTTCTTTGTTCTTGATCACATCAAATTGTGGTGGCCTATTTGTCATATTTGCTTTTCTGAAGCACAGCAGCGCCTTCCGTGCAACTCTCACATATAATGATAGGAGGCCAAGCTCATGATGCATGATGGCCACCGGGGTGGCCTTTGGGAGATGTAGTATTCTTTTCCAGAAGAAACCTTCCAGAAAGTCCCATGTTTCCCAATGCAGTACAAGGCATGCCTCTGCCCCATAAGTGAGCACTGGTGTCACCATTTGATTGTAGAAGGTTATGACCGGTTGGAGGGGGAATTTCCCGAATCTGCGGTCAATCATCCTGCCCTAGGAGGTTAGATGTTTTACTTTTCTCTTCAGGCTATCAATTGATGCGTTTTCTCCTGAGTTGTCCCCAGATATTTGATCTCGTCAGATGAGCCCAAGCGTGTCCCGTTTGGTAGCCATCTTTCTTTGTCTTCATACTTCCTTCTTGTGAACCAAAGACCATTCTTTTGGATTTTGACGCATTTATCTTTAAGCTATTTTTGTTTACATATCTCTGTAAGCTAGTTTTCTCTGTAGCCCGATCTTCCTCTGGTCCAAAAGGACTAGATAGTCCGCGTACAGGAGCCACCCTACATCGGTTCCGTTTATCTTGGGTGGGAAAGTTGTTTTGTTCTCCAAGTCTATTTTCAAGTCTTCAACAAAGAATTTGAACAGGAGAGGGGCTCGGGGACACCCTTTTTTCAATCCCTTAGAAGTTTATATTTTCCTGGTCAAATTGGCCTGGTGATCTAGCTTGATCTGCATGTTTGTCCCCGAGTGTAGATCTTTGATTGCTAGTAACAAGTCATTCGGGCATCCTCTCGATTTTAATTTATTTCTGCCATAATAGATCACGGTCTATACTGTCGAATGCTTGTTCCAGGTCAATGCAATCCATATAGATTTTTCCTTTGGTCTTTGTAGCTCGGAGTTTAAGTAGGCTGTTTAATAACAAGTTTAGACCACATCATACCTGCTTAATGAAGGCAGCTTGTCTACAGTAAAAGCTCTTTGATGCCAATATCCACTCGTTCAGCCACTTTCAAGAGAATCATCATGTATTTCCCACAACATCTAGGAGGGCAATTGGCCTGTAGTTCATTGGTTCCATTCGGTCTCCCTTTTTAGATATAGGGTCCCCTGTCACTGCTTTTCAGGATTTTGAGATTTTCCCCTTTTGAGTGATTCTACTAAAGTCGATTTGGCAAAAGTCGTCCCATGAGTCCGGGGCTGCTTTCGATATGGCGTTGGACAGGCCATCTGGACCAAGGGCTCTTGATCGACTTGCTTTTTTGATTAACATTAATACTTCCTGCCTGTCAAATTTGATGTTCCATCTCTTTCCTGCTGATTCTTTTGGTTTTATATTTATTGCGTTTTTTTCGCCTCAAACAATTTGCCAAAATGCTTTACCCAGGCCAGTACAGAGTTTTGTTGGTACGGGCAAACGGATATCCCTCTTTCGTTCAACAGTTGCCATAAGGTCTTGCTATTGTTTTTACTACGAGCCTTTAGCATTGTTTCTGCGTCACTTTGCAATATCTGAGCTTTATACTGTTTAACCCAGTCTTATATTTTTTCCTCCTTTTCCGCAATGCGTCTCTTTTGTTGATAGATAATGAGGCTTGCAGCTGTCCTATTTCCTTTCTAAGGAGTTTGTTTTGTGTAGCCACCTCCCTGTCATGAACATGTCTGGATTTATATGACAGTTTCACATTTTTGTGTCTGATTTCCCTGAAAGCTATCAGCACGTTGACGTATTCGACATTTTCTAATTCCTGATTCTGCCATGCAAGGAGGTCTTTTGATATTAGAGGGATGTCTTTAGGTAATAGATGCAGTCTATTTTTCCTTCCTTCCAGTTGTACCTGTTCTTTCCATCTATGTGTGCTTTCCCGCACCATTCCTGAACATGTCATTATGATTGCATCATGGTCGCTATGTGGTGTACGGGGTGCACCATTAGAGAGCTTATGTCTGGTAGTAGGCTTTCCAAAACGAAGAAGTAATCCAATGTGACTTTCCAAGTTCCGCTTGTCCAGGTGGCCCCTGCCGGATGTCTCCCTTGATGTCTCCATTCATCAGATGCAACCCTCTCAGCTCCATCTCTTCCTGTCATTCACGACCTCTGCGGCTCTTGAACCCGAATAACCTTGCATGCTTTCTGGGACTCCCCGATCCTCTTGGGAGGCAATCTGAATTCAGGTCTCCACAAATCACCAACCGGATGTTCATTTGTGCAGAGTATATTTCATCAATCCACTCGGTCACTAGGTCCAGGAATGTCTCTCCTTCTTTGACCTCTGGATTCCAATATAAGTTGAATATGAGCAAGAGGTCATTGTTGGTCTCCTTGTAATCCCGCAGGTGAATAAGCAGGTTCTGTATGTAAGGGTTTGGATGATCGTCTGTAGGACACTCAGGTTTAGACCATTTCTGATCAATGTCAAGAGTCCCGATGCTGGTCTGCCAGTCCTATCTTTTTTGGCCGGGTATAAATATACTGTATAGCCCTCGAAGTTCAGGCCCATCTCATTAAAAAGATGAGTGTGTCCTCGAGTATTCCAGGACCCGATTTACAGGTTTCTCGGTCATCCTTTCCTCTGGCTCTAATCATGATGTTTTACGACTAGATGCCTGGCTAACCAACTTCAGGACTGCAGGTCTTGAGATAATGCAGTTTTTGTCAATTCTCGAGTGACTCTCCTGGTTTGGTTATCGACTGCCTCCCTTTCCTGTATAGTGTTTTTGAACTGGTTCTAGACAAGTTTTTCTTTACTTTGCAATAGCGGAGGCGAGTTGACGATAGCATTGTCCCGATAGATTTCTGGCGACATCCTGCCAGGAGAATTCCCTAATTTTCCTCTGCTTTTGTGGTAATCTTGCCAGTCTTCTTGCTGACCTTTCTCTGCAAGTTTCACTTCTTCCTAGGTCAAAACCCAGGAATCGAAGTTCCTCATTTGCTTCAAGAGGTAAAGAGGTCAAAGAAGCAGAATTTATGAGTAGGTTTACTCTGTCGTTCACCCTTTCCTTTGGGAAATCTACAATCTTAATATCGTGCGTGTTTACGACTCTTAACTTAGGTATATGATGGAGTAGAGTCATTATGTTGGATCTATTTAGTATCAGACCGGCTGCTGCTCTTAATATTCTCTTGAGAGTGATTGCTAATCTCGGGTCCCATTCTGCTTTGTCTCCACATGCTCAGCTTGAGTTTGCTCTCCTCGGGTCTCCTTGTCCTTTACTAGGTCTATCCCACCAAGATTTCTTTTGGCATGTGGAGAGACGATCCAACTTTGATTTTAAGAGTAATTCACTCCTTATTGTTTACTGTTTGGGGGAGCCGATATCTTTGTCTTTTTAGATTTTGAATTTCATTCTTCTTTCTGCCATGGTGAGAAAGAGGGAAAGGGGACTGCAGTTCCTTGAGGGGAGAGTGCTCCGATCCGATGTGATTTAGACTGCTCTGACCTGGACTTCCAGCAGGTCCCCGTCCGTTTCCGGCACTTCATCCTCTTCATAGACCGTCAGGTCCATTAGATGAATCTCACAATCTCTGGGTTCTTGTAACTCAACAGTAGGCTTTGAGACCTCAGAGGGAGTCTGGGTCTGTAGGCTTACTCCTTTTTGCCCAGATGGCCTGTATCTTCACTCTCTGATTGCGTTCTAGATAGATTTTCAGCTGTCAACATTTTCAGTTTTCTCAGAAAGCTTCGTGAACCACAAGGCTTTGGTTTTTTCACATTTTTGTATTTATTTGTTTGTTTCCTGCGTTCACTTATAGATATCTCAGGTCCTTTGCGTCTTGCTTGCTTAAAGATGGAGAAGGGATTTCTGTTGAAGTTAGTCGAGTCGAGTTGCTCCATCTGTTCCCTGCTTTTAGGCCTCTCCACCCTACCGGTCTTTACTTGGTCATTTTGCAATACAATATTTATTGTATCATCTGTTGAGATCATGGTTGAAGTCCATAGAGTTCTTGTAGGTGGGGGAGGGTCATGTCCATGTTCAGACATATGGTCATCTGAATCAATAGAGTGGGGTCCCCCCAACGGTATCCCTTTTTGTGCCATTGTAAGGAGAAGTGGGCTACTGAAATCTTCTGTTCCCCCCTCCACCACAATAATTTCTTCCTCTGCTGCAGTATGTGGATCATGCAATGGAGGCTGTTGTATTTGGACCAGGAAACAATTTCCCAAACTCCTTCTAAAAAATATATGCTTGCCTGTCTTGGCGTCTTGTAGCAGGTCAATTAGTGATTTTAGAATGACTCCCTCCATCTTTTTTTCTCTTCCTTTTTTCCTCACTTATGGATTCTACAAAGGAATCCATATAGATTAGCACAGAGTTATCAATGCTATTATGTTTGTTTGATCCTTATAGTTCTCATTCAAGTTCTCATATCATTTTAGGTAAGGGGCCAGGGTTATGGTGACTGCTGAAAGGATAGATGCCTGGAAGTTGATGGCCCAAGGGGGCTGACAATTTTGTTCTTCTGTTAATTGCTTCTGTTTGTTTCCCTTAGATGTTCTTTCTTTTTGCATTCCCCCCTTAGTCGTGTATGTTCCGAGTCGGATAAGTCAGAGGGCTCTGTTTCGGAGGAGGAATCGTCACTAGAGGATTCTCTCCTGGACGGCTCTTGATGGAGTCCCGCTCTCTACTATTCTCGATTTATTAGCCGGTATGATTTCAGCCCCCTTTGACATTCTCTAGTGTCTCTATTGGGATGCTTCCCCCTCCTTGGACTTCACTCTTTGCATAGACGTAGGACTAGTTGAGCAATATCCTTAGTGAAACGGGCCGCCTGGGCCGTATTTACTACTGCGTCTTTATGGAGGGCTCTCTTGTAGCAATGGACGCCCTGGATTTCGGATTGATTCTCGCATTCCTGCTGGAGAGATTCCTCGCCCGTGGTCAATCTGGAATGGGGTGCCTTGTGAGTTCTCTGATTTGAGAATGGGCTATCCCCATCCACTTGTTGTCTGGGTAACTGCTGATCCAAGGTCACACAAACTTCAGGGGGGTTGCTTTACTCTCTGGGGAGTTATTGTCCTATGGTGATGTGTTCACTTTAGGATTTTGGGGCTGCACATTTATTATGTGTTTTTCCAAGGAGTTCTTTAATTGATCTCTGTAATTGGTATTTATGGCTTCCATGTCAAGGGTTGACCCTGTAACACAGTGCGCGTCTGTAGGGGTTTAATGAAGAGATGTTCCATCTCGTCCATCCGAAGACATCAGTTTGCGCGGGCTTGTGAGGAGTCCGCTACTCAACCGTTCTTCATCAGAGGGATCATCTTAGGGTTAACTGGGGGCCCTTGTCTCATCCAGATTCAGCGTCTGCACCAAATTCAGACCAGGAGTCGCAGCGTATTCCTTTCCTTGTGTATTAGTTTATGATGAATTAGCATCAGACAAGGCAGGCTGTTTGACATGCCATTTGAATTTCCCTAAGTCTGAAATCGTGTGGCTTCTCTTTTTAAACAGGGGTGCCACTTTTGGTTCGTTGTTTATCTGTCCGTTCAAGGCAGGAAGAGTCTTGGTAAACATACTGTTAATATTGTGTTTTTAGGTAATGGCCTGGGCTTTCGCCCTCACGGGTGCTTGCTCGCTCGTTACTTTTGCCCGCAAGTCTTCTTTGCTTCCCAGCTCCATTGCCTGTTGGTTTGGTTCTTTGTCCGGCATGATGGAGAGATCCATTTCATCCCGTATTCGATCTATAAGGATTTGGATCAGTGTTTTACAGACTCCGTGGGCTTTGGATGTTCCCGCTAAACTGGGGCTAATTTTGAGCTCTGTGTGAGTGTTTATGTGGGGGGTGGGGCGGGTACTGTGTGGTATGAGTCTTGGGCAGTCAAGTAGGGTAGGAGCAGGCTCTGGGACAAGAGTCTTGGAGTTAAGACCTACCTGTTGATGGGTATGTTGTAAGTCTATTTGGTCATGATCTGGCTCCATATTACTCAGGCTCGTCTCCACCTGCCACTTCCTTTGCTCACACCGCCGCGAACACTCTGCAAACACTGTGCGACGCTACGCATCTGGAGCGGGTGTTTTGTACAGCTGAAGCAAAATAGAACGCGAAGGCAGACTCTCCGTTCCAGTCACAATACAGGGGTCACCAGCTGCTTTTCAGCACACTCTGCAAACACTCTGTGACGCTCCGCGTCCTGAGTGGGTGTTTTGTAGAGCTGAAGCACAATAGAGAGCGAAGTCAGACTCTCGATCCAGTCACAATACAGGGGTCACTAGTTTCTTTTCAAAACACTCTGCAAAAACGTTCTCATAATGCACACTAGTAGTCATTCTAAAGGGATTTGCAATGTTTCTATTGGTTGATATGTTGACATAAGTTACAAGCAATTGTGCAACTTACTGCAAACCCAAATAAAATGGGCGTCCCCAGGGGCACGTTAGGCAGGTTTGGTTGTGAGATGGGGCTGTTTGAATGGGGAAGAGGCACACCCCCAAAAAAGTGCAACTTTTCATGTCCTCACAAAACTTCTAGGTTTTCTTAGAAACATGTACTAGCACAAAGTTACAACTGCACATACTAGGTGTGAGGAGTGAACGTGAAAGTGTAAATGCTTCGAGGAAAAGAAACGTGTTGAGGAAACCTAGCTTTAGATGAGAGAAAAAAGTTTGTAAAGATGTTCTGCTGCTGTCTAACATTGAGTAAATCTCTCCATGTAACATCACCAGTTTTGGATGTGAGTCTTTATTGTAAATCAGGTGTAATGTACACAAACATTCCACCAGTTGTATGTTCGCGGGTGCAATGATTGGGGGCCCCCTTAGGGGTTCACAGTAAGCCGCTCCCCAAAATGTGCATGTGGTTTTATCGACCGTATATGTACACAGCCGCGGTGGGCCTTCTTTTCGACGTGGCACTTTCAGTGCCGAGCGTTGTAGCGCAGCACCATGGCGGTTTTGGCACTTTTGTCACACCCCGCTGACCGCAGTGCCAAAAGGGATTTGCCAAATTGTCCTGCTGCACATATTAATCGGTACCTGCCCAACTCACCACGGCCATTTCACCACATTTGTCGAATGCCCATTTTACTGCACTTGTCTACAGCTTGTTTAAGGGGGGGGTGCAAGCAAAGGATACACTTTTACATGGATGTTAAGGTAGTGGGGGGGCATGAGAGGGGGGGGGTGCTAGCCGACCCTACAAAATGCTATGAAAAAATGTGTTAAAACACTTGCCACTCTGAGTTGTACCAGATCCGCCTTAATGTGATGTAATGTAAGTTGTCATTTGTATAGCTCCGATATCCCATTGGTATGGCCTCAAAGCGCTGTAGGTGAACGCCCTTGGGGACCTAAAATCAAAGGTATGGAAAGTTTGCTAGCGAGGTTTTAGAATGCGAGTGTGCATTTGGCCAGAACGAATTTGGGTGGGATGGCCAAGCCCCAGTCAGCAACCCATGTCGAGCAGGCATGTGAATGGGTGCGATGAGGCGGTCAGGAGAGTGCGTGAGTGCAAGAGACGTTTTAAATACCATTGACATTTAAATGAACACCAGTATTTTTAAAGCTCATTTCACAAACACATATTAAAACAACAAAAACTAATGCTATTACAATGACAAACTGCATTTAATCTGCCAATCCTTTCCATTTAAAACACCTGTTCTGCTGCAATAGTAGTAGTTGATCCCCTGGCTGTAGGCTTATTTTTTTTTTTATTTTTATTTTTTTTTTTATTTTTCATTCAGTTTTTACAAACTTTTTGAAAACTTTTTTTAAACACTTACTTCTTACACAAGAACAAAACACTTTTTTAAAATATACCAATTGCATCTAAAAGCAACAGAGAACATTACGACTGGAATACAATTTTTCCCTTGGCTTGTCGCGCCTAAACTTTAGTGTATCTCTGCTCAGGCGATTTTTCTAGTTCTCTTTTAGTTCTATGCTCTTCGTGCCTTCCATTTTCGCAACTGTGTGAGTGAAATTGATGACATTCTTGATCCGTGTCTCCACTGTTCGCCTGATCATTCGTTTGTGATTGTCTTATCCTCATCGTATGGAGAAGTCTCCTCTAACCGAATTTGAATTTTTGGTCGAGGAATCGCGTCATTGCGATCAGTAGGGATTTGCTTTCGCCGATGTGGAGGTGCGTCCACCATTCTTCCAGACCATACGACAAGACTCGACATCTCTCTTTCTTTAAGCATTTTTCTCGTTGAACTTTGAGTTCAGGACAGTGCAGGACCAGGTGTTTTAGATTTTCATCCTCCTCTGCGCATAACCTGCATTTCGAGTTTCTTGCTGCGATCTTCCTTCGATGGATTAGAATCTCTTTCGTTTCATAGATGTTTAAGCGAAATTTCAGGTATAGTCTTCGTAGTCGTTTACATGGTGATAACGTTAGGTATTTCGCTAGTGTGTTACGTCTTTTTACTTCAAGTGGAGTGTTCCGCATGCATTTATGCGAAGATCTTTTTTCGTTAGTTTCTATCCAGTCCCAGTCTAGTAGTTTTCGTTTTACTAGCTCTGGATTCTGCCATAAGGTGTCTTCATCTGAACCCAACTGCGCTAGGATTTCTTTACATTGGTGTTTCCGCTCCCATAATGCTGATTTTCTTTGTCTTTTGTCATCCGTCAAGAATTTGACAGGGGGTAAGTTTGCTGCTTCATGGGTTTTCCTAAATAGCGCCAGTTTGTTCCAGGTGATTCTCGCGTTCAGAGTGGGAAGACCCATCTCAAATAATACACATGCTGTAGGTGTGCTTAGTGGGATCTGAAGAATCCTTTTCCAGAAGATGCTTTCGCAACGGGCCCATATTTTGTAGTCGCACCCAAACATATTCTCGGCACCATAAGTGAGAATTGGGCATACTTTACTTTGGTAGAATCTTCTTACCGCTTCATAAGAGAATTTGCCATATTTTTGCTGTAGAATGGTGCCTTGTGCTGTTAATAATTTGCAGCTATTTAAGAGTTTTTTTGTCATTGGGGTGTCATTTATACTCGAGTTGATTGTTGTCCCCAAGTATTTTGTGTGCGGCACTTTGTTTAATTTATTTGTTCCTATGGACCATGTTGATTTTTTTTTATTTGGACATCTTCCCCTTTGGTTTTCTAATACTAGGATCTCCGATTTAGCCACGTTGATCTCAAGACCTAATGCTTCAACAAAGGTTCTTAGAGCTGTAAGTTTTCGTTGGAGCCCTATGGGAGTCTGGTCTATGATTACCATGTCATCCGCATACATGATGTGGTTTATTGGGACTCCATTTATGAGTGGCGGGAATGCGACCACAGAGGAGAAGACTGTTCCCACTTCCGATATGTAGAAGTTAAACAGGGTCGCTCCTAGCGGGCACCCTTGTTTCACGCCCCTCTCAGTTGATATGGGGTTGGTGAGGTTTCCTTCACGATCTAATCTCACCTGTATATAGGTGTCGGAGTATAGCTCTTTGATGGCATGGATGAGGCTCGCATTACATCCTCTTTCTTTAAGTTTTTCCCATAATATTTCTCTGTCCACACCATCAAATGCATTCGCCATGTCGATAAAGGCGAGGTATATTTTTCTTCTTGATCTAATGGAGTCGATTTTTAACAGGTTCAGTATCAGCAAATTTATACTACAGCCTATACCTTTGACAAAGCCCGATTGGCGTTCGTCATATACTTTGTTTTGCTGGATCCACTTGGTCAGCTGGACTAGTAGCATCGATGCGAACACTTTTCCCACTACATCGAGTAGGGCTATTGGGCGATAGTTCGCGGGGTCAGTACGAATGCCCTTCTTATAAATTGGAACTATAATCCCAGCTTTCCATGTCTCAGGGATTTTCCCTTCCTTTTTTATTGCTTTGAACAGTGTATAGCAAAAATTTGACCATTCTTCAATGTTTTCTTTTAGGTCTGCATTTGACAGGCCATCAGGTCCCGCCGCACGGGAAGCGTTACATCTTTTGATGGTCGCTCTAATTTCATCTCTTTCCATCTCAATTTCCCACGGCTGTCTCGTGTCTTCATTTAGTGTCTCGGATGATTTTCTCCTTTGAAATAGCCTTGTGTAATGCCTTACCCACTCTTTTTCTTGCACCATGCTTGATAGCAGCGCCTTATCGGAGTTCTGTGTATCATTAATGATGTCCCAAAATCCTCTGGTATTCTTACGATTTAGCGCCTTCAACATTGACTCTGCATCTCTTTGTTCTACTATTGCTCTGCGCTGCTTATACCAGTTGTTGTACCGTTTTTTTATCTTTTTTATCTGTGTTGCTGTGTCCGTTGCCTGTAGGGCCCTGATTTTCCGTATTAGTTTCCTTGATTCTCTTTTTCTTCGTGCAACTTCCGGGTCAAACTGATGGTTTCTGTGTTCCGGTCTCAACGACGACGTTCTCTTTTTGACTTTATAAATTTCAAGGAATTGTTGGTATTCTATAGCCGTCGGGAGATTCTGTTCTTGAGATTTTTCTACTAATTCGGTGATTGCCACAATATCGCGTTGTTTCAAGCGCAGTCTGTTTCGGCCAGGCACTACAGATAGATCTTGTCTCCATTGCTTACGCTCCTCTAAGATGTTCTTGTTCCATTCGGCTGCTACTATGTTGTGGTCGCTGTGGTTAGTCATGACCACTTGGAAGGAGTCGATTTCCTGGAATATATTATCAGAGACAAAGATGTAGTCTATTATTGACTTTTGTGTTCCTCGTGTCCAGGTTGGTTTGGCTGGGATGTCACCATTTATCGCTCCGTTCAGCATTACTAGATTTCTTAAGGACATTTCGTTAAGCCAGCGTTCACAGTTTGTTTTTTCTCTGTGCTTCACTAGTACCTTAGCTTGCGAGGTCTCAATCAACTTCATATTAAAATCACCACATAGTATTACTAGTGCGTTTGGGTCGCCTTCTAGTGTGCTGTCGATTGCATCCAGGATATCATCCTCAAATTGTAGATGCGAATTCGCTGTTGTGTTCCAATACACGTTTAAAACATAGATAGTCTGATTGTTAGTTTTTGTCGGACACACTGATTCAATGCTGGTTTTTTGTAAATGGGACGATAGATTCCACATTTCCTTAATTCTCAGACCCCTTTTCCTTTTGATTAGAGTTAGTTGTCCTGACATTGGGCGACCTTTTCCATTACAGATCGCCGGATTAAAAGCTATTTCATAGCCTTCTATGTACGGTATACATGATAACCATGTTTCTTGCATACAGACAATGTCGGCTTTTCTCAAGTCCTCTGGTGTTGAGTTCAGTAGGTGGTTAAACCCCCTCGTGTTCCAGGAGGTTATTACCAATTTTCCCTTTTGGCATTAGCTCATGGGTGACCCATTTAAGGATTTTGCTATCCATCTCCATGATTGGGACACTTCTTCAGTATTCAGTATATTTTTGCACCGTGTCCTTTTTGGATCCTGGGTATTCTCCACTGTTATACTGATTTTTCTCTGTTTTATCTCCTCCAGCGAGTGTTGTGTGCCGCCACCTTCCTCGTCTTCTTCATTTATGTTTTCCTGTGCTTCATTTATTAATCTTTTCTCCTGTTGGCTTTTCATTTGTGCTTCTTTTTCGGTTGTCAGCTGGGCGCCTTTTTCGTTGTAATTTTCACGGTCATTTCTGCCCAGTGCATTGTCTACCTCGTACACTTGATAACCTGCATTCAACAATTGTCTCTCACCCGTCATTATCCGTTCAACAACTTTTCTCTCAGCAATATGAAGTAATACAAATTTCTGGTTTGAGTCTGCTATAATTTCCACCCTGTCAATTTGTGGACTCTTTAAAGTTCTTAACACCGGGATCTTTTGGAATATCTGCAGTATCGAGTATCTATTTAAAGCGGAGTCACTCTGTTTGGGGTCAATTTTTTCCACTAGTATTCTATATCGTGTGGAGTTCTCATCTTTCTTCGATTTCCAGCTATGCTCGATTGCTTTGTCTGCTTTTTTTTGATTTTTCGGAGAAGGTACTATATTTGATTGTATCCCACTCTTCGTTTGGCACTTCGTGTCTTTGAGTGTTGAATTAGGTGATGCCCCACGTGGTCTACATGTCACGTTAATTTTTTTTTGTTGTTGTATGCTCTTTAAACGTTTCTCCTCCAACGTACAGAAGTTTTTGCCGTTTCCATCTTTGGGCTCTTTGTTTTTTAATGTTGCGTCTGCTTTCTTTGGGGTCGCCGGCCATTGGAAGACTCTTTTTCCTACTTGCCCTGTCGCTCCCTCATTTTCAGGTTCTGTAGGAATCCTGCATGTCAAGCTTGGTACTCCTCTCCTTTTGTCTTGCTGGATTTTCGATTCGTACTCGTCAGTTGTCTCAATGGCGTGATCTTCATCATCTTCTCCTTCAGTCTGTAAACTGTAGGTTGACATATCTAGTAGATTTTTGTCGTTTTCGACTTCCTCCTCGATCGTCACTGGTGTTTTTGTTTTTCTTACATCTTTGGTTTTCTCTGTCTGTCTGGACTTCACTTTAGGTAGTTCTTCTGCGGCCGTTGTTATTCCGGCCTCACTGGAGTCTGGGCTGCTTTTTTTGTTAATCGTGCCCGTAGGCTCAGTATTGTTTACTGTAATGGTTAGCGCTTTGATGTTTCGGAAGAAGTTTGCAGCGCTTCGTGGATTTTTGACCTTCTGCACTTGCTGATTTTTGGATTTCATTTTCTGGTTGCTCTGCTTTGAGACGACAGACTTACTGTTTAGGCTTGAACTGGAGCTCTTTTTTGCATTTCTAGGCTCGAAAATGTCAAACCATTCCACATCGTTCTTCTTTTCAGCTATGGCGTTGACTTTTTTATTTAACGACATCTGTCTCGCTTCTTTTCCTTTCGAATTCGTCCTTGAGTCATCTGAGACTTCACTCTGACACCCTTCTTCCTCATTTTCTGTTTGTATAATCTCAATTAGGTCCGTTTCTTGGGGCCTCTTTTTTTTTGTTGGAATTTTGAGTGAGTTTTCATTCATGTCTTTGCCCCCATCTTTGCTCTCTTTGGTGGGTTCCTTTTTCTTATTATTTTTCTCTATATTGCTTCTTTCGCTTGCTCCATCCAAGGAGTCCTTTGTATTTTTTGATTTCTCTGCGCTATCTCTCATCACAATTGACATTTCCAAGTCTGACACAGAGCAACTACTTTTGTTCTTCCTTGTTCTTATGGGCGCAGATTTTAATTTGAATGTTTCCTCATTTGTCAGAGATACAACATTGCTATCAATTGTGATCCTGGCATGTGTTATCTCTGGGTTCATTTGGATTTTTGCTGGGGGTCGGTTCTCGTTTACATCTGCTCTATGTTCACGATCTTTTTGTAGTAGAGTCAGGGCCTGTTTCGTCACTTCTGCCAAGAGTCTTTTGTCTTCTATTGTTGCTTTTAAGGACTCTTTTAGCGCTGTTAAAGATATGTCATTGCCTCTTCTAGTTTCCACGACTTGTGCCGTCATGTCCAACAAGTCTATTTCGAGCTTTACAATTTTCGAATTCAGCAGGGCGACCAATGTTGTTTGGTCGCGAAGGCTCTCATTTAGATTTTCGTAAAGTTTCAGCAGCGGAGCCACCGCTATCGTCGTGGCGGACATTAAGACTGGGCTCAGCCTTCCAATTGTCGTCTCGACAAGTGTTGTAACTTCGTCAGAGTTTTGCGGAGCCCTCGGAGTTGCCTCAAACTGTTGTCTCTTCTTTTTTGAATGGAGAGACTCTACTTCATCTTCCGGCTCAGATGAGGCCTGACTCTGTGTTTGCTCCCTTACTCTCTTTGTTGTAGGTGTCAAACTCCGTCTCGTATTACTTTTAAATCTTTTATGTCCGCCTTCAAGTTCTAGATCAGAGCTTAGTTTCCTTCTGCATCTTTTTTGAGATACTGCAATCTTTTCGTTTCTAGATTCGAAGGAGGGAGTATTCGCTTCTAGTACCATCACGTCGTGTAGGCTCTTTCCCTTCATTCTTTGCCACTCTGCTTGTGGAGTTGTCCTTCCGCATGAGAGTGTTTCTGAATTCCTTCGTCGTTTCGCTAAATTGGAATTCATTTCTACTAGGCCTCTCAGAACTTGGACAGCGAGCTCTATTGAATCCCTTCTACGTGGTGTCTCGGCAGCTCTAGCCTTTGTAAGTCTTTCTTTCCCTCTCACGTCGCGAGCCTGCGTCTCTAAGGGGTCTCCTTCTGTCATAGCGATACTCATTTCCTCGCTTGACTCCGATGTTCTTTTTTTGTTGTTTCTTAAAGCATGATCTTTTTCCTTTTGAATTTGTAAATTTAAAACTTTGCGATCCTTGCGATCCTTATTGTGCATTGTGGCCACTCTTGTCCATGCCAGTAGCTTTAGAGAAGCGCCAGTGTGTGTTGGTTTAAACGGGGACTCGTGGGGACCATCCGCGCAATCTAATGGGGACACACTTTGTCCTCTCACACTCCCTGGAGATGTCACGTTTGTTAGATCGAGCATCTCTGCTGCTATCTCTTCTACTGGCACACAAGTTGTTTCATTCATTTCTTTATTCTGCTTATTAGCTTGTAAATCATGTTTCGTTAGGTCCACACTCCCCTTAGCTTTATCGGACTGGGCACTACTACTAGTTTGAGCGTCCATGTGTATAGGGTTCGGGGTAGCCTTCATGGAATTTCCTCTCTCTGTCCTTGTTGTACATTTTTCCCTCATGGACCTGGTGCGTGGAATTCCATCATTAGATGTTGTCGTGGCAGAGTCAGAGTGTATCATAGCAGTACAGATCTTCAGTCTCGCCTCGAACCCCGTCATTCTCTCCTCTTCCAATTGTGTTTGTGACACGACTATTTCAGATCTCATTGTGTCAGTAGTTTCTTCAGTTTGCGTTGGAGCGTTGGGGGGGGAGGGGGAAATCTGTTTTTTTGTATCTCTCTCCCGTCCCTCGCTCCCATGTGTCCACTCCCCTGGGCAACCAGTGTCCCCCTCCATAGAATCGTCGTCACCATCTTGGTACTCTGACTCACTTATCCCCTCACCGTCACCGTCACAATCACTTGAAGTGCTCGACTCCTCAATGGCTAAGTTAGAGTCATTGCCCTCTCGGGTTAATGATAAGTCATCTTTCCTCTCGTTTCTTGGTCTCAACGCGTCAGCACAGTGGTGTGTTGAGAATGAGCTCGTTACATGAAAAACATCTGCTCCCACTCCTCTTTCTTCTCTCCCTTCGGTTGCAGGCTTCCCATGCATCGCTGTTAGGGTGGTGTGAACGCCCTTCATCGGGGCACTTAACGTTACTATCTCTCTTTTTGCGTGTGCCCGCGTGTTCGGGGGGGCCGTGTCCCCCGTTCTCATCCTTGCGACTTCTAAATCGCTCCTGCAGCACGAGGGGCACACTTCGCGCACTTCGTGTCTTTTTTTTTTTTTTGTCGGGGCTCACTCGTAGAGAACGCAGGGCAGAGCGGTTGGTAAGAAAAGGAGGGGGACTATGAGGAGGGCACGCACGCGCAGCTACTCTTACCCGTTCTCTTCGGCGTTCGCGCCTTCTTCCTTCTTCCTTCCTTCCTTCTACTGGTGAGTTTCCAAGCCTCTCCGGACCTTCACGGACCACCAGGGAACACAGGAAACACTCTATCCACTCCGCTCCGCTCCGCTTCGTTTTGCTGGGGGATTATAACAGCTGGCTCCTCCTCTTCAGTATGGCAATGAATAACAGACTGCTTCACACAGGAAACACTCTATCCACTCCGCTCCGCTCCGTTTTGCTGGGGGATTATAACAGCTGGCTCCTCCTCTTCAGTATGGCAATGAATAACAGACTGCTCCACACAGGAAACACTCTATCCACTCCGCTCCGCTGTAGGCTTATTCCTGGCCTGCACACATGTACTCAACTCGGAGCAGTTTTTACCCCTGACCACTTCTAATCAGCCTCGTTTCAGGAGATGCCTTTTTCTCATTGTCAGGCATTGCCGGGCGGTGATAAGCAAGCACGCCAACATTATCTGCTACTCTAGTCCCAGTATTAACTTTGCATTCTGGGATTTGAAGTCCTAGGTTTATGATGGGGATTCCAGGAGTACACATCTCAGAATGCAAAGGTAAAGAGGGCCAGCATCTCCCCAATGGATAATGTTGGCATGTATGTATAAGGGTAGCGCTTGTAAGGTACCCCAGAGTTTATGCACAAGAAGCACAATCTTTGATAAGTTGTGGTTTGCTTTCTATGTCACTGTGACTTGCAACACCCTGCCGGCAGCACAGTCTGCCTTTCGTGTGTATAAATTGTGTGACTGTTCATGATGTATTGTATGTCTTTTTCTGATGGACTTCATTCGTAATGAAAAGCATTCTGTTATTAACCTTTCTCATTTGATTCACTTTTTAACAATATATATTTCCGACAGTCACCATATTTCTGGCCTTCAAACTGCTGGGAACCAGAAAACACAGATTACGGTGAGTGCTCACCCTTCAGCGCTTAAAGGTATAGATTGTTGTACAAGGGGCGGTGCTGGCGCGCCTCATACATGTAGCTTGCGCATCGTTAGCACCAGAGCCGGCCTTAGGGCAAGGCGGGTCAGGCAGCCACCTAGGGCGCACTGCTATTAGACCCCTGCCACGCCAGCTTGTGGGAGTCTTTCATGGTCTCCCACGAGCTGGCGTGGCGGGAGAAGGTGCGTCTGGCGCCCTATTGAAATTAAATGAGCTCCACTCTCTGGAGCGGAGCGCATTTAATAACAATAGGGCGCCTGCCATGCACATTGAAAAATGTGGCGCCTCCCTGCTGCATGACTAATGGCGCGTGGGGGAAGGGGAGGGGCGCCTCATTTTTTATTTGCAGCCTGGTGTGCTGCAGCTTCTAAGGCAGGCCCTGGTTACCACAGCTCGCATTTTGAGCTGACACTAGTAGGAGCCACCAGGGTCCTGGTGGAGACTAAAATGCTGGGGGGAGGGGAGAGTTAAGGCATGGCATGTGGACGTTGCAACTAAACAACTCGTTCCAAGCACCGCAGGTGTGGGCGTCCCATTGCTCAGGCACCCTTCAACAGGTTCATTTATTTATTTATTAATCATTTATAACGCGCTTAATACCAGCAAGTGTTTTCTAAGCCCACGATCGGGATTCGGACCTGTGTTGCGCCGCGTTGTCTTGCTTCCAAGATAAACTCGTTGCCCCTGAGCTATCCTTCCTCCTTGTTTAAAAAAAATACAATTATATGAATTTTCATTCAAATGAGACTAACATAACATAAACAGCACATAAAACTCTATAAAAGAACATTTAAAAGGTCTCTGTCGCTCCGTACTCCCACCAGAGGAAGCGCTGCGGAAGCCGACCCTCGAAATGTGATTCAGTGAAGTTCAAAATTTGCATTAAAAGTTATGAAACGTACCATAACACAACATAACATAAACAGTGCCTATATCTCACAAATATGCCATTTAAAAACCCCAAAAATAGCCCCTCAGTAGTATTAGCAGAGACTAACGGTGAGTAAGGACGCCTTAGAAGGGGGATTCAGTGAAGTTTAAAATTAGTGTAAAAAGCTGCGTGCCGTAACACAACACAATTCAATACAATTCTCTCAGGTGACATTTGAGAGGTCCAAGAGTAGTTCCCCACTAGCAGTGGAGTATACTGATGAGGAAGCATACCTTACATACGTAATCTGGCGGGTCAGAGTTTGCATAAAGAGGAGGCAGTGTTATTTATAAAAAATTCAAACATGTCAGACAACCTATATTCTTACAGGGAATTTGATGCAAAGCCTGTTCTCATCGGATGTAAAGGCTAGATGAAAATTGATGTCAGGGCTAGATGTAAATTGATGTCAGGGCTAGATTTAAATTGCATACATTCATAAAATCATGCTCATTTAGTTATGATTACCAAGTTACTAAAATGCGCCTTTCATAGTGACTATTGCGCAGTTGTGTAGGTCCCGATGCCTATTATGTTACGGGCGGACTGTTGACTTAGTTGGTTCATGCCAAGTTTAAGGAATCAAAGGGTCTGATGCCTGCTCTTACGTTTCGGGATCTGTAATATGTGGCTCTTTTAATGTTTTGGTCTACACCGCCATTATCACTCCCCATTTCCTATGAGGACTACGGCTGTTGGGTGTTGTACTCAAAACATCTGGCGAGCCAAAGGCTGCGGACACTGATTTACCCTATGTTCTTGCAGTTATTTTTTCAATTAGTTTTTTGCTGAGATTTTTTTAACGAAAAAATCATCGATTTTTTTTAATGTTTGGGGCGTTCCCCCCCAAAAAACCTCTCCTTTAATTTGCTCCCTATTCCCCTCATCCACCCCCGATATTTTTCAATGAGTTTATCCGTAAGAAAATGTACAGCAAAAAACGAATCAAAAAATATACTGGCAATGTAAAAACGTCACACCTGGCTTGCACAATGGCCACAGGTGTCTTTATATTGTATAACCTCTTTTCTACTTTTCATGTGTTTCATGACTTTTTTAATCTGGACTCTATTGTACTTCTTTGCCGTTGGATATTGGTTCGTGTGGCATCATTTATGCGTGCCGCACTCGCTTACATCAGGCCGCCGGCCTATGATGGTGGTGTTCAGTTGGCTCCACGGTTGCTCAGCTCCACGGAGGCACCATGCATGTATGGCTCTTGTAGGGTGGTCTGTGCTTCCTTCTTCCTATTCTCTCTCCCCCGCCGTGCTATACATATATCATTACTTTCCTTGCGCTCACGCCAGCCTCGGGCTGGTCTACAGAGCATTAGGGTCGGACTGGCCTATCGGGCATTAGGTCAATGCAGAAGTGCAGGCCCAACATGCTAGGGTTGGCCAGTTCTTTTGTGCAAAGTGGCCACACTGGGCCTTAGTGATGAGTTACTTCATAGTTATGACCAGTGTTACTGAACAAATATTCTTTAAAATGCAATATGTGCAAAATATTTTACCAAACCCCCC
Organism: Ambystoma mexicanum; assembly: GCF_040938575.1. Classification (NCBI taxonomy): domain Eukaryota; kingdom Metazoa; phylum Chordata; class Amphibia; order Caudata; family Ambystomatidae; genus Ambystoma; species Ambystoma mexicanum. The sequence continues at coordinate 102,254,618 of NC_090940.1, forward strand.
CCTTAGGTAGCACTGAAGCAGCCTGTCACAAAAGGAATGAATTGCCATTTGCGACTGGCCAGCGACAGTGGGTCAGTCGGAGACTGGTGTAAACACTGTGGTTCACTGATTCTGCCATTGGTGTCTAGAGAGGTTTATTGTGCCCAGGCTACCACACATGCGTGTTCGTCCCAATCCATGCTGCCGGACACCAGAGTGGGAATTCTGGGAAGGCAAGAAGCCTGTTTATTGTACCACCGCAGACGTGGTCTTAAGGTAATCTCCTGCAGCTTTGCAAGCAGCCTCCACAACCTTGAAGGATCTTTGATGGTCCTCCTTGGTATCAGAATGTGGATCAGGGGTTTATGGTCAGTGCACACTTGGAAATGTCCATAGGAAAGTGGTCAGTTGTCAGTGGTCAGTGGCCAGCCACAGGGTGGCGGCATCTGCCGCTCCATGATGGGGTAGTTCTCCTCACGGGTCATCAGGGAGTAGGACGCCCAACCGACGACATCACTCAAAGACCCATTGCACCTCTTCTTGAGTGCCCTAAGCTGGATGTCCTGTCCTGAACAGTGATGAGGATTGGTCTGCAGAGCAGGAATGGATATAGTCAGCAGGGTGGGTGATATCCCATTATTGGTCAGCTCCATAGAACAACGCTCCTTTCTTCATTAGTACACATAGTTTGTAGGTTTTAGCAGACAGGTGCTCTAATACTCAAGAAGGCCCATGAAGTCCTGACCTGTAGTTGGTCCTTGTTCGAGAGGGAAGGTTGGATACGGAAGAACTCTATCTTTAGTCTTGAATTTGATAAAAGCTTCATTTTAAGGGCATTTAGGCTGTCCCCGACCTCTTATATACATTTCTGAGGTCCTTATATTTCCTTTCCAGTGCTTGGCAATGGCTGCAATAGGGATTATAAGAGTCCTCATTCCTGGTTGAAAAGTCTCACATTGTTAATTTCATTGCGACTGCCTGCGGGGTCATTTGATCTGAGATGGGGCATGGAATCTTCTGGAGGATGGGGTCACTGGAATAGCTATACCATGAATACTTTTGGGGAATGGTCAAAGGCGACTTGTCTGTGAGTAATGCTACTGTGCTAGAGTGCACTCAAAGGTTGTGTGGAGTAGATGAACTGGACCCCAGGTGGTCACTCCTCTTTTTTTGTGCAGGATCTTGTCTGGGGGACTGCTGGGTAGGTTGGGTGCTCACTGTTGGTTTTGGCTGTGTTTGGCTGCAGGGTTCACGGTATTGGCGGTTGAGGTTGATGGGCCAGGGGTGTTTAAGGACCTGTTTGCTTGTGGATGTGTTATGTTACTTTCTCCTTGACAGATAGGGGCATGGGGGTAAGGATGAGGTTCGACGGGATCCTATTGATAGTCTCCTTGCAATTCATGTGGTTTCAGTTCTGGCCCCACTTGTGTTGCTTGTGTTGCATGGGTTGTCCATGTGGTGGTTGTTGAAGTCTAGTCTGGGACTAGTTATAGTCTGTGGGATCCTGTTGATAGTCTCGTGCAATGCATGTGGTTGCAGTTCTGGCTCCACTTGTGTTGCTTGTGTTGCATGGGTTGTCCATGTGGTGGTTGTTGAAGTCTAGTCTGGGACTAGTTGTAGTCCGTAAGATCCTGTTGATTGGCCCTTGCAATGCATGTGGTTGCGGTTCTGGCTCCACTTCTGTTGCATGGGTTGTCCATGTGGTGGTTGTTGAAGTCTAGTCTGGGACTAGTTCTAGTCTGTGGGATCCTGTTGATAGTTTTGCGCAATGCATGTGGTTGCAGTTCTAGCTCCACTTGTGTGGCATGGGTTGTCCATGTGGTGGTTGTTGAAGTCTAGTCTGGGACTAGTTCTAGTCTGTGAGATCCTGTTGATAGGTCCTTGTAAAGCATGTGGTTGCAGTTCTGGCTCCACCTGTGGTGCATGGGTTGTCCATGTGGTGGTGGTTGAAGTCTAGTCTGGGACTAGTTCTAGTCTGTGGGATCCTGTTGATAGTCTCTGTTCAATTCATGTGGTTGCAGTACTGGCTCCAATTGTGTTGCTTGTGTTGCATGGGTTGTCCATGTGGTGGTTGTTGAAGTCTAATCTGGGACTAGGTCTAGTCTGTGAGGGCAGGGGTGTGGTTGTGTAGGTTCTAGAACGTATAGTCTGTGTGGTTTGAGTCTCACAGCGTATTCCATCCTCCAACCTCTGCAGGCGGGTTTTCGGCCCGGCCTCGGTACTGAATTCGCTCTTGCTGCGGCACTGGATGACAGGCGAAGGACGGCGTCTCGCAGCGGTGTCTCAGCCTCAGTCATGCTTGACGTCTTAGCAGCCCTTGACACCGGCGACCGCAGTGTCTTAATCAGCCACCTGGAACTCTTTGCTATTCAAAGCATACCTTGCCTCTGCATAAACCCTCTCGCCTCTCCTCTCACTCGCGGTGTTGCTCATGACTCTTCTCTTTCTCCTCTTTTAATCGAGCTCTATGACAAGAAAAGGTTAACTGAACATTCTCACTCTATCACAAAGGCATTGGGGAAACCCCAACACACACACACACACGTAAGATGGGCTTCCGACTCACACGTCATTAGGGTGTTTACATTCTGTTGGGCCGAGGGAGGAATGAACAAGTCATCTTTTAAGAGTAAACATTTAATTAGACTCCACATCAGAAAGATACTTCTTCGAGTCCCCTCTCTCCGTTTCCCATGCGTCGTTTTCTGAGCCCCCACTGTGACCATCTTTAAATCTCTAGTCAGGAGGCTGAAGCAGCAACTCCTCCCCCTGGTATTCCTTCCTCTAGCTATATTCTAGCAGTGCCACACATCCCCTGGCGGCTTTAATAATTGGACCCCTGGGTGACAAGTTCCCCCTGTCAGTTCTAGGCATTTCCCCTTCTCTTCCACTCGGCAGTTTTACAAACCACACCTACGCATGGGGACTTCCTCTTTCTTCAAGTTAATGTCCTTGGAATCAAAACTTCCTTCTTTAGTTTCCTCCTCCCGCGTCATTCTCAGTGTCTGTCACATGGGAGTGACACGGGATCCACTCTTCTCCTTCCACCTGGGGTGGGGTCCTGCAGCCTTGGACTCTGCAGCCATTTTGGAAGACAACACACTACATCCATAGCCAGCATAGTCAATGTTAAGGGATAATGGAAAAAGTAGACCAAAAGATCTGGAGATCCAAAGGTTGCAGGCCTCTGTCCAAGAGCAATGTTTCTGCTCCCTCTCTTTCCGGCCTCCCTACCCAGGTTTTCCTCCAGGTTCATATTCCAACTCAATCTATTGTATGAGGGCTCAGATGGGGTGAGGGTGTGAGTGGCCCTCATAGGCTGACCACTGGCTGCCCAATGTGTCCAGGTGCTGTTGGAGCAAATTCCTTAGCATTACCCAGAGGACAGGAAGGCCATGGGGCGGGGTGTAGATGCCTGTCTGTAATCTAGCTTACCTTCCTGTTTTGTGTACCTGAACCTGGGGCCAACCAACCCCAATTGGCTTCCCACTTTGCCGAGTGGCTCTTCTCTTTGGCCAAGGGGCCTGACTGTAGACTTTGCCTCTGCCCTCAAGCTGACTACCACCTAACTTCCTCGACGATCCACCACACGCTCGTTCCTCTTCCACTTCTCCCGGACAACAAGCAGACTTATGTTATTGTCCTCTGTCTCTGTCCTTCCTCTCCAAGGCGTTTCCCATTGACCTTCCTTTCTGTTTCCTCTCCTTTCCTTCAGCTTACTTCCCCACCTTCTTACCACTTCTCCCTCTTCCTCTCCTCTGATGACTTCTTCCTTGCGCAATCGTCAACCTTCGTTCCCTTCTCCGACCTCTCTTCTCCTTTCCAGTCCAGGATGTTATGTTGTGTTGTGTTATGTTAATATTCTTTTTACTGTATCGAATAACCACCAAAGCAGCATCAGAGCGCGTAGACTAGTCCACGGAGTGGCGCACTATGCCACCACCAGGGGTATTGAGACCTTAGTCTGCTGGATGAAAGGAAATGAGCCAGGGGAAGATAAGAGGATGGAAAAGCAGGAAATAGATTCTACAAACACAGGGAGGGAGGGATGAATGTTTTCAGCCTAACCACTACCTCACCCAACACTACCAGCTCCTCCTGCTTCCATACCTCTTCTTCTTTCCACAACTCCTCCTGTATCTCCAACTTCTCTTTCTTCCCGAAGTCCTTCTGTCCCTCCAACTCCTCCTGAGCCTCCAACTCTGCGGCTTTGCTGCACCCACACAAAAATCCCACACTATCCCTTTTCTAATGTGACTTTTTCGAGAGGAATATCCCCCCTCTTCCACCAGGCTGGGTTTAAAATAAAGACTTGCATTTGTGGCTGCACGGCCATATCTCTGTTCATGGATCTGTTGCGCGCAGCAGGCCACCCGCTCCGAGGTATCAACGATCTAATCTCACTGATTGTTTCTCTAACACAGACCGAGCCTCTGAAAGTCCAATCCGCCATATTGGATTCAGTATTCTCACGCAGGCACATCATGTCAGACGAGCAGCCGACCTATCAGCAGAGCCTGCAGGGCTCGCGCTGGCTCCAAGCCCAATGGTTAGCCAGTCTGTGGTAGCAGTAGACAAGTTGAGGTCTATTCTGGTAGACTTTTAGAGGAAATAGGCAGGCACTAATTGAAGCAGACCGGGATTTATAGGGCACGCTGCTTCGCTCCTGGCACTCAACTCTGATCTATCGGAGGGCTAGTAAAGGCTGCATTGGCAACCGGCCCATATCATGGTGGGGAAGACTAGGGGCTCAGTTCCATGCCATCCAAGACTCCATATCACGTAGTAGATTGCAGGACCGGCCCCTGAGTGACCACTGTACACACCTTAGAACCTAACAGGAGGCAGTTGCAACGGCTTTGGATACACTTAAAATGGCTGCCACCTAATTCCTTGTTTACTTGGTCTGAGGTAGGACCTACTACCTTCCTCGTCCCCCCATTCAGGCCTGTATGGCTGCTTTCTCTGACTCGGTAAGTGTCAATGTTCTCAAATTGAACACTGACAAGACAGACATTACGGTGGTTGGCTTGTTTCGCTATTTACCCCCGGACGTGCTCCCTGCCCATCCCCTGTTAATGCTGTTACAAATCTCATCTTTAAGGTCTTCCATGCTCTGTTTTTGATCACCCAGAACAAGAAGTTGGCATCTTTGTTTTTCTTTCATATCTGTTCTTTAAGTAAAATCTTCACCTTCTTATCCCACCATGAACACAGTTCAGCAGTCACTGCCATTGTCCATTCCTGTTTGGACTGCAGTAATGCCCTCTGCTTAGGATTCATGAGTGCAGTATGTACCCATTACAGCTAATACAGTACACTGCCACCAGACTGGCTATGGGTCTAAAGAAAAGTGTTCACATCATCGTGTTGTCAATTTCTCCTCGATAGTTGCTTATCCTCTTTCGATCTTTCTATATCACCCAGGGCTATCTTTATGGAACTGCCCTACCTTTCCTAATGACATGGTTTTCTCTCCACTGTCATGGTCGCAGTCTCCACTCTGTGCGCAGTTTGTTTCTTTCCAAAAAAGGGAGGAAGAGCCTTCTCTGTCGGAGTGGCTATTTAATGGAGTGATCTCTCCATTGACTCTTATGTTCTACGAGAAATTCTAAAAATCCATGGTTTCGCTGCAGCCTTTGATTAATCTGCCATCCCTTCAGCTACAGTTTACTTGACTCTAGGAAGCAGTTACCAGCAATGCATGCTTCGCAAATGGAAAATACTGTAACCTAACAAAGTTAGCGGATTGTCTGAGGTGAAAGAGTTTTGTGGAGCTGTTATCCTTCTTGTTACACCCTTTAGCTATTATTTTTGCATGTTGGTCTTAACGTGATTTTAATTACCACTCAGGCTTTTGAGGGTTAACAGCATTGGAATATATAGTCATAGTCCAGGTTTTGAGCATGGTCATGGCTAGTTCATACCAGGTTCCTCGTGTTCACATTGGAAGAGCCTTGGGATGGTGGCAAGCTTAGGAGAAGTATGGAAAGGGAGTCTTTCACTGGTAACTGCTTCCTAGAGGCAATCAAACTGCAGCTGAAGGGATGGCAGATTAATCAAAGGCCGAAAGGGAGTCTTGCCAACCATTGGTCCATTCAGTTGTGCCCTATTAAATAACAGGTCAAGGATGTGTAGGTTGCCCTTTTAAAAACATGATCACATTTTTTTATATAGGGGTTCACGTTAGACACCAACCCCTCCCTCCACCCTCCCTTGTTATATGGGTTCAATAACAGGGGCCACTATTACCCAACTGAATTATTGAAATTGTCGACGGCAGGATTTGAATCTGTGACTGACTGCACGTTGTGCACAGGTGTTTGTAGCAAGAGCTCAGCTTTTCTATACTTTTATGATGGTTTGTATGCAATGATATCTGAGAAGGTGATTTTGGGGCAATTCACTGCGGTTTTTCTGTAGCTGTCCGCAATGAAGACCTTTCTCATTTTAAGTGATAAACTAGACCTTTTCATTTCAAGCAACTCATTATGAAGAGGAAGTAAAGTTATTATCAATCATTGAACCTACTCAGTAATTACACTTTGAAAAGAACATAACTTTGAAACAGTAACTAGTTTTAACTTTCCATTTTCTTGTTTTTTCTCTTCTTTCTTTTTGTAAAAAGTTTTGTTTATTCAAAACTAAATCACAAATAAATGAATAAATAAACATAAATATGTAACTAGTTTTTCACTTCCGATCCTGTAAAGTCATTATAAAAATAAGCCTAGGCCGTACATTTTGCTTTAAGCTGCATTGATTGGAAATAGTGCGGCCATTCCAGTGAATTGGCCCGAGCGACATTTCGCGTCAGCTTCTGCAAAGGTCATTAGAAAAAATCGGGTCACCGCGGAGCTGCTGATAGTTGTCTCTGTTGTTTAGCAGGACTGTCACCCTTTGATCATAGTCTATGCTGTTCATAACAACAATGGCACCCCCTTTGTTGGCCGGCTTTATGATGATGTTGTTGTCTGAGCCTGGTTTTTTTAAGGCTGGACGTTCTTTGTTAGATATATTCTGGAACTGATGGTTAGATTCTTTGTTAGATCTCTTCCATTTTTTTTTACTATTGCCTTTTTGAACCTGAGCGATTCTGCCAAGATGATGATTGGATAGAAACTGGACTTTGAATGTAACCCAGTAACATCATTCTGTTGTTTTGTTGTTCTGCCTCAGTGTTTTCCTTCTCACCAAAATATTGCTTTAGTTTTATTTTGCACATGAGGTGAGCCAGTTCTATTCTAGTTTCAAAAGGATCATACGGAGCTGTAGGAACGAAACTGAGGCCTTTTTGTTCATCAGTAGATAATGAATGATTCGACAAATTGATCACTAATAATTCTGTTGGTGGATCTATCCTCTACCTCGGCTGCTTGTGATTCTGGGGGAGTTCTGGTCTTGTCCTCTCCATCAATCGCTTCCTCTGACTCACTGGTATAAAAAAGCTCTCTTGGGTTGGTCATGTCCTGATTGGTTTGGTCTATTCTGAAATTGAACTTGTCTATCTCTTGATTGGTCTTGATTCCTCGATGAGTTCTGATCATCACGTCTTGAGGTGCCTAGTGTACTGTCTTTTTCCGAGCTTCCGCTCGAAAAGCTCCAAGCTTTGGGTCTATTCCTTTTTTATTTCTTTCTTGGTAGAAGCCATCTGCGTGGTTGACTTGGTCCGGTTCTATTTCTGCCATTCATTTCATTGAAATGATAAGGATCAGCCAGTCTCATGTGCACTTATTTGCAATGTAACTCCAGTCTTTACGGAATTGGAGTTGATCTAGGAAAATCTGAAGTGCTATTCGGATCTAGATGCTAGACCGTCTGGGGCTGATTGTGCTCCTAGATATTCTGTCATCAATAGGCCATGTAGCTCTGTCGCGATAATTATTGTCTTTCGACCTTCTACCTCATTCCGTTCATCATTGTCTGATGGAGTTGTTGCTGTCGAAATGTTGCCAATCAGAGAAGGTGCAGATAAAAATCCATCCCTATTGTGTTAATCTGCCCCATTGAAATGGTTACATTTTGAACTATTTATCAACTTCTCTTTATAACAAAAAAAATCTGCTACCCAATAAAGGGATTTACTAGGGAGAACCATTCTGTGATGTCATCACTCATTGATGACACAATGCTGATATTGTCAACACAATCTAGACAGATTGTCCTTTCATTCAGAAAAAAACTCTACAGAGATTGTGGATATTTTGCTGGGCATGCAATCAGTAGCGGTTAGCCAACTACTAGTTCACAGAATTGCAAACTCAAAAAACCATCTCACATATCCGGGTGGAGAGCTGATGAGCTTAATGTTCACCTGTGACTTGGGCAGCCTCCACCCCGCAAGTTTGAATAACGCAGCAGGGCCCACCCTGCCCTTCAATCTTCGAAGCTGGTTCAATTAAGTATCATTAAAATGAGTAATAACACATGTTAATAGAGAGCTGACTACCTGGAGGACTCTGACATGAAGTACCATATGCGAGTATCATTACCATCATCTAACTTTAGCTATCTGAGTACTCAAATAAAGGAGAGTTTTGGGTGCATTTTTCAGGATGTTTATTGTCTAAGACTCATTTAAGCATGTAAATGTGCGATGCATTTTTCTTATCTTAACTAGGTAGAATCAATCAAGTTAAATCATGGTTTTGCCATAAAGAATATTCTGTTAATGGTTCTGCCAAACCACGCCTCAAAGATGTATGTCTGAATAAACTGCATTCAGACATACATCATGTACATGGAACAAAAACTTCCCCTGTTCAGCATGTCACAGATAGATGCATTGCAGTGACGTGCCACACAGCCCTCGTTCACTGGTCGGATCAACCTCAGCAATATATACCATTGGCGCGCAAGCGAAACTCAGCGCAGTGAATATGCCATCATGATACAATGATCTAAAAAAGATAGAATTCAAGTCTTGCAGTCTGTCAACAAATACATTTTGTCTTTAATATTCCTTTGATGAATTACAACCTTTGAAGAAGATCTAACCAACAATAGCAAGAAGTGAATTTTCATAGGTTTTGTATACAAATGGAAAGTCAAAGTAAGTATCGCTCAATCTGATAATTATTCTTCCAAAACCCTGAAGAAGCAAGTCGTGTGAAACACATATTGGCCAGATATCAGACTTTTTACTAATCCGAGGATCGGTTGCTGCCCAGGAATAGGAAAAGTGAATATTATATCTGTATATCAATTTTAACAATCATTTATTTGCATATATAGTAAATAAAAACACTAAATGTACAGTAACAATCAAGATATTTGTGCACCGTCCCAAACCCAGGGACCACTATTTCTTAATAACCTAATTTTACCACCGTAAGGAGTTTCTGATTTAAAGACAATAATATACTGAGAATTTAACAGTGGGAAATAACATCTAACACAAACACATATTTGATACTCTTCATTGTGTAAATAATTGCTCTCTGGTTGCACTATCTATATTTTATTTCTGTAATTTGTTATGTGGAAATATCAATAGCACAGTAGGCGGAGCCAATTAAGGCTTTATCCTCACTGGCATCAATTGCATTGTTTTGGAAGCAATGTCCTGTAATTACTTAAATAATCGTGACATTACACAACGACGCAGATGATAATGCACTTGATAAAGGTACAAAACCAGGCACTAAATGCAATAAAGTTAAGAGATAAATGATGGATTATTATTTCTTTCCTTGTGCAAAAGTTAAAATGAAACCTTACACAATTGCCAGATAGCTTTGATGTGCTGGTGGCAGCTTCAGCTCAGAGGGCGTCACAGATCCCCAGCGTCCCAATATACAAGGATTATGATGATGACGAGCCAATGAAGATACAATGATCTGAATCTGTAACGCTAATTAAGCAATAAGCCCAGAGCAGGGGGGGGGCATTATTGAGCGAAGTGAGGGCCTTAACGCAGGCCCCGGTGCATTATCTGAAGCTGTAATGCCACCCCCCCCCTGCACGGGGCTTATTGCTATTAGTATTCTGGCTCATCAGGCCGTAGTACTACTAGTCTTTTTTTCAGTTGTGCGATGCCGTTGGTGTTTTGCAACTGACAAAAAGAAGAAAAGCAAAATAAATAGACGCCACGAAACGGGGAGAAGGGACAACATGTAGTCCCTTCGCCCTTTCCATGGCAGCCATAGAAAAAAGGAAAAAAAAGAAAAACAAAGAAAATGCCCACCATGGAAAGGAGAGAAGGGACTACACATAGACCCTTTTCCCTTTCCATGGTGGTGACTCGCGACAGGAACCCTGGAGCTGCAGCAGCAGGCATTTAAGGACCCAGCAAGGGCCAATCAGATTATTTGAAACAATATGATTGTCACTCACTGGGTAGTAATCTCCATTAATTTAGACTGAGCACTTTGTCATTGCAGACATCAATGTTCCCTCCTTTGCAGACGTAGATCGATTAAAGCGCATTCTGCTCCAGTAACACATAAGAAAGTGGTTGATTTGGAGAAGGTGTTTCTGCATTGGTTTTAAATGAAGTGACTAGGAATTGCCAGTGAATCTAA